>NC_091989.1:51090330-51406754 GCF_044704955.1 Pristiophorus japonicus
GGGAGGGAGGGGAGGGGAGAGAAGGGAGGGAGGGGAGGGAGGGGAGGGGGAGAGAAGGGAGGGGGGAGGGGAGAGAAGGGAGGGAGGGGAGGGGAGAGAAGGGAGGGAGGGGAGGGGAGAGAAGGGAGGGAGGGGAGGGGAGAGAAGGGAGGGAGGGGAGGGGAGAGAAGGGAGGGAGGGGAGGGGGGAGAAGAGCAAAGGGGAGGGAGGGGAGGGGGGGAGAAGAGAGAAGGAGGGGGAGAGAAGGGGGGGAAGAGAAGGGGGGGGGAGAGGGGAGAGAAGGGAGGGAGGGGGAGGGGGAGGGAGGGGGAGGTGGGGGTAGAGAAGGGAGGGGAGGGGGTAGAGAAGGGAGGGGAGGGGGTAGAGAAGGGAGGGGAGGGGGGAGAGAAAGGGAGGGGAGGGGGGAGGAAGGGAGGGGGAGGGGGAGAGAAGGGAGGGGAGGGGGGAGAGAAGGGAGGGGAGGGGGGGAGAAGGGAGGGGAGGGGGGAGAGAGAAGGGAGGGGAGGGGGGGGGAGAGAAGGGAGGGGAGGGGGGAGAGAAGGGAGGGGAGGGGGAGAGAAGGGAGGGGAGGGGGGAGAGAAGGGAGGGGAGGGGGGAGAGAAGGGGAGGGGGAGGGGGGGAGAGAAGGGGGGGAGGGGGGAGGGGGAGGGGGGAGAGAAGGGAGGGAGAGAGGGAAGGGAGGGGAGAGGAGAGAAGGGAGGGGAGGGGGGAGAGAAGGGAGGGGAGGGAGGGAGAGAAGGGAGGGGAGTGGGGGGAGAGAAGGAAGGGGAGAGAGGAGGGAGAGGGAGGGAGAGAAGGGAGGGGAGAGAAGGGAGGGAGAGAAGGGAGGGGAGAAGGAGGGAGAGGGAGAGAGGGAGGGGAGAGAAGGGAGGGGAGAGAAGGGGAGGGGAGAGAAGGGAGGGGAGAGGAGGAAGGGAGGGAGAGAAGGGAGGGAGAGAAGGGAGGGGAGAGAAGGGAGGGGGAGGAGAAGGGAGGGAGAGAAGGGAGGGGAGAGAAGGGAGGGGGAGGAGGGGAAGGGAGGGGAGAGAGAAGGGAGGGGAGAGAAGGGAGGGGGGAGAGAAGGGGAGGGGAGAGAAGGGAGGGGGGAGAGAAGGGAGGGGAGAGAAGGGAGGGGAGAGAAGGGAGGGAGAGAAGGGAGGGAGAGAAGGGAGAGAGAAGGGAGGAAGGGAGGGGTGGGGGGGAGAGAAGGAGGGGTGCGGGGGGAGAGAAGGGAGGGTGCGGGGGGGAGAGAAGGGAGGGGTGCGGGGGAGAGAGGGAGGGGAGGGGGGAGAGAAGGAGGGGAGGGGGAGAGAGGGAGGGGAGGGGGGAGAGAAGGGAGGGGAGGGGGAGAGAGAAGGGAGGGGAGGGGGAGAGAAGGGAGGGAGAGAAGGGAGGGGAGCGGGGGGAGGGGAGCGGGGGGGAGAGAAGGGAGGGGGGGAGAGAAGGGAGGGGAGGAGGGGAGGAGGGGAGAGAGAGAGAGAGAGAGAGAGAGAGAGAGAGAGAGAGAGAGAGAGAGAGAGAGAGAGAGAGAAAGAGAAAGAAAGAAAGAAAGAAAGAAAGAAAGAAAGAAAGAAAGAAAGAAAGAAAGAAAGAAAGAAAGAAAGAAAGAAAGAAAGAAAGAAAGGAGAGGGAAGCTGAACGGGCCGGGCCGGGCCCAAGACTTCGAGCTTAGACTTAGCGGATTGACAGGTAGGTGGCGTCAGGTCCGGGAGCGCGGGTCGGTTGGTCGGGGGGGATCGCTGGTCGGTCGGGGGGAACGCGGGTCTGGGGGGCGGGGGGGTCGGGAGCGGAGGTCGGTCGGGAGCGGAGGATCGGGATCGGAGGTGGGGGGGGGTGGGGGGGGGGGGGGGGGAGGTCGGGAGCGGGGGAAGCGGAGGTCGGGTCGGGTCGGGGGGGGCGCGATCCAGTTGGGGGGGGCGGGAGTCAAGTCGGGTCGGGTCCCGGTCTGGAGGAAGCAGGAGCTGGGCGTGGGAGGCAGCCTTATGCACGCAGCCCCAGTGAGGCCATTCGGCCAGGGCTAGGGGCTGCGTGCTTCGGGCCCCTCCCACACAGTTTTGGGCGCCTGGAGCTACTGCACATGCGCGCCCACTGTAGCGCGCCTGTGCATAGGTCCCGGCACTGTTTTCAGCGCAGGGACCTGGCTCTGCCCCCCACAGCTTGTGCCGCGTCACGCCCAGCTCCAGAGGGCCTACAGGGAGCCGGAGAACGTGTAAGTTTTTTTTTGGCGCACTTTGTGGCGCGAAAAACGGGCGTCCAGGTCGGGACTGCGCCGTTCTAGGCGCGTCCCGAAACTTGGGCCCATTGGGCCAAAGTTTCCACATGATTTGCGCCTGATTTTTAGGAGCAACTGGTGGAGAACGGACTATCTTAGAAATCGCAATTCTCCACATTTTTTTTTTCTGCAGTTCTAGTCAGGTAGAACAGTTCTACTTTGGAACAGAATTTTTTCTTCAAAAGGGGCGTGTCCGGTCACTGACGCCTGATTTCAAAGTTTCCACAGTGAAAACATACTCCAAACTAAAGTAGAATGGAGCAAGTGAAGATTTTTGTCGAACTGAAATAACCTGTTCTACACATTAAAAAATCAGGCGCAGGTTACAAATTAGGCGTCCAGAACGAGGTGGGGGGGGAAGGTGGGGGGGGAAGGGAACTCATTAAATTCTACAATAAATCCTTATTTATACTTCTACAAATATTATACAAATAAATCCAACCTGAATAAACATTTATAAGCAAAGAAAAGATTAAATAAACCATCTTCCTACCTGTGTGAAAGTGCTTCAGGCACGGAGAATTCTGCAGTCAGCCTGAGGCGCCCGTTCTTCCCGCGGTGGGCCGGGGGGGGGGGGAGGCGCCCGTTCTTTCCCGCCGCGGGGGGTGGGGGGGGGGGGGGGGAAAGAGAGGTGCCCGTTCTTCTCGCGGAGGGGAGGGGAGGGGAGGGGAGAGGAGGCGCCCATTCTTCCTGCGGGGGGGGGGGGGGGGAGGAGACAGTGAGAAGGCTGCAAGTGCTAATGTGCTTTTATTAAAAAAATGTTCAAAAATTAAACAGCTACAAAGAACTACAAAAATGGCCGAGTGCCAATGTTTTTTTCACACTGAGCATGCGCGAACGCTCCAACGCGCACGCGCAGCGTTGCCGGCAGGAAAGAAAATAATTTAAATAGTACCTGCCCCCTCCCACTTACAAAATCGGCGCGGGTATAGGCTCCGCCCCCCTGGGCGCCGCGCCAGGCAGACAAAGAGCTGCAGAATCGCGATTTTTTTTTTTTAAGGCGCCGTTTTAGGCGCGAAAAATGGGCGCCCAGCTCGGAGGGGCGCCCGTTTTTTATCGTGTGGAAACTTGGGCCCATTATGTTTATCTGATCTAATATTTCACACTCCTCCTCCTTAACCACAGTGTCTGTATCATCCCTCCCTTTGTGAAAATAGACGCAAAGTATTCATTAAGAACCATGCCCATGTCTTCTTTCTGCTTCCTTTTTGGTCTCTAATAGGCCCTACTCTTTCTTTAGTTATCCTCTTGCTTGAATACTGAATTTAAGTTTCCTACTTTCTCGGTCAGGAATTTTCTGTGGTACTTAGAAGTGTAGGCACGCACATTATGGCTGGAGATCTGGATAAATTGATCTATGCTCATATGTGGGTGGTAGTCCCAGCACATTTATGTATATTCAGGAAACAGTCTCATTTTATCAAAGTAAACTCATCAAAACAAAAAATAGTACAAAAAAAATCTTTTGAAGTTTGAGTGTAAGTGACAGGTACCCTGATTTCACCATTGTCATCTCCGGTAGCCAAGGATTCATTATCCCAAGTGAACTTGCAGCTCCGGACACAGGCATTGTGACCAGTCAAAACATGAAGAGGAGTAGTGCTGTTCAGGCTCCAAATCTTTAAAAAAACACACAATGTTACATAAGAAATAAAGTTAAATGACTGATAGTTAAATAACTAACACCATCTTATGTAAAAATGAACAAAACAGGAAATACAGTTGCCAGAAGTTTCATTCAAAGAACAGTAATTACATTATGACAGTGACGACACGGCAAAAGTACTGCAAAGTTACTTGGGACGCTTCACTACGCTAAAGGCTTTAAAATTTCTCTTACTTCATATCATATTCTTCTCAAGTAATGCAATAACCATGCTATAAATGCAAGTTGCTGTGGGAATGATGCCTAGTGTCACATTTAGTAACAAATATGCGTTATCAGACAAAAATTGATAAGGGGATATTAGGAAAGCTTGGTCCCAGAGGTAAGTTTCAAGGAGCATCTTAAAAGAAGAGAGAGGTGTAGCGAGGTTTAGGAAGGGAATTCCAAAGCTTAGGGCAGTGCCTAATCTACACAAAATACCAGCTTGCACCTTTATTTTAGCAGTGTAGAGTGGAAACTGACTGCAACGGCTAACATCAAGATGCCACTGTGCAGTGAATGAGTAATGTCACTTTTATATGTGAATTCTATTACATAGCACAAGTTTTAACTTTGGTATTTCACACCTCAACACTATGGAACAGTAAAAAGTCATGTAAAATAAACTGGTACACAGTGGATCACACTCTTTACCAGCTGTACTGTCAATGATTTAAAATATCTAATAGATGATTCTTGTGGAGGAGAGATTACACAAACTAGGGTTTTATTCCCTGTAACTTAGAAGATTTATGGGGTGATTTGATCGAAGTTTTCAAGATATTAAGGGGAACTAATAGGGTAAGCTAGAGAAAAACTATTTCTGCTGGTTGGGAGTCCAAGATTAGGGGCCTTTCAGAAATGAAGTTAGGAAATACCTCTGCACGCAAATGTGGTCCAAGTTTGGAACTCTCTTCCGCAAATGGCAGTTGGTGCTAGGTCAATTGTTAATTTTAAACCCGAAATTGATAAGAGTTTTTCAAAGGTATTAAGTTAAGTGACAGATCAGCCTTGATCTCATTGAATGCCGGAACAGGTTCGAGGGGCTAAATGGTCTGCTTCTGTTCATATGTCAGCTAGTTTTGTTGCCACAAACATTAAAGCAAACAAAATCAATACTCAACACATTCCATATCAGTAATAGTCTTGATGGCTTTAACATTTCTCTTACTTCATATCATATTTTTCTGAAGTAATGCAATAGCCATGCTATATTTTATAAGTAGCTTGAATTTTTTTGCAACAATTTTTTAAAAGCCAATAAATATTTGAATTTTCTGAACCATATTCAAGTTCTGAAGGGATGCAAATACTCTGCAAAAATGTATAATTATTTGTAACAACAGCACACATCTCTAACAGTTGAGCCTTGTAACAGTGCTACCCAACAGGTTTTCAAGTAATGTTGCATATGATACGTATCTAATATTCTTTATTGACTTGTCATTTTCAAAAAAAGTACCCTGCAGTTTTTCAACTTTGCACCTTCCCAAGATAATTTGTGACACACAAAACAGAAGGCAGTAAGAAAACACTCCGCTAATTATATCCATTACAACTGATGTCATACATGATAAGAATTCAAGGAAGAGAAAATACCAATTCATGCATTAGGATATGAAATTCATTGGTTTTAACATTTAAAAAAGCCTTCCTCTCTGCATGACAGATAATCATCAAAATAAATTGTTATGCACTTTAAATGCTGCTTATTTCAGGGATAATGCCATGAATTTTTTTTCCATTTATTCTCCTCATCCATTCTATCATTCCTTCCATAATTATTTTGGTTCTTTCATCCGTTAATAGTATGCTCCTTATATAGGTGAAAGAGCACTTCACTATTACTGAAGCAAAAACTGCCATTTAATACGTAGCAAGATATTCATAATTAATTTGCCTTTACAAGTCTCCTAGAACATGTGCAAATTGGATTTTATATACTGACCAGATTTACCTGGTTTTGAGTATGTAACGTATACAACTTCTGCATGCAGATGCATTCACAGTTTTAAATAAACCACACAATTTGTACAATTCTTTGAACAATGATAGATAGCTCTTCTTCATTCTTCAAAAAGAAACTTCCTCCACATTCAACTGGATACACCCATGAAGATTGATGCAGAGAATCATATGGGCATCAATTTAGGAGGTTTCTTGATATGGGCATCATCGTAAAGCCACCCAAGAGATCCTAGCTGCCTTCTCTACCAGTTTTTTTTTCCAGGAGAAGCTAAGTACCAGTAGGCAATATACAGACTGTGGTGATATTGCAATAGATTAGGTTTTCTGAAAGGGATATAAGAATTTGGTTGAGAAGGCATGTGATGTGTGAAGGGTGCTTCTACTTTACAAATTACGGTAATCGACATTCTTCATGCACATCCCCCACATAACAATAGCATAATAATCAACATGCTCTGGTTGAAGAGGGAGGTAGATGTTTCATATCAGATGACACCCAGAGTCAAATTAGATCCTTAAAAAGCAAGATCGCTTTAGCAGAAAGGTTCAAACAGTGGTATTTGGTAGAGATACAAGGATTGCTATGAATTCTTTGAATTCACCTTTTTGAAGTTGTCCTAAAACATAGGTATTGATTGCACTAGACAACCTTCAGCATTTTCTAATGATTTTCTTCATTAAAGATTAACAGTAGAGCAGAATACACTTTCAAGTCTTTCAACATTTGGCACCTCATAGCACATGATCCATAGGGTATGCAAAATGCCTTGGTTTCATAAATAAGCCTGGATCTGTTAATAAAGGGGAATAAGGCACGTCTGTCATCCAGACAGTGGGATCTATAGCCCACATCTGAGGCATTAATACATGGATAAAAAGACTGAACAGTAATCTCTTGTGGCAGAAACTCGTACTTGGAAGTCATCTAAGGATCCTTTTCTCATGCAACTGTCATGCCAAATAAATTAGACTTATTACCTAATGCCTGGCGTTTACTATCCCAAGCAACAAAGCGATTTGCCAACTAAGAATTTCCAACTTATCAGCTGATACTGGATTGAAAAGAAGCCAAAGAGTGTGAAGGCCGACAGTGAAACCCTATTTAAACCACTCAGTGAATAAGTATAGAGTCTAATTTCAAACTTAGATTTAATAGATGCTGGGACACTTAAAGATTATTGACCTTGAGTAATATTTTAAGTAAAAATGATTATTAGTTTGATGCAGATACCAAAAGATAAACCCTTTATACCAATAAAACTTATTCTGGAAGAAATGGAAGTTTTCCTAAGAAGCTATTAAGATTTCCACTACTGATTAATGGGACTTTTATCTACGAATCTTGCCTTTCAGCAACCCGTCATTTTGAGATGGTTTGAAGAGGAATAACATATATGAGCATCTAATTGAGACAATAGGTCCATCCTTTATGGAAATATCAGTTTAATGATATAAATCTACATGACACCGGAAACCCATAGGTTCTTTGTCTAGTAGGAGTTATAACAATCATTTATGATTTCTCGATTCATAGTTTCTGAAAATGAATGAAAATAGAGGAAATGCATTGAAAATCCTGGCAGGCAACACACCTGTGAAATCCTCCTACTGGAGTATTTTGTGAGCAGGTTCATCTTCATGACAAAAAAGAGATCTGTAGCTTCCAAGTGCAAGATTTGCAGGTGAAAATAGAAATGATTGGCTCAGTGATTTGTCACTTACCATTGTTCAGCCCAGGTACTTCAAGAAATCTAATACGGCCAGAGTGGTCTCTTGGACTAGCTTCGATCTAGTCAGTCGTGGCTTTGGTAACTAATTATGACATCAGTTGGCAAGAAGGATTAGCTGTAGCAATCTCAAAGTGTGTTTGCTCAAAAAACCTCTCAGGTGGGGAGAGGAAAAGAAAGAACTGGACTGTAACGTCTGGAATTGGCTGAGGGAGATATAATTCCAGGGCAGACTGTAAATGGACATGTGTGAATTGCTCTTTCTTACTAGTAATTGTGTATCCATATAAATCTCAAGCAACTGCAGGATGACAGCCCTTGAGGTTGCTCTAATAGGATAATCATCTAGCTACGGTTAGACAGAGAATTTGTTTGAAACCATGCTCAGGCAGTACGCACAAGAACAAACTAACTAACTGGATACCAACATGAGTCCAAAAGGAGTGCTTTGAATTTTATTTCCTGTGAAATATTAGGAATTTTCCATGGGCTAGACTTTCCACTAGGTGGCTAAAGCCGAAAAAAAATGAGCCTTGTTCCAGCAATGTGGGACATCTTGGCCTTGCTGATCGCTGGTACAAGGCCCATTTTTCTTTTGCGATTTTCCACTTGGCCTTACCCATGCGATGTCAAATAGGTGATGTGATTTTTTGGCGATCTCACAATCGCCCACCAAAAACGGAAGTCAAAGAAAAAAAAAGCTTCCCTAGCAACACTATTCTGCGCATGTGTGGGATTTTTTTTTTCCGGCTGACTATCTTTCCCACGTTTCGGGAGGTCAGGGGTCATCTCACACGCTCAGAAGGTACAAGGTGGAGGAGAGAGAGAGAGAGAGAGAAGAGGTAGAGAGAGAGGTGGAAGCCAAAGAATCAAATCGGAAGCCAGTGCAAGTAGAGAATCGAATAAAAGAGTTTATACCATTTCATTCATATAAATCATATACATTTCAATTGCAATTTATTATAATATAATATATTAAAAATGTCAATGGAACTAGAAGGAGGAAAAGGGCAAAGGCCTTTCTCCGACGAGGCCAATGAGGCCCTTGTAAACGAGGTCCATTCTCGGTAGGGCGAATTGACTCGGGGTGTGCACGGGAAACCAGCACCCCATCTTTACCAAAATATCTGGGTGGAAATCGCTGCGGTGACGACCTCGGCATTCGATGAGGCGAGGGGATCTGACCAGTGCAGAAAACGCTAGAAGAGTTTGGTAGCGGCAGCAAAAGTAAGTTGCATTTTCTATTTTACTGATGCAAATTTTTATCGTAACAATGAATCTCCGGTATTGAATTTAAGTTTGTTATTCATAAATGTATTACGTAAATCATGTTAAGATACGGACAGTGCTCTGACACAGCGGCATGTAACGTTTTAAACTATTGTGACCATGATTCTACCTAGTCAATTACCTTATGCTATGCTATGCTTTGCTCTTTTTTCATTTGCAGAGGAAGATATCTATTAACCGGGCAGGGCAAAGGCGGACGGGGACGGCTCTGCTCATCTTCAGCCCCTAACAGAATTTGAGGAGCGTGCGGCCGCACTGGTTGGCCCTAAGCGCCATTCGATCACCACCCGTGGGCTGGTGGAGCCCAGCCATGCGTCTTGTGAGTAATGTGTCAAACAATATTAAAAATTATATTAAAAACTTAAGTAACTAATGTAATGTCCCGTAATTATAATGCAATATGCAATATACTTGTAATATACTAATGATATACTAATGATGTCATGTCATGACATGCATGCCTGCAATGCATGCATGCAGCCCTTGTGCAGAAGAATCAGGGGTGGGGCCGCTACAGCTTTCTGAGGTAGTGAAAACTTTGATATTTAACGTATCTTGTTAAGGTTTACCATTATATTCTAATAAGCTCTGTAAAAAGGTCATGTGTTTTTAAGGTCAACCTGAGATGCTCGTACAGGTACAAACGACACCAGCACCAGCAACATCATCCTCTCTGGAGGAAGAGCTCGAGCTCCAGCAGGTGTCGTCAATTGCGCATGGGGGGGTGGGGGGGGGGGGGATAAACCTGTGGCCATCTCTATTGAGACGGAGCATGCACTGGGACCAAGCGGTGTGCAGCCGGCAACACCAAGACACAATGTATTGCACATGCCTACCCAACGGAGGCCGGGTCAGCAAGGCCAGCAAACGCCTCCCCAGGATGATCAGTTGGTGGGCCTGATGTCCCTGTGTTCGGAGACGGTCGCAAGCTGATCCAGGGGTTCACTTGATTCGCGCAAGACTTCTCCAAGGTGTCTGCAGTGCAAGTCGAGCTACTGGAGGTAGCACGGCAGACTCTCGATGTAGCACAGCAGGCTCTTGAAGGGGTGCGGGAACAGACCGCCGCAACAAATGCCCTTAGGTATGTGCTGCTGGCGGAACACGGTGCTGCACCCCAAGGTGTCGTGTTGTCAACGAGTCAAACCCCGAACACTCAAGTGAGTATGGAGGATACAGTTTCTCTTGACTCGGAAGATGAGCAGCCTGCTTTGTCTCCCACGCCAACACCTCCACCACGGCAGGAAGTCTTTCCATCGCCTGCTGCACGTCAGCTTCATCCTGGGTTGCGGGGACCAAGACGGGTGGATGGTGCACATACACGGGGGGCGGTAAACGACCTGGAGGGAAACGTGGCTGCAGGTGGGGGGGGGCATGTTTAAAATTCATATATAGTTGTGGAGGGGGGGGTGGGGTGGGGGGCGGTGTTGGTGTTGGTGGGTGGGTAGGTGGGAGCTGTTGAATAAAAATCGTTCTGTCAAAATTAAAACTTTTATTTGAATCTAACAATTGTTGTGCATTGTTTTACAATAGCAAAAATATAACTTTAGCTCATTTAAGCATTAATGAAAATGTTGGACAACAATGGACAGGCAAGGCCAGTGCAGGCGAGGCTAAAACAAAACTCAACATAACTCTAGGCAAATGCGCATGAATTTCACTGTCCCCAATGCAAGTTCAGGCAAAGCATTTATTTATGAGCTGCTGACGCAATAGCTTTGCAGCCGCATAACTCCCACGGGATAATGGTCTTCCGGGTCTTCTGGGGGGAGGGGGCCTTGGGACCATGGTTACATTGCCAGGCTGATTGGCCTCCCCGAGGTCCTCACCAGCCTCCTCCTCCTTGTCTTTTCGACGATGTTACGTGTCGCTATGTGGCTTTCATTTAAACGTTTCTCTGCTTCAGTGACGGGATTATGCAGTGGGGTCATCAGCCAACTGGCAAGGCCTTATCCCTTATCGCCCAGCATCCAACCGTGACCTTCTGGCTGATTGAGAAATAGGTCAGGGATAGCACTCTCATATAGGATGTGTGCATCATGGATGCTGCCTCGAAATGTAGCGTTTACTGTTATGATTACTTGGTTGTGATCGACAACAAGCTGCACATTTAGGGAGTGGAATCCCTTTCTGTTACAAAACACCTCCGCGTTCTTTAAAGGGCCTTTCAGGGCAATATGCGTGCAGTCTATTGTTTCCTGCACCTTGGGGAAGTCTGCTATTCGAGAAACCCAAAGCCCTCCCGGTCTATGTCTCCCTGGTCATAGGGAAGCTTATAAAGTCCATCCTGTAAGCATAAAGGGCTTCAGTCACCTGCCAAATGCAGCAGTATGTGGTGCGCTGAAAGATATGACAGATGTCACTAGCTGAAGCCTGAAAAGATCCCGAAGCGTAGAAGGCTAGGGCTGCAGTAACCTTCACCTCAACGGACAGTGCGGTTCTGATGGTGCTGGAAGGCTGCAGATCACCCTTGACGAGCTGGCAAATCTCATCGATGATCTCCTTCCAGAAACGCAGCCTCCTAAGATACGCATTTTCAGACAAGTTGAGGTAAGATTGCTTTTCCAAGTACCTTCGTTGGCTGTACGCTCGCCTCCTCTGTCTCTGTCTATGCATTACTCAGCCACCTCTTCGACTGATCCTTTCAGAAGCCAGCATGTGAGCAGTTACGAGTAATGGCGCAGAAAGCATAGGCCCGATCACTATCAATAATTATTTTCACTTAATTAAATTACACTCTCTCTCTACCCTCTCTGCACCAACCCCAATCTAACACTGTATACCAGTCAGTCTAATAGGCCTCAACAATATCAATAATTGTTTTCACTCACTATTAATGCACTTTTCACAAAAAAATGCCGATCCACTATTTATATATAATTTAATATTCTGAGTTGAACTATCTGTAAATAGCACTATAAATAACTCACAACTATCTAGCTTGTTTTTTTCAGTTACCTCCACCCTTCCTCTGATCTTAAAAATGGCGTCCGTAGTGCCCATTTCATTCCGTAAAGCCTGGGAAAAGCAATTATTTCTCAGCGATGTTTTCGGCGAGCAATCAGCCCAGCGAAGTGCCGAAAGTTGGGTGGGCCTTGTGTGGGCGATCAGCTCAGTGAAGTGAGCCGAAAGTTGGGGGCTTATTTTTCCGTCGATGTTTTGGGCCTAGTTTCCACTTTTTACTCAAAATGTGCGATAGAGGTCCTTTTTGGGCGATAGATGGGCCTTAGATGGGCGATGTGAAGTGGAAAGTCTAGCCCCATGTTTTTGACATATAGCCATGTGATTGGAAGCTTCCATGCGATCCAGCACAGCTAACTAATTACCTGGACTGATTATCTCAAAAAATCTATCACAATATAAATCATTGGTTAGGCCTCAGTTGGAGCATTGTGTTCAATTCAGGGCATCAAATTTTAGGAAAGATGTCAAGGCCTTAGAGAAAGTGCAGAGAGATTTACTAGAATGGTACTAAGGATGAGGGGTTTCAGTTATGTGAAGCGACTGGAGAAGCTAGAGTTGTTCTCAGAGCAGAGAAAGTTAAGAGGAGATTTGATAAATCATGAATGGTTTAGATAGAGTAAATAAGGAGAAATTGTTTCCGGTTGCAGAAGAAACAGTAACCAGAGGACACAGATTTAAGGTGATTGGCAAAAGAACAGAGGCGACATGAGGAAAATATTTTTTACGCAGCGAGTTGCGTGAACTGTAATGCACTGCCTGAAAGGGTGGTAGAACCAGATTCAATATTAACTTTCAAAGGGGAACTGGATAAATACTTGCAGGGAAACAGCAGGGGAGTAGGACTAATTGGATAGCTCTACCAAAGAGCGGCACAGGTACAATGGGCCAAATGGCCTCCTTCTGTCTATGATTCTATGTGACTATTCTGAATTTCTTTCTTGTGTTCGCATATGTTGAAATACCTACTTCTAAAATTGGATAATAGTGTAACCGTATTTTGTAGACTACAAAATGGAATAGAATTCTCTCTGCTGTTCATCAACTGAAACATCTATTATATGACAAGGCAGTTGTGTTCATCTCTGACAGCAAGACAGGTAATAATAAGTGTTTACTGTCTACATAATCTGATCAAATAATTCATCCAAGAGGAGAAAAAAAATCCTTCGGGATTGCTTATTGCATCCAAATTGATCTATGATTTTAGAAAACTGCCCACTAAATCAAACTACAGGCTGCTATTTGGGATGAACACATCATTAAAGATTCCCATCTTCAATAATGTCTTCCTTTGAATTCTCAACCCAGATCAACTAAGATACTTTACTTGGAGATTTGATATTTTGCATTTGTAAAACCTTAGACAAAATCTGCCAAATTTCATGAATAAATCCAAATTGGATCAAAGAAGCTCAAGATATGCAATGCTCCAGTCATTATAGAAGAGGCCTGGCGTTCCCCATCAAGTTGCAATTCAGAAGGTCTGAAGTAGCGGAAAAAAATCAAAATCAACTTACGAATCTAAAACATTTCAGCTGATTGCATTGAGAACCTAATAACATGACTATAAGTTGGATAGAAGATTTTTTGAAAAGGGTTTGATTCTGAAATTTGACCTGAAAGGTCACACGCTCCATCTCTGAAGTTGCATTGGGTTTACTGCAGATGGTAAATTTGCAGTATCCATGTTGCAGTAGGTTGGGCCTATACACATTGGAGTTCAGAAGAATGAGAGGTGATCTTATTGAAACTTATAAGATAATGAGGGGGCTCGACAAAGTGGATGCAGAGAAGATATTTCCACTCATAGGGGAAACTAA
Organism: Pristiophorus japonicus; assembly: GCF_044704955.1. Classification (NCBI taxonomy): domain Eukaryota; kingdom Metazoa; phylum Chordata; class Chondrichthyes; family Pristiophoridae; genus Pristiophorus; species Pristiophorus japonicus. Next base: position 51,103,993 of record NC_091989.1, read on the forward strand.
AATTCGGGGACATAGTCTTAGAATAAGGGGCCACCCATTTAAGACTGAAATGAGGAGAAATTTCTTCTCTCAGAGGGTTGTAAATTTATGGAATTATCTACCCCAGAGAGCTGAGGAGGTTGGGTCATTGAATATATTAAAGGCGGAGATAGACAGATTTTTGAGCAAGGGAGTAAAGGGTTATGGGGAGCGGGCAGGGAAGTGGAGCTGAGTCCATGATCAGATCAGCCATGATCTTATTGAATGGCGGAGCAGGCTCGAGGGGCCAAATGGTCTATTCCTGCTCCTATTTCTTATGTTCTTAGCCAAGTTTGCTGACGATACAAAGATGGGAGGAAAAGTAATGTGAGGGGGACAAAAAATCTGCAAAAGGACATAGACAGACTAAGTGAGTGGGCAAAAATTTGGCAGATGGAGTATAATGTTGGAAAGTGTGAGGTCATGCACTTTGGCAGAAAAAAATCAAAGAGCAAGTTATTATTTAAACGGAGAAAGATTGCAAAGTGCTACAGTACAGCGGGACTTGGGGGTACTTGTGCATGAAACGCAAAAGGATAGTATGCAGGTACAGCAAGTGATCAGGAAGGCCAATGGTATTTTTACCTTTATTGCAAAGAGGATGGAGTATAAAAGCAGGCAAGTCTTGCTACAGCTATATAAGGTATTGGTGAGGTCACACCTGGAATACTGCGTGCAGTTTTGGTTTCCATATTTACGAAAGGGTATACTTGCTTTGGAGGCAGTTCAGAGAAGGTTCACTGGGTTGATTCTGGGGATAAGGGAGTTGACTTATGAGGAAAGGTTGAGTAGGTTGGGCCTCTACTCATTGGAATTCAGAAGAATGAGAGGTGATCTTATCGAAGCGTATAAGATTATGAGGGGGCTTGACAAGGTGGATGCAGAGAGGATGTTTCCACTGATGGGGGAGACTAGAACTAGAGGGCATGATCTTAGAATAAGGGGCCGTCCATTTAAAACAGAGATGAGGAGAAATTTTTTCTCTCAGAGGGTTGTAAACCTGTGGAATTCGCTGCCCCAGATAGCTGTGGAAGCTGGGACATTGAATAAATTTAAGACAGAAATAGACAGTTTCTTAAACGATAAGGGGATAAGGGGTTATGGGAAGTGGGCAGGGAAGGGAGCTGAGTCCATGATCGGATCAGCTATGATCTTATTGAGTGGCGGAGCAGGTTCAAGGAGCCATATGGCCTACTCCTGCTCCTATTTCTTATGTTCTTATGTTAAATTCTGAACACAGTTACTCTTGCTCCTGTCCTTTAAGAGAACGTTGGCTCTAAACATTTCTCACTTTGATAGGAATGATCCTCTATCAATTAGAATGCAGAGACTGTATTCCATTGAATCCTTAATATTCAGATCAAGAAAACTTTTAAAAATAAATTCCCAGGTGCTCTCTTCGCTCTTGGGGTAGCACACTTTTGATTTAATGTACATTAATGATTTTATATAAAAAAATGTGTTTTTTCAGCATCCTCTACCTGTTAAGTTAATAGATTACACAAATCATTAATGTAGAGCACATACAACCACTGCCAAGTATTGCTGAGTAGTCCGATGGGTCCTAAAAAGAGTCAACCCTTGACCAAGATTTTAAATATCCTTGTATTATGCTGATGGTAATTCGCCTCCTTTTTTCAGATCAAATTAGCTGTAATTTTATAATAATGTGCATGTCATACTACATTGTGTGTGAACAGCTTATAAGTTTTAATACTGCACTATCACTAGAATATACCCATGTACAAACACACACTGGATGATGTTGCTGTTACTATCTCTTTCTGGCTCATGCTTTTTCCCATTTTTGTATTGTGAAACTTATATTTTCTATATCCATCAAGCAGAGGAATAAACATCCGATCACTTTTGCCGTTAATTGTCAGAATTTTCCATTCTAGTGTTATAGCATGGCCAAATACAGAGTCCAGTTCCCTCTGTCGCTATAATGGACCTTAAACCAAACAAGACTATCGGTCCTTTGCACCAGTGTTATAGTTTCACTGCTGATGCTTGATCCTTTATGCACGCGGTGAACCACGTCACAACAATTCAGTAGTATGAAAATATACAAGCACAACAATGAATTGTCAATATTGAAATCTGTGGGCAAATGACTTTACCCAAGTGCATGGTATGGTACAGCTAGAAATGCTTGTTCACAGAAATAAACCGCTTTTGTAGCCTGAATCACTCATAAGTTACGATGGTTACATCCCTAGGTTATATTTTTCTATAGACCTGCAGTCTCAACCAGGTATCCCATACACAGAAATTAGATTCCATTAGTTTTAAACAGTTAGTGGCAAGATATTTAGTTCAGACTTTAGAAGGAAAAGACACCAACCTTGGCACTTTTATCAGCAGAAGCAGAAGCAACTTTACTGCCATTGGGTGATGCGTCACATGACAGAACTGCTCCATCATGACATTCAAAGCTCTTCAGCATCTCGCCAGAGATTAAATTCCATACCTAAATTGTTAAAAGTAATTTAGTGTTGAAATCTAGTGTAACCTTGAATTAAAATGAAAGGCTTAGAAAAAGGTTTTATGCTGTAATAAAAATAGAAAACATTCTATACCAGATCTGAATTATTTTGCATGCATTTTTCAATATTAATGTTAAACTAGATTTATATCTGAGTCAGCACAACTAAACTTTAACTTAACTAAACTTGTACAATTCAATAAGACCTGATGATAATACTTCAAATGCCCTACAGATCATTAGCATCTTAGAGAGAGACAAATTCACATTTTGGATGTAACCCTTTTGCAATTCTATTCTTTACGCAATAAATACATTGCAGTTTTGTTAGGCAAAAGAAAATTTAAAAATTCCAATCCCATGAAAAGGTGTTTCATGTTTTTTATGCATCCTCATAAATAAGGATCAATTGATGTCGGCCACAAGCCGATCTCAGAGAATCTGAAACTCAATATTATTTATATTACAAGGTCTGTTCAATTATTTCCACTGTCCTGAGCATATTTGTCTCTATTTTTGGTCAAAGTACTATTTCAAGATAAAGGCTTGCAATAGTTAAATAAGAGCTAACCTGAAAAAATTAGCTATACAATTAAACATTTTTTTCTTACGTACAATGGCCCGGATTTTGCAGTAGGAATAACGGTGAGGCTATCGGCACTCGTCGCTATTGTGTAGTAAATTGGACAGCAATTTCCGGCGTCCGCACATACACAGTTAAAAACACAGAAATCAGGAAGTTGCTGTCCGATTTGCCCTGCTCCTCCACAATCTTTGCTACACCAGTATCTCGCCGAGAGACGCAGCCTTCACATACATGGAAGGGCATGAATTTGCCATACTTACATGATAGATTCCCACTAAACACGCCAAAAAAAGTTAGGGCTTGTCCATTCAAGTGTAAGTGAATTTTTAATGATGTGATATGTCTTAATTACTGCCACACATCTTCTCTGGCCCTGAAAATGAACTTACGCTGTGGAGTCTCATTCCTGCAGATTTTAATTATTGTTGACTATTTAAAAAAAAAACTTTAAATAAACCTTTTTCTTTCTGCCTCTTATCTCTTTAATCTCATCTTCCTTTCCCTCTCTCGCTTTCTGTTCATGATGTGTTATTGAATTAAATATTCTGAATTACACTTCTTGGTTTAGACTCTGCAGGGCTCAGTAAGGATTCTTCAATCTGATTGGTTAAGGAGACATGCCCTGTTCACACCGGCCCCAGATCCCCTGTAGAGGGCGCCGCTCTGTTTTGGCTTTCTAAAATGCCCACAGAAAGTCTGTGTAAGTATAATGAATGGCTGGCACTGTTCGTTTGCCACTGACTGCCAGTTCCGTGCCAATCAGTAGATGACATTTTCTTTAAACTCACCCACCAATCATGGTTTCGATATTTCCGAGCCCGAGCACAGGAACATTACATCTGGTCATTTAGCTTCAGTTCCCATCGCCCACGTTCAGTGCTTTTAATTAGCAAAGTTCACAAATATCACACTTTCATGAATACTCTCAAACATGGAGATGATCATCCAATTGGAATTCTAGACACCTCTGATTTCTTTGTTGTAAATTTCACATTTCAATTTACTGAAACAAGGCATTTTTCAGCTGAATATTTCAGCAAGTATGGAGTATTTATTTCACAGGGTATTGGTTTACGTAATTACCAATAAGGTTTGCTGACAATGTACATTATTGCATGCTTTATGGGTTGTGTTTTACTATCTACAGGCAATTTTGCTTCCTGTCTGCGTTATTTCAATAATGCATACATTTATTCAATATTTCTTGTATATTCACAAGGGAGTTTGAAATAATGTTGTAATTACTTTAAGTCCTTGTTCTAACCTAAAAGCGTTTGACGTTTTTAATAGCCTGTCACAATCTTTGATCATATTACAGGTTCTGAATAAAATCTTGTCCAAAATGTCACAATGGTGTTGTTAGTTAGCACCTCTTACAATCATGCATTATGCATTCTTTGTTTGATCTGGCATATAGAGTTACTTTTCTGTTCACGAAATAAACTTAAAGCAGAGGAAATAATTAAACTTAAAAGAGAAATAATTAAAAATGAGAACATTCTTCGTATTAGCCTGGCAGATCCTTAATCTCGAGCTTTATGTGCCATTTTGATTGGCATTTCTGTACAAAGGGTTCTATCCATCTCCTCTCCTCTGGTCCCTCCAGGCTACACACTCTATTCTCCACATCAGATGATAGCTAAGCACCATTCTCCCAGGCCTTTGCCAATGCTACTTTTGACTGCTACTGTGGCTCAGTGGGTAGCACTCTCACCCGAGTCAGAACTGGTTCAAGTCCCACTCCAGGTACTTGAGCAGAAAAGAAAATCTAGGCTGACACTCCAGTACACTGCTGAGGGAGTGCTGCACTGTCGGAGGTGTCGTCTTTCGGATGAGACCTTAAACTGAGGCCCCGTCTGCTCTCTCAGGTGGATGAAATAGATCCCATGGCACTATTTTGAAGAGCAGCGGCGTTATCCCCGGTGTCCTGGCCAATATTTACCCCTCAATCAACATAACAAAAAAACAGATTATCTGGTCATTATCACATTGCTGTTTGTGGGAGCTTGCTTGTGCACAAATTGGCTGCGGCATTTCCCACATTACAACAGTGACTACACTCCAAAAAGTACTTCACTGACTGTTAAGCGCTTTGAGACGTCTGGTGGTCGTGAACGGCGCTATATAAATCCAAGTCTTTCTTTTACTAGAAGGTATGCCAGAATGACCTGGTAACTTGCTTTCCAGTTGGTCAACTGGTCTCTTAAACAGAGAACTAGCCATACAGGAAACCATAAACAAACAATAATGTCCTGCAATCGAAACACTATTTTCTAAAGTAGCCATAGCAGTTTGCTATGAATGAGCTATTTTGGTTCCCACATTTTACATCCACAGCCTGCCAAATGCTGAATTCCCAATCTCAGCCCTGCCTCTATTGGGAGGCAGCAAGTAGAGTTCAAGCAATTTAACAAAAGGAAAAAGATTGAAGGAACTTCTGGTTTCTCTCATGCACACCTTTAGAGCAGCATAGTGAAGGACAGGGAGCTAATTGACCTACCCTGCTTCTTAACCAGACACACAAAAGGAGATTAGAAGAAATAATACCTCTTATTGAAAAGAATTCAAACCAGACCATATCTACTGCCTTCAAAAATGATTGAACAATCAGTAAGAACTTTACCAACAAGACTGCTTCTGAGAAATGAATTCAACTGCAAAAGATACTCCGATATATGAGATATTAGCCTGGCAGACCCTTAACCTAGTACAGACTCGAGTGCTTCACCCGCCATTTTGATTGTCATTTCTGTAAAGGATTCTATTCACCTCCTCGCCTCTGGTCCCTCCAGGCTACACACTCAATTCTCCACATCAGATGATAGCTAAGCAACATTCTCCATGCCTTTGCCACTGCTGCTTTCGACTGCTACTGTGGCTCAGTGGGTAGCACTCTCGCCTGAGTCAGAACTGGTTCAAGTCCCACTCCAGGTACTTGAGCACAAAAAAAATCTAGCTGACACTCCAGTGCAGTGCTGAGGGAGTGCTGCACTGTCAGAGCACAAAATTATCAGGAACCACCATTAACTTCTCACGAAGGAGCAATCTACATGATTTTATACCAATGCTCGGAACATACAAAACATGTTTGCAGAATCAGAAATATAAGTGTCATTTAATAAAACAAAATTCTACCTAAACAAAGATATTCATTTGGGAGATTAAAATACTGGGGTGTACAGCCTACAGGCACCATAAACCAGAGATGGAGGACATAAAATCTGGATAACATTGAACATCACAGCCACGGAAAGAAATTAGTGGACACTGTTCCATATCACCTGGACAAGAGGATAGGCAGGGAATTGTTCTGTAGATCATGGCAGTCTGCAAAAAGCATCATTAATTCTGAATGATTGATGGCTATTTCAATTACTCAGATACTGAGATAGGAGAGCAGCAGCAGAGCAAAAATAGAGGACTGTAAAATTGCTTCCTTTCTCAGTGTGTTCAGCAGCTAATCTTTAGTAGTGATCGTACACAAGCTAGGGGAGTAGTTTAGATTAAGTGATCTTATCACTTGAATGGAATTGCTCATGAGGGAATGCAAAAAAAGACACACAAATATTGTTGCTTAAAGGAGTAGAATTTGACAGGTTGAAAAATATGTTTGTTAATTAAATTGCAATAATGGTTGGGACATCTACAGCATAAAAATAGGAAATGTTGGTGAGTGCTACAATCAAAACTCATTCTGGCCAGATTAAAAGGCAAAAGAAACCGAGGTGTAGTCGCAAGAGTAGTATCAGTGGGAAGGGAGGCAGCTTTCAAAACGTACAAGGACGCTGGCACTTAGGAGGATTGGGTAATTGATGAAAATAAGCAAAAGCGGCTGAAAAAATTCATGAGAAGTCAAGTGAAACACTAAGAGATTTTTCAGATATATACCTGTATATGCATAAACAAAGGCCAACAGAAAATATTGGTCTACTGAAAGATGAGAGTTGGCTTGGTGGAACCCAGAGCAGCATAATGAAATTATGGGCCAACAACTTTGGCCTCCCCGGGTCCGTACGGAGTTCCTACGGACCCGGGAAGGCATCGGATATGCCGGTTTCCGCACGCAGTGCGCATGCGCTGGAAACCAGCATTCCCGATCTGTCACGTTTCTGGTTTGACAGATGGCCGCATCTCGGGAGCGAGGACATTTGTTAGTGGAAATTTCCGATATTTATAAGAACATAAGAATTAGGAACAGGAGTAGGCCATCTAGCCCCTCGAGCCTGCTCCGCCACTCAACTAGATCATGGCTGATCTGGCCGTGGACTCAGCTCCACTTACCCGCCCGCTCCCCATAACCCTCAATTCCCTTATTGGTTAAAAATCTATCTATCTGTGATTTGAATATATTCAATGAGCTAGCCTCAACTGCTTCCTTGGGCAGACAATTCCACAGATTCACAACCCTCTGGGAGAAAAAATTCCTTCTCAACTCGGTTTTAAATTGGCTCCCCCATATTTTGAGGCTGTGCCCCCTAGTTCTAGTCTCCCGACCAGTGGAAACAACCTCTCTGCCTCTATCTTGTCTATCCCTTTTATTATTTTAAATGTTTCTATAAGATCACCCCTCATCCTTCTGAACTCCAACGAGTAAAGACCCAGTCTACTCAATCTATCATAAGCTAACCCCCTCATCTCCGGAATCAGCCTAGTGAATCGTCTCTGTACCCCCTCCAAAGCTAGTATATCCTTCCTTAAGTAAGGTGACCAAAACTGCACGCAGTACTCCAGGTGCGGCCTCACCAATACCCTGTACAGTTGCAGCAGGACCTCCCTGCTTTTATACTCTATCCCTCTCGCAATGAAGGCCAACATTCCATTCGCCTTCCTGATTACCTGCTGCACCTGCAAACTAACTTTTTGGGATTCATGCACAAGGACCCCCAGGTCCCTCTGCACCTCAGCATGTTGTAATTTCTCCCCATTCAAATAATATTCTCTTTTACTGTTTTTTTTTCCAAGGTGGATGACCTCACATTTTCCGACATTGTATTCCATTTGCCAAACCTTAGCCCATTCGCTTGACCTATCTAAATCTCTTTGCAGCCTCTGTGTCCTCTACACAACCCGCTTTCCCACTAATCTTTGTGTCATCTGCAAATTTTGTTACACTACACTGTGTCCCCTCTTCCAGGTCATCTATGTATATTGTAAACAGTTGTGGTCCCAGCACCGATCCCTGTGGCACACCACTAACCACCGATTTCCAACCTGAAAAGGACCCATTTATCCCGACTCTCTGCTTTCTGTTCGCCAGCCAATTCTCTATCCATGCTAATACATTTCCTCTGACTCCACGTACCTTTATCTTCTGCAGTAACCTTTTGTGTGGCACCTTATCGAATGCCTTTTGGAAATCTAAATACACCACATCCATCGGTGCACCTCTATCCACCATGCTCATTATATCCTCAAAGAATTCCAGTAAATTAGTTAAACATGATTTCCCCTTCATGAATACATTTGCATCTGCTTGATTGCACTATTCCTATCTAGATGTCCCGCTATTTCTTCCTTAATGACAGCTTCAAGCATTTTCCCCACTACAGATGTTAAACTAACTGGCCTATAGTTACCTGCCTTTTGTCTGCCCCCTTTTTTAAACAGAGGCATTACATTATGCTTACAAATGTCCTCAAAAATCTTGTGCCTGAAAAAGGCACAAGTGTTTTAAAAAACCCCAAAACATATAAAAATAAAGTTATTAAAACATATTTTATTAAAAACCCTCCTCAAAATGGTACATTTATTTTAAAAAACTTTTTTTTTTTTAAATCGGGAAATTATTATTTTTTTTAAGACATTTATAACTTTAATTTAAATGAATGTAATGTAATTATTTTCTATTTTTTATTAGTGTTTTGTGTGTTTGGGGCTGTATTTTGGGTGAATCACGCTCTATCATAGTAATAGGAATTTAGGACCCTGCGGAACTCCTATTACTATGATACTTTACCTGATTGGCTGCCCAGAGCCATGTGACTCCAGCTGTAGGCCTGCGCACGCGTCGACATGCATGCGCTGCGACTGGCAGTCAAGAGAGGCCTCAGCATCGGAAAATCAAAAGTGGGCAGCAGCTTAAGGTAAGTGCGTATTTTTTCTCTAAAATGCCAAAACGGAATTTCAGGGCCAATAACCACGTCAATATTCATGCAGGAATAAGAGGTAAATTGTAAGTCAGGTAGCAAGTTTCTAGGAAGAGCTAGATAGTATGCAAGCAGCAAAAGATATAGTAACACAATGTTAGATGCTCTTAAAACTGAAAGTACCTGTCCCAGACAATGTACATTCATGACTCAGAATAAATGAGGACTGAAATTAGCAAAGTTTGCTACATTTGGGAGCGGTTCCCGAGGATTAGAAGGTAGCCAACTTTGTTCTTTAAAGAAGAAATGGAGAGACGTCCCTGGAAACTATAGCAGTGTATGGTAAACATCTGTTGTGTGGTAAATTCACACACTCCACATGCAAGTCAGAATCACATTCATGGTCACATCCAACAACAGGCAGTACTGAGATTTTGTTACATAAACTTGTCCTTGCAGAGTTTTGTAAAACTCAGCTTGTACATTTCAAAATTAAAGCAATGGTTCCCAGTTCATGGGCCCGGATTTTGTGGTGGATATGATGGCATGTTCTGAGAGTACGCAGTCATAACGCCGCTGAAATACACCGCAAGTTCGGGATTTCCGCATGTGCTTGCCATTGTGCTGAATCCCGAACTTACAATCTGTCCTTGATAGATCATCCGCACCACCTAGGAACTCTCGATTGCTGCCGCAAAGATAGGCTATTGGTCCACCAACTGTCCAGTAATTACGGACAAACTCTTACGGTTGCTAGAAGCAAGCATAACAGCCTGTTTAACACCATAAAAGATTTGCAGTTCAAAAATCACCATTTTGCATTTCCCCAATACCAAGACAAGCACAGGATAGAATCCTTTGCAATCTTATCCATCGATTTTGATTGAAAATGCATTGTAAAATGATTAGTCCGTCCTTACATTTTTTTTAACAATGCTATATGCTGTTTGAATTCATTTTATGGATGTATTGAGGGTATGGATATTCATCCTATAAGGTTTGTGTGTGTTGAATAAAGCCTTTGAGAACAAAGAATCCAGCACACAGATATTAGACTGTTTTAGGCTGATTTATTAACAGCAGACGTATATTGTGTACATTTTGGTGAAGGAAACTTTTCTCATTAGTGGGGTTTCATTTTAATTACTTTGGAAGTTGAATAAGTAAAAAAAAAGTGAGCATCTATCAGATTTGAGTGACCAATTCTGTCCTTTCAACTCAAAAATGAACATAAACAATATAATGCATCCATAACAAGGAAAATAGATTTATCTATTACCAGTCTAAATGAGGTCTGAATAATGGTGCAGAAGTTGCAGTCGGAGACTTCCCTCAGGCGGATGCCTCCGACCTGAAAAAAGGGTCTAAAAATAAACTTACCTACTTCACAGGTTTTTAAGGGCCCAAGTTTCCACACGATAAAAAACGGGCGCTCCTCCGAGCTGGGCGCCCGTTTTTCGCGCCTAAAAAAAAAATCGCGATTCTGGAGCGTTCTGCAGCTCCTTGTCTGCCTGGGGCGGAGCCTACACTCGCGCCGATTTTGTAAGTGGGAGGGGGCGGGTACTATTTAAATTAGTTTTTTTCCTGCTGGCAACGCTGCGCGTGCGCGTTGGAGCGTTCGCGCATGCTCAGTGTGAAAAAAACATTGGCACTCGGCCATTTTTGTAGTTCTTTGTAGCTGTTTAATTTTTGAACATTTTTAAAATAAAAGCACATTGCCATCAGCACATCAGCACTTTCAGCCTTCTCACTGTCTCCTTCCCCCCACCCCCCCGCGGGAAGAACGGGCGCCTCCTCCCCCCCCAGCGGGAAAGAACGGGCGCCTCCCCCCCCCCCCCCCCCCGCGGGAAAGAACGGGCGCCTCCTCTCCCCTCCCTCCCCCCCTTCCCCCCCCCCCCCCTCCCCCGCGGCCAGAACGGACGCCTCCCCCCACCCCGCGGGAAGAACAGGTGCCTCCCCCCCCCACCCGCGGGAAAGAACGGGCGCCTCCTCCTCCCTCCCCCCCCGCGGGAAGAACGGGCGCCTCAGGCTGACTGCAGAATTCTCCGTGCCTGAAGCACTTTCACACAGGTAGGAAGATGGTTTATTTAATCTTTTCTTTGCTTATAAATGTTTATTCAGGTTAGATTTATTTGTATAATATTTGTAGAAGTATAAATAAGGATTTATTGTAGAATTTAATGAGTTCCCTTCCCCCCCCCTCCTCGTTCTGGACGCCTAATTTGTAACCTGCGCCTGATTTTTTAATGTGTAGAACAGGTTTTTTCAGTTCTACAAAAATCTTCACTTGCTCCATTCTAACTTAGTTTGGAGTACGTTTTCACTGTGGAAACTTTGAAATCAGGCGTCAGTGGCCGGACACGTCCCCTTTTGAAGAAAGAATTCTGTTCCAAAGTAGAACTGTTCTACCTGACTAGAACTGCAGAAAAAAAAATGTGGAGAATTGCGATTTCTAAGATAGTCCGTTCTCCACCAGTTGCTCCTAAAAATCAGGCGCAAATCATGTGGAAACTTGGGCCCTAAATGTTTAAATTGAAAAATATGTATTGTTCTGACCTTTAAAAGTCTTACGCTGATAAAAAGAGGAGTTGTAAGAATTTCACGAGCATTCGCTGGGCTGAAGTTGGGCAAATAGCTCAATTCTGTGCCAGTAAATGCCCTCTTCTGTTGGATTCAGACAATGTGTCAAGAGGATTCTTGACAGATCCCAAGTTCCGGGTTTAGGAGCATGTGCAGTGTATGCCGAAACCCGGAACTTGTGGGGCGTGAATTCAGCCCCAATGTAATAATATATTTTAATCCTGAAAATTAACATTGAATATAGAGCTGGGAATCTCTAAGTCCAAAAATATTATTTGTATATAAAACATTGTTAGACCTTCAGTGAGTATAAAGACAGGAAGTTGTATACATAGGAACTAATAAATTGAGAGTTGGATGAAAGAAATGAAACTAAATGTGGATATATGAACTAAGTCCAAGCACCAGTTTAATTAAAAGTTTTTAGGTGGTTTTAAAATGTAATTTCAATGGAAGAGAATGAGAGAAGCTTTTGTGAGCATGTATTCCCTTACGCATAGGCTGTACGCTGCACTCCTGGCCTTCCTCATGTCATACGCTGCGCACAACTCTGCAGGGCTGAAGAGAAGTCTCCGTTCTGGGCCTCGCACAAGGTAAGTACGTATTCCTTTGGCAGGTTGGCGGTGTGCTTCTGCAGCTATGCCGCTGACCGCAATTTTATGGCCCCATGTCTTTACAGAATAACTGTGCCGAACTCAGTTTCAGCTACTGGACCTGGGATGCCTCTTACTTCATCAGCACAGCATATCCACTTCACGTTTGTTTCAATCAAATGTCCACCCATGGACACATTAGTGGTAAACTGTTGATTTCTCACTCTTGATTATGCTTCATATCAAAATGAGTTAGGCAACCTACCCATTGAATTCTGGGAGTTTGAGCTGAGCCCATCATCATAGGATTAAAGTCTTCTCTCTGCTGACTACACTGATGCTTCTAGTGGATTTGGGCCCATGGCACAAAACATCCCAAAACCTGGCACATTTGACATACACTTAAGACAGGCCATGAGGACACAAAGTATGGGAATCATGAAAAAAATTACACTGGTACAGTATAGGTTCTCTTCTGGGGCAGCATTGGGCCACATTGTTGGAACAGACTAAAATGGCCTCAAGTATACATGTGGTACTCAAAGACAGCACTGGGTGACAAACTGTAAAAAAACAAAATTCCCATAACTACTATCTCAATTTTATAGATAAACAAAAAAAATGTGGCATGTAAATGACCTTAAATTTAAATTATTTCTCCCTACATGGTTGCTTCCTTTATAATTTTACCTAAAAACAAAAAGTGCAACATATTTTGGCTTTATATGTTAAAGCTCGATCACAATAACAAGTGAACTTTTCACTATGTATTCCTTACCTTCACAGTCCCATCAAAGGACCAGGACAGAAGTTGTGACTTGCTCAACAGCTTAAAGTTTTTCACTTGTTCAGTATGTCCTTCAAGGACTATGCATTCCTTGGTGTGCCAATTCCATACCTAAAACATATTTAAAACATAAGGAAGAGCTTAAACATAACATTTCTCAGCACAGCTCCATCAATAGGCAAACAACATTCTTCAGTCAACTGGGAAACAGAAGATAATAGTTTTAGTACCTGCTGATAAACTAATTGACGATGTCTGAATTATCCATGATAAAGGCTCATGCTATAAATTACACTTGCATTCAAAACAAATTCCACATTTAAGAGAAGAAAATTAATCTAAAGACTTGAGGCACATCGCTCTGATGTGCATATGTCCTTCAGTGCTCTGACACACATCTTCAAATGGCTCATTGCTCATTTCAGATGAAGGATATATTTTTTCTCAAAAGGATTAAAACTATTAATGTGTTTTTCACAGCCAAACTAGAGTTATAAATATAAATTTACAATGGAATATAATCGCTGCAGTCATATGCATTAAAATACAATGGTATAAATAGACTGCTCACAATGATTTACTGCGTTATTTTAAAATCAGTTTCCTTTTAACATTGCTGTGACCCAGATCTGTAATCTGGGCTCAGCAGTCAAATTCACGTGGGCAATAAATCGTCGAGTGCCTCAATGTCTATTTTTTCTTTTTACACATACATGCATGCAGGCTATATTAGACACGGTGTACACAAGCACCAGGGAATTTCACACATGACACACTAGCTGTTACAGAAGTGTATAGCTAGAGAAATGCACTGGCTTCAAAAGTAGATAGTCCATTGCCAATTTATTCAGCTATGTATCCACATCAGCACTACTATGAAGCATTGTAGATCAAACTTGCCCAGATGTTAATTCAGACAGTTCCAAGTAGCAAATCGGCAGTTTGATTCTAGAATGAATCAGAGCTCCATTTCTCACTATAAAATACGTTTTTGTATCTAGAGACATAGAATATAAAAGCAAGAAAGTAATGTTGAACTTGCATAAAAGCTTACACCATTTATAATATTCTATAATTTTAGAGACCCCATTATAGGAAGGATTGTAAGAGCAATAGAAAAAGTATAGTACAGATAGACTATGATGTTAATAGAAGTGAGATCTTCTAGTTAAGTGATTAGAGAAGTTAGGGCTACTTTCTAGCAGATCCGAGAAGGTTAAGGATGATCTGATTGTGCGATTCATGATTCTGAAGTGTTATAAGGCAAGTAGTGCTATTGTCAGTGAGACAATAACAAGAGGATCCAAATTTAAGATAATCACAAAAAAATAAAAAGGCAAGTAGAAACAATCTTTCTGTAGACAGTAGTTAGAATTTGGAATTCTCTGCCTCAAAACTGTTGTTGAAGTAGAGTCCATAAATTCTTTTAAACAGGAATTAGACAGCTTCTTGAAAGAGAGGAATATTAGTAGGTACAGGGAACAAGCAAAAATGTGGGATTAGACTAAGTGGTTCATGTGGAGTAAGCGCCAATGCAGACTTGATGGCCCAAATAACCTGTTTAACTTTTTGTTTTATTAAACCAAACATACACCTACTTGCCCCCATTTCCAATTGGCAGCATCTTCAATTTTCCACTTAAACATGTACATTTCTTTAAATGCAGGTGACATTAATATACAACTTCTATTGTTAATTCAAAAGGATGTCAAAAACTGCAGGTTTAAAATTTTATACTGAACTGAAGGAAAACCATTTAAAATGGAGCCCTTTACTCACATAAAAAGGACAAGTCACCAAGATTGATCGCTTTTAATAGGGAGCTACATTACTGTTACTGTACGTGTTGTAATGAACACCAGATTCATAGTAGTTAAGGTAGATTCAGAGTATATTAATTCCATTGTAAAACACTCAAGACTATTACAAGAACTGTTATAAAAATTATCAGTAGGACTTCACTTATTTGCTTTAGTTTCGATTTCAATTTTACATTAAGCTGCCAAACTGGAACTGCAGTGCAAACATTAAGATTGATGGATATTATAAGAAAGCCTGAAGCAAGAATTAAGACATTAAAAACGAAAGGAGAAAATAATATGCCATCACCTACTGGTACAGTGAGACGCAATGGAAATACTTTTGTTCCCATAAAATGACCATGTAAATATGTTTATTCATACTTTTACATGGTAAACTGTAAACTACCGTAACCTGTTAAACATGCAAAACTGAGGGAAGATAAGTGTATGAACTTCCCTTGTGAGTTATTCTACCTCATTTAAGAGATTAAATAGATAACTACATATTTAAAAGCTTATTGAAGAGTTTTTTTGAGGTTTAAATTCCCTTCCTTCAACTTATTTCCTCCCATTTGTGTGGTCTTGCCAGACTGTGCAGATGTTGAGGGTAAACATTTCCCCAGTGCTCCATCAATGCTGCTCTTAACTGGCCTGCAGAAGATACGCACACAGGTGTCGAGTGATGGCTCTCCTCCTGACATGGTTTCTCCACCATAATCCACCAGTTGCAGAAATGGGCTCGATAGGTCAACTGACCTGTTCTCATTACATGCTTTGTAGCATGGCACAGACATGGTGCCTGAAAGGCAGAAATCACAATGCTACTTGACTGCTGATTTTCTGATCTCAGTCATATCACCACAGGGGCAAAAGAAAATCTTGAGGCAAGTTATCACGAGCCACCCATTTGCCTTTGCCAGTGGCCAAGCAACAGCAGCATTATTGGTGCACTGGGGAATATATTCCTCCCTCATCCTTGCAGCCCCTAGAAGAGGTTCCGTAAAGCTCTGTTCCCTGCTCTTAAAACAAAAAGATAAATTAAACAAACTCTAGACTACCTAACTGTACATCTTACATTATGCATTCTTTGACTGGGTGCCTTCCTTGCATTGAAAGGCAGTTAAAACCATGCTGTCCAAACATCAATCACCAATGCCGCGGCCCCGAAACCAATTCTCAAACAGATATTCACTCAGCTGGCTTTCAAGACGTGAGCTTTTACTGGGAGCCTCTTTCATTATCCACAACTTCGTAGGGGAAAAACAAAAATCTTCTTAATCCTATTGCTTTTTGCCTTCTTCCTTCAATCAATAATCGCGTATGCACCCATGTCATGCCAGACTGGACAGTCAGAGCTCAATTTACCTGTTGCAGTCATCACAAGCCTGACATTTCTTTGAGAATAAATCATACTTTTCCATCAATCAGCCAAAGTGCGAATTATTTACAAGGTCAGCTGTGTTGCATGATAGCTTCATCGACGCACCATCAGTGTTCTTGATCAGGCCAACATTCCCAGCATCGAAGCACTGACCACACTCGACTAGCTCCGTTGGGCAGGCCACATTGTCCACATGCCCGTCACAAGACTCCCAAAGCAAGCGCTCTATTCGGAACTCCGACACGGCAAGCAAGGCCCAGGTGGGCAGAGGAAACATTTCAAGGACACCCTCAAAGCCTTCTTGATGAAGTGCAACATCCCCATCGACACCTGGGAATCCTTGGCCAAAGACGGCCTTAAGTGGAGGAAGAGCATCCGGGAGGGTGCTGAGCACCTGGAGTCTCGTCGCCGAGAGCATGCAGGAAACAAGCGCAGGCAGCGGAAGGAGCGCGCGGCAAACCAGACTCCCCACCCACCCTTTCCTTCAACGACCGGCTGTCCCACCTGTGACAGAGACTGTAATTTCCGTATTGGACAGTACAGTCCCCTGAGAACTCAGAGTGGAAGCAAGTCTTCCTCAATTTTGAGGGACTGCCTACGATGATGATGAGGCAGTTGCTCCCCATCAATGTTGTTGCTTGTCTAACGGGCCTGGGAAATTAGTTATTGCTAAGTTAGGAGCATAGCTTACACCACTGCCTTCTAATTATGTTCCTGAATAGATATGTGACCTCTTTGCTGATGGGAAGGAAGCGATAAGCCATCCTAACGGTCTTGCTGGGGTGGAATGGGGGGGGAAGAGTTTGGTTTGTCAAATCTAAACCGTTTTCTTTGGGGGGGGGGGCGGGGGGAGGGTGTCAAAGAGCATTGGCCTTTGATTGCCCATTGTTTTGATAATTAGAGTTGTGAACGTAAGGTCCTAACAGCTGAGCTGTTTCCTTGCTCTCTTTCAGAATCTTACTAATCATCCTCCAACACCCACCGTCAGTCTGATGCCTGGTCAGCGTAGCTTATTTCCAGCGATGAAACAACGGGCTCAAGTTTCGGCCTTCCCTTAGAACGGCGCACCTCCGAGAGGCATCCTGATTTTGTCGAACAAAAAGTGTGCCTAAAGCCTACCTCTGTATTCTGCAATGTTTTTCGGGCCTGTTCCAGGTCGGCGCGGCACAGCAGTAGCTGCGGGGGGGCCCAAGGCGTGGCACCGAAGAACTGCCGGCAGGGGGGCCGGGCTAGCTCACAGCAGCACATTTAGCGCCGGCAGCCCTGCGCATGTACGCTGGAGCATGTGCGCATGCGCAGTGGGACACAAACATTGGCACGCGCCAATTTTTAAAGGTAGATGAGGAACAATGCTATTTGCTTTTGTGGAGCTGTGGAAAGGCTTGAGTGATTTTTGGTGATTTTTTTTTTGTGCCTGAAGGAGTGCTTTGAGCAGCACTGTTGAAGAAATCACCTGCTGAAATCAGTGAGTGCTGTTTGTTGCTGCTAAACTTCCAGAACAAGTGCTGCATAGGTGCATGCAAAATAAGGACTGTGTGTTTTGAAAAATCAGAGTGTCAATTCAATACAGCAATGGAACAACGTCCACCAAGAACAAAGAATTTCTTGCATGAGGACGTGGAGACATTAGTTAACGTCATTGAGCAGAGATGGCAGGAGCTGGATACCAGCAACAGAGGTCGCACAAAAGTGCCACCCAAAGAAATGAAGAAACGCTGGAACCAAGTTGCAGAAGATTACTGCGCAGTGGTACATACCAGGAGATCTGGAAGCCAGCGTAAAAAGAAATGGCATGACCTTGGTCAAGTAGTTACTGTCAGTAATATTTTCATTTTTCAATGGAATTTTAATTGTAAATGTGACCAGCTGTATATGTCCCACCCTGCAGAAAGACGCACTCTGTAAAAAGTTATATTTTAATCTTTGCAGGGGAGACCGAAGAACTTAATATATATGAGCCCACATCAACGGACATCAGTGTTTCAAACCCTTGCATAGGTTCTGGTTCCACCTTCCATGGTTTCGCAGATTCTGACGTTACGGGTCCCAGTGGTGCTGCTGGTGTAATGCAGCAGTTTGCACCCACTGCCCCACCGTCGCAGCCTGCGCCTGTGCCGGATGCAAGACCAAGGGTCCCACCATCACAGCTCGCGGCTCCCACTGGAGTGGTGCCGCGAGGCAGACCCAGGCAGAGAAGGAGAAGGAGACTGGAAACACGCTCTCCTGAGATGCAGCGTGCAACAGATGTGGCTCAGATTGTGGCATTAGGTGTGGAAAGCAATGACCTTACTCGATCACTCGTGGGCAGCGTCAGTGCAGTGGGTGAAGAGGTAACGGTGCTGATGGGAGAAATAGCAGTAATGACACAGGAAATGAGGGAGGGAATGTCTGAAGGAGTGCAATCGACGGGACAGGCCGTCAGGGAGGTAGCTATTGCAATAAGGGCACACAGCCCGGCCAATCAAATGAACTTGATGAAGTCATTCCTCCGCGCATACAGTGCAGCCGTGACCTGGTAAACGCAGGCATGTATTGCATGTTGAGAGATGGCGCACACATCTTCAGTTGTAGCTTGAAACGATCCCGAGGCATAGAAGGAAAGTGCAGCTGTAACCTTCACTTCAACAGACAAGGCAGTCGACGTTCTGCTTCTCGGCTGTAAATCTGCTCAGCAAATCACAGATCTCAACGACAACTTCTCTGCGGAAACGCAGCCTTTTGACACAATCAGCCTCACTCATGTCCAGGTACGAACGCCAGGCTCGATATTGCCGACGTGAGTAAGGTTTCCTGCCCATCAGCCAACGGGCTATGACGTTCTTGGTGCGGTGAGCTCTAATCAATTCTCTCCTACGCAGTGAATTGATGGAGAACCATTCATTGCATAATCTGTGGTGTTGATAATGCAGCACCTATACTTGAAGTACAAATTCAACTTTTAAACTTGCTGGCTGGCTCTCCCTCCCGGTGCTTTGTACGCCTCCCCTATCCCCTGGCCGAACGGCCGAACTCGTAAACAGCTCGGAGCCTGCTGCTGCCGGCTGTTCTGACCTCGCTTTCGCCTGACGCCACCCCTATTCCCTGGCCGAACAGCCGAAATCATAAAAAGATCGGTGCCTGCTGCTCCTGCTGCTTCAGACAGGTAGGAAAATTAAATGTATTTTTCATTTGATTTATTTATCATTTATTATTCATGATGGCTCTTTATTTGTAGAAGTGAAGTGTTAAATGCTTGTAAAATTCCCTAACTTCACTCTAACTTCCCTTCCCCCCCCCCCCCCCCACTATTTCTCGTTCCCTGCACCTAATTTATAAAGTGTAGGCAAGGTTTTTCTGAGCGTACAAAAATCTACACTAAGTTAATTTGGAGTAAGTTTTCGCTGCCTTAACTTGCAAAACAGGCGTAAGTGGCAGGACACGCCCCCTTTAAAAAAAAAATCTGTTCTAAATTGAAACTATTCTAACTGACTAGAACTGGAGCAAACTAAATGCCGAGAATTGCAATTTCTAAGATGCTCCATTCTAAACTAGTTGCTCCAAAAAAATAGGAGCAACTCAGGCCGAAACTTGAGCCCATAGATACTGAATGCAAAGACACTTTCAGGATGGAATCCGCATTTATCAGCAGTCTGGTCCGTTACAAATGACTCCGTTTCAGAGAAAGCCGGGAGGGAAGATCATTCACATGCTGCAACTCTTTGAACCGACTACAGTGGTCATTGCTGACATGCACACGTCACACATTCAGTGCAAGATTTCACAGTCAAAGCATCTGCTCTTTAAAATGAGGCAATCTGCTGACTCTTAAAATTTGAAGCATGGTCAATTCCTATTAGAATTTTCCCTATTATCTGAAAGACTGGAGAGAATAAAAAGAACTGAAGAGTTCAAAGGGTTGCTATAGATCCAGAATATTTCATAAATACCAAATGAATCAAGATTTCAAAATTATGGCCAGAAGTCACGTCACTCATTTTACAGACATTGGGAAATGTTTCACTGCCAAACCAGATTCAACTGCAACGTAACAAATTGAAATTTATCTTGTAAGCTACAGAAACTGAACTGACCATACAGAAAATCAATAAGAGGGAAAGCAGTTAGTAGCAACTGCTGAAAATAAATCAACTTTTGCAGCAAAAAACATTGCACAATGTTTTGCTCGTTCTTCCAAAACTTCAAGCATGCAGTCACAGTAAGAATTTTAACTAGCCACCCACAATTATATTGTAAATAGGGATACAAATTTAGAAAGAAAGTCTCATAGAAGTATACAAGGGTATCGGTACCAAGCCCACATTGTTAGCTGGGTATTGCATTTAAAAAGAACACGAGTTGGAGATAAAGCTACAATACTAAGCTGCGATTCCCTGACACGCACTATTTGAGAGCAGTTTCCCACTGGGAGCAGACAATTGGTGAGTTTATCCTATAAAGTGGAACAAGTTTCAACTCTTCTTTCTATTGTGAAGATATTGCCTATCTTTGCTTGTGGGAAATCCCCCAGGGAAAGAGTTTCATTAAATGCTCTAACACACACCATTTATTGATGTGTCTCAGCGAGGAGTCACGTCCAGATGTCAGTCCCCGATGTTCTGAATCCAGATGAGGCAAGAAGCTTCACGGGTTTCTGCCCCTGCACAAGTATAAGAGAATTCGAATCCGACACAAAACTTTTTCTTTTATTTGACCTTGCCTTGATACACTTGGTCTCTAAGCAGGACCGGAACCAATGTCCTAGGGGGAGTGTTTGCTAGTGCTGTTGGGGAGGAGTTAAACTAATATGGCAGGGGGATGGGAACCAATGCAGGGAGACAGAGGGAAACAAAAAGGAGGCAAAAGCAAAAGGGTGGATAAAGGGGAACCAGTGGATGGGGTGTATTTAAATTTCCAGGAGGCATTCATGAAGGTGCCACATAAAAGGTAACTGTACAAGATAAAAGTCACGGGGTTGGAGGTAATATATTAGTATGGATAGAGGATTGGCTAACGAACAGAAAACAGAGAGTCGGCATAAATGGGTTATTTTCAGGTTAGCAATCAGCAACTAGTGGAGTTCCACGGGGATCAGTGCTGGGGCCTCAACTATTTACAATCTATATTAATGACTTGGATGAAGGAACCAAGTGTAATGCAGCCAAATTTGCTGCTGATACAAAGGTATGTGGAAAAGTATGTGAGGAGGGCGCAAAGAATCTGCAAAGGGATAAAGACAGGCTAAGTGAGCGGGCAAAAGTTTGGCAGCTGGAGTATAATGTGGGAAAATGTGAGGTTATCCACTTTGGTAGAAAAAATTAAAAAGCAAGTTATTATTTAAATGGGAAGAGATTACAAAATGCTCCGATACAGAGGGATCTGGGGGTCCTTATACATGAAACACAAAGTTAGTATGCGGGTACAGCAAAAAGTTTGGAAGGCAATTGGAATGTTGGTCTTTATTGCAGGGGGGGTGGAGTATAAAAGTAGGGAAATCCTGCTACAACTGTACAGGGCGTTGGTGAGGCCACACCTGGAGTACTGCGTACAGTTTTTGGTCTTTTTATTTAAGGAGGGATATACAGGTTGAGCGTCCAAATCCGTAAAATACTCTTGAATCCGGACTGGCCGACCCTGCCGACCTCGGGGCCTCCTCGCCAGCCTGCCCGACCTCGGGGCCTCCTCGCCAGCCTGCCCGACCTCGGGGCCTCCTCGCCAGCCTGCCCGACCTCGGGGCCTCCTCGCCAGCCTGCCCGACCTCGGGGCCTCCTCGCCAGCCTGCCCGACCTCGGGGCCTCCTCGCCAGCCTGCCCGACCTCGGGGCCTCCTTGCCAGCCTGCCCGACCTCCTCTTCGGCGGGGCCCCACCCGATGACGACCTCTTCAGCGGGGCCCCGCCCGAACACCTCCTGGATGCAGCTGGCAACCCGAACAAGCTTTCCCCGCACCCCCCCCTGCCCCTTTCTGACGTTCCGAAATCCGGAAATAACCAAACCTGGGTTCGGGTATTTCTGGATGTTGGATGTCAGAAGCACGTTCCGAAGTCCGGAAAAACACGAAAACCGGCTCGGCCTCAGTCCCGAGATTGCCGGATTTGGGACGTTCAACTGTACTTGCATTGGAGGCAGTTCAGAGAAGGTTCACCAGGTTGATTCCTGAGGTGAAGGGGTTGTCATATGAAGAAAAGTTGGCCCTATACACTTTGGAGTTTAGAAGACTGAGGGGTGATCTTATTGAAACGTACAAGATTCTGAGGGGGCTTGACGGGGTAGATGCAGTGACTATGGGCTCAAGTTTCGGACCCTCACTAGAATGGCGCACATCGGAGAGGCCCGCCTAATTTGTAGAACAAAAATTGCGCCGAATAATTACCTCGCGATTCTCTGATAGCTGTAGACCCATTTTCAGCTCGACGCTACGCAGCAGGAGCTGCTGGGGGCGGAGCTACAGCCCTGTGCCAAAAACGGTGCCAGCAGCTGTGCGCATGCGCAGTAGCTCCCGGCCCTCCCAGCGCGTCCTGTCTCCGGGCGACGACCCTATCCCAGGCCAAAGGGACGTCGCCCCTATCCTGGGCCAAGTGGCCTGACACCGCTTACCTCGTCGTCGGCGGCCCGGCATTGGCTGCTTGCGGGCCCTGCCCGAAGTCCTTGGCGGGGCCCAGCTTCGTCGTCATGTCCCCTCTCCGCCCCCACCCCCCCCAGCCCCTGGCAATAATTAAAACTGCCTTCTCCAGTCATGTAAGATACTCAATTCGAGTATCTATATTAGGATTAGGATTTGGTTTAATCTCATAGGATTAAATTTTTAGCTTTGTTTTTAACTTGTTGATGACCTGTGAATTGGTATCGTAGCTAGAAATAATGAAATGGTTAAATTGTTCATTCCCAGGATGCTTTGCGGTTTAATGTATCAGTGCACAATTTAGCTGACTGCTGTTGAGATGCCAGATGTGTGATTTGCGCCTATTTGATGAAAATTTTGTCTCTAGATCTTGAAACAGTCGGTGCAAGATAGCAATAGGAACTGGGACAATGGACTCTAGATGGTAAAGAAATTAGTATCTGGTGTTTTATCAGAACTACCTCATTTCTGGGGGTCTTGTTCAATTGTTATCAGGACATAATGAATCATCTTGAACAGTATGCGTGACTAGATGCCTAGAAAGATATTAACCTTTCCTTCACAATTTGTAGAGAGAGACAAGAATGAATGGTTTGAAGATGGCTATGACTCTACCCATGGGGAAAACAGGATAATTGCATTTATTTCTCTGTATGACTACATAGAAACATAGAAAATAGGTGCAGGAGTAGGCCATTCGGCCCTTCTAGCCTGCACCGCCATTCAATGAGTTCATGGCTAAACATGCAACTTCAGTACCCCATTCCTGCTTTCTCACCATACCCCTTGATCCCCCTAGTAGTAAGGACTTCATCTAACTCCTTTTTGAATATATTTAGTGAATTGGCCTCAATAACTTTCTGTGGTAGAGAATTCCACAGGTTCACCACTCTCTGGGTGAAGAAATTCCTCCTTATCTCAGTCCTAAATGGCTTACCCCTTATCCTTAGACTGCGTCCCCTGGTTCTGGACTTCCCCAACATTGGGAACATTCTTCCTGCATCTAACCTGTCTAAACCCATCAGAATTTTAAACGTTTCTATGAGGTCCCCTCTCATTCTTCTGAACTCCAGTGAATACAAGCCCAGTTGATCCAGTCTTTCTTGATAGGTCAGTCCCGCCATCCCGGGAATCAGTCTGGTGAACCTTCGCTGCACTCCCTCAATAGCAAGAATGTCCTTCCTCAGGTTAGGAGACCAAAACTGTACACAATACTTCAAGTGTGGCCTCACCAAGGCCCTGTACAACTGTAGCAACACCTCCCTGCCCCTGTACTCAAATCCCCTCGCGATGAAGGCCAACATGCCATTTGCTTTCTTAACCGCCTGCTGTACCTGCATGCCAACCTTCAATGACTGATGTACCATGACACCCAGGTCTCTTTGCACCTCCCCTTTTCCTAATCTGTCACCATTCAGATAATAGTCTGTCTCTCTGTTTTTACCACCAAAGTGGATAACCTCACATTTATCCACATTATACTTCATCTGCCATGCATTTGCCCACTCACCTAACCTATCCAAGTCGCTCTGCAGCCTCACAGCATCCTCCTCGCAGCTCACACTGCCACCCAACTTAGTGTCATCCGCAAATTTGGAGATACTACATTTAATCCTCTCGTCTAAATCATTAATGTACAGTGTAAACAGCTGGGGCCCCAGCACAGAACCTTGCGGTACCCCACTAGTCACTGCCTGCCATTCTTAAAAGTCCCCATTTACTCCTACACTTTGCTTCCTGTCTGACAACCAGTTCTCAATCCATGTCAGCACACTACCCCCAATCCCATGTGCTTTAACTTTGCACATTAATCTCTTGTGTGGGACCTTGTCGAAAGCCTTCTGAAAGTCCAAATATACCACATCAACTGGTTCTCCCTTGTCCACTCCACTGGAAACATTCTCAAAAAATTCCAGAAGATTTGTCAAGCATGATTTCCCTTTCACAAATCCATGCTGACTTGGACCTATCATATCACCTCTTTCCAAATGCACTGCTATGACATCCTTAATAATTGATTCCATCATTTTACCCACTACCGATGTCAGACTGACCGGTCTATAATTCCGTGTTATCTCTCTCCCTCCTTTTTTAAAAAGTGGGGTTACATTGGCTACCCTCCACTCCATAGGAACTGATCCCGAGTCAATGGAATGTTGGAAAATTACTGTCAATGCATCCACTATTTCCAAGGCCACCTCCTTAAGTACTCTGGGATGCAGTCCATCAGGCCCTCGGGATTTATCGGCCTTCAATCCCATCAATTTCCCGACTAATAAGGATTTCCCTCAGTTCCTCCTCCTTACTAGACCCTCCGACCCCTTTTATATCCGGAAGGTTGTTTGTGTCCTCCTTAGTGAATACCGAACCAAAGTACTTGTTCAATTGGTCCGCCATTTCTTTGTTCCCCGTTATGACTTCCCCTGATTCTGACCGCAGGGGACCTACGTTTGTCTTTACTAACCTTTTTCTCTTTACATATCTATAGAAACTTTTGCAATCCATCTTAATGTTCCCTGCAAGCTTCTTCTCGTACTCCATTTTCCCTGCCCTCATCAAACCCTTTGTCCTCCTCTGCCGAGTTCTAAATTTCTCCCAGTCCCCGGGTTTGCTGCTATTTCTAGCCAATTTGTATGCCACTTCCTTGGCTTTAATACTGTCCCTGATTTCCCTTGATAGCCATGGTTGAGCCACCTTCCCTTTTTTATTTTTACGCCAGACAGGAATGTACAATTGTTGTAGTTCATCCATGCGGTCGCTAAATGTCTGCCATTGCCCATCCACAGTCAACCCTTCAGTATCCTTCGCCAATCTATCCTAGCCAATTCACGCCTCATACCTTCAAAGTTACCCTTCTTTAAGTTCTGGACCATGGTCTCTGAATTAACTGTTTCATTCTCCATCCTAATGCAGAATTCCACCATATTATGGTCACTCTTCCCCAAGGGGCCTTGCACAATGAGATTGCTAATTAATCCTCTCTCATTACACAACACCAAGTCTAAGATGGCCTCCCCCCTAGTTGGTTCCTCGACATATTGGTCTAAAAAACCATCCCTTATGCACTCCAGGAAATCCTCCTCCACCGTACTGCTTCCAGTTTGGTTAGCCCAATCTATGTGCATATTAAAGTCACCCATTATAACTGCTGCACCTTTATTGCACGCACCCCTAATTTCATGTTTGATGCCCTCCCCAACATCACTACTACTGTTTGGAGGTCTGTACACAACTCCCACTAACGTTTTTTGCCCTTTGGTGTTCTGCAGCTCTACCCATATAGATTCCACATCATCCAAACTAATGTCCTTCCGAACTATTGCCTTAATTTCCTCCTTAACCAGCAATGCTACCCCACCTCCTTTTCCTTTTATTCTATCTTTCCTGAATGTTGAATACCCCTGGATGTTGAGTTCCCAGCCCTGATCATCCTGGAGCCACGTCTCTGTAATCCCAATCACATCATATTTATTAACATCTATTTGCACAGTTAATTCATCTACCTTATTGCGGATACTCCTTGCATTAAGACACAAAGCCTTCAGGCTTGTTTTTTTAACACCCTTTGTCCTTTTAGAATTTTGCTGTACAATGGCCCTTTTTGTTCTTTGCCTTGGGTTTCTCTGCCCTCCACTTTTCCTCATCTCCTTACAACCTCAAAGAACTCCAACAAATTTGTCAAACATGATTTCCCTTTCATAAAACCATGCTGACTCTGCTTAACTGCATCATTCGGAACCCAAATTAATGTCTTTGTACTTTCCAAGTTGATTAGTCTGGAGCACCTTGGGGGCCCAGGAGGCGCGAGCGTTCGGGGCCCAGGGACAGCAAGGGCCAGCCCACACTGTGATATGTGTGTGTGCTAGGTCCGTGCAGCAGAGCTGGTCTCCAGTCATCTTGGTTAATCCTTGCCACTGGACCAAGACTTAACTCTGTCAAGCCCGTGTGGTGGCTGATGTGCAATGGCCACCACACGTTAAAAAAAAATCCAAGCACAGGCATCTTCCACCCTTCAATATGCAGTTCGAAACCTGGAATATCAGGTCCTCATCGAAACACCTGTGCACTCATCCATTTTGGGTGTGGAAGCAGGTCATCCTCGATTCGAGGGACCGCCTGAGAAGAGTCTGGAGCAATGTTTCCTGTAGGCTGCACTATGTTCTGCACAGACTGTTCATGCGTGATATTTCCAATGTAAAAGTTTGTGAGCGACTTGCACAGGACCTTGCAGATTACGACGTGGCCATGCATACACGCAGCTGAGAGGGAACACTGGTATGGAGACCTTCAGCTCAATACTAAATTGGGAGGCAGATTTATTTTCTTTCCATTTCTTGAATTTCAAAAATCTAAAATAGTAATGTTTATGCATTCGAATTGATGAATGATCAAAACTATATATATTTATGGTGTTGGGATCAGGGATGCCGTGTGTGTGTATATATATATATATATATATGATCTGCGATTTTACAACATTCTCCCTAATGGTCCAGTAACTTTTGGCGTACACTAGAATTTTCAAAATTGCCCTTAACAGAAGAGCTGAACTAAGTCCCCGTGTGGGATAATTTTCTACCATTCAGGAACACAATGGACTGCAGTTTATGGGTTGGCTCTGAACCCAATTTTAGATAGATTTTGTTTACTTGCATGAAGCTATCTGGCTGCTCTCTTTCTCATCACATATCATTCCAGTCAGAAGATAGTCCAATTCAAGCTGCAAATTTCTGCACGATGACCAATGACACACTTCGATAGACAACATGGTGTGCTGGATGCTCAATTAGTCAAGATTGCCCAGTTAAGACAAGTGGATGAGCCTGATCACAGGTCTGGAACTTAAATCTGTATCCTGTAATTCAGGAAGCAAATGTTCAATTTTTTGTGTTAAAACACTGGGTCAAAAATGGTTGCTAAATGTCAGTTTTTAACACTTTGTACCATAAAAAAACGTTATTACATTGGGGCTGAATTTGTGGCTCCTACAGGTGCGTATGAGGTGCACACATGCCCTAGGGGCCCCGCAAGTTTCGAGATTAGGCATGCACTGCGCATTGCACTGAAACCCAGAACTTGCGATCCGTTAAAAATCCTCCTGACAGATTATACGAATTTGTAAAAAAAAGGGTCTCTGTGGGTAGAGTTGCGTGTGATCTGTAGTTCTAGGTTTTAGCGCATGCGCAGCACATGCCTAAACCCAGAACTTGCGCGGCCCCAAGGTCACGTGCACACCTCGTAGGGGCCGCAAATTAATTTTGCTATCTACGTCACACATTCCTTATTTGGGCAGCATCCTGTGACACAAATATTGCTGCAGCTCCACACTTCTACCGCTAGATGGAACATAATAAATTCCAACAGCTGCCCATCTGTATTCCTTTGCCTACAGAGTAGCTAAAGCACCGAGGGATATTCATTTTGTCCTTCCTGTGGGCAAAGCCACAGGAAATCCACTGGTACTATATGTGCTTTAAAGTATGCAAATGAATTTCACATCATCCCTAGCTTTCTATATAAAAAAGAATATCTGTCCAGGTATTTTTTTCCTAATGCAATGCATTTGGTTTTAGTTCCTCTCCAAGAATTTCAGAGTGCAAATCGACACAGGCTTCTGAAGAACCAATTCAATCCACAGCTGTAACAATGCTTTGGAACGTCACTTGTAGGTACGTGAATTCCTGGTAAACTGACTGGATGGCTTTCACATGCAACTCTAGTTCATTAAAACTAAAATTCTGATTCAATATTTTCAAAGTACAGATGAGGAAGATTAATTATCTCGTTGAGCTCATCCCATTAATCCTACAACACAATGTCTGTCTCTTGAATGATTCCCGAAGTTTTTGCCTGCACTACAGTCCCCAGAAAATGAACCCAAGTATTAATCACTCTAAGTGAATAAGTGCTTCCTGATGTCAGGTCTAAGCTTGCCTTTCAGCAGTGTAGAGCATAAGAACGTCGAGTTTTCCACCGTCAGGCTAAGTGGTCAGACCATAAGGATGAAAACAGAATTTTTTTTCAACTTAAAAAAAAAATTAAATAAGGTTCAATGAGTCAGAACAGTGTCTAAAGGGGTATACTTTATACAGATGTAGAACAAGACTTCCAGAACAAAGCTTTTTCTTACCCTTATTGTGGAGTCATCAGAGCTGGAAATCAGTGTCTTCCCATCAGATGTAAACTGACATCGCTGCACACATTTCATGTGGCCTATTAATGTCCTCAGGATTTTGCCACTAGGAAGCTCCAGAACCTTAGGGGGAAAAAAACACCAGTGATTCAACATGTTGTATCACAACAGCATGAAGGGTAAGGAGCAGGGAGGAATTTAAAAAAAATGATTAAGTGACAGCTAAAAATGGAGAATTTTGCAGCGGTGTGTTTGTTAAATGATGCACTGTAAAAGCTAGGATTGTGCAAATCAAATATTAGTTCAGAAGCAAGTTTTGCTTGCTGCAATTAAAAGCCAAGTGTTGCTGAGAGCCTGATTGCTTTCCCTCTTCATTTTCCAATTTATCTGCTCTGTGCCGAGTGTTTTACCAAAGCATCGGCCCTACAGCACTCCTCAAACATAGAAATCAAAGAATATTTTCTGTACCGTTACCAGTCTTTATAGAGGATGCTGCAGTTCACATTTCATTTCATGAACAATTTCCAGATTATACTGTTTTGAAACAAATGGTTCAATTTATATACCTACGTAAACATTTACTTGCAAATATTGCAGTTAATGTAACGATAGTAAAAACGATTTCACAATTCTTCCCTTGCCAACATTTCCATTACCTTACCATCTCCAGTGGCATCACTATCTCTGAGATTACTGACATGATGAATTCGAAGCACACACTCATCCCTTGGCATCCACATCAATGGCTGCAATTCCCTTCGCAAACTTCAGTTAATCCAGAAGTTTGCTGGCTGAGTGCTCTCCTTTACACATTCTTGCATACTAGTCAGCACCATGCATGCCAAGCTCCACTAACTCCCAGTGCCGAAAAAAAATCAATTTCAGGATCTTTGTCCTTGAATCCTTCCATGACCTTGTCCCACGCCATTTGGAGAATATCCTTCATCCATATATCACAGCCCACATCCCCATAGATTATTTAAGATCATTGAAGCCACCTTCCCATGCCGTCAACTACCCATCACTTACTCATATCAACCCTCCATCATACCATCACTCCACTGTTTCACTCTCATTTCTCTTCCTGTCCCCTTGATCCTCTTTCCACCAACTACCTTGCCTGGCTCCAAAGCTCACCACATTGTTAATGGCTCCACCTGTTCAGACAATGTCACTCCCCCTTTGAAAACTGACATCATTACCCTCATCCTCAAAAAATCCCAACAATGATTCCTCTGTCCTCTCCAACTAGCGCCTCATGTTTAACCCCCCTTCCTTATCCAAGGTCAGTATACATGTAGTTGCCTCCGAGTTGCGCACTCTGTTCTCTCAATTCCCTGTTCAAATCTATTCAGGCTGGATTTTAACCTGCTACCCTGGACAAAGTTGCCAAAAATATTCTTTCTAGTGATGATTATCCCTCCTTGCCCTTTCCAATTGACTAACCACCTGTCCCACATTGTCTTAAATAAGCCAGAATTTCCTCCAAATTAACATGACAAAGACCAAAGCTAGTAATTGTTTTCAGGCCTCCCCAAATATGTGTCACACTTGCAATTCTCACCATCTCCATTCTTGGCTGCTCCAGTTGAACCGGGCTGTACATAACCATGGCACTCTGTTCACCCAGAGTTGAGTTTAAATCATATTCTGTCCATTGCAACATTACCTGCTTCTGTCCTACATTACTACCATTGCCTCAGAATACTGGCGAGTGTCCTGGTCAATATTTATCCTCAATCAACATCACTATGATTATTTTGTCATTATCACATTGCTGTTTGTGGGAGCTTGCTGTGCACAAATTGGCTGTCACGTTTCCTGCATTACAACAGCTAATATGGGTTAAAAAACCAACTTAATTGTCTGTAAAGCGATTTGGGACATCCTGAAGTCATGAAAGGTGCTATATAAAGTGTTTCTCTCTTAATCCGTATCTTTGTCACCTCTAGACTCAACTTTTCCAATGCCCTCCTCGTCAGCCTCCATCTTACAAACTCCAAATCATTCAAAACTCTGCCACCTGCAACCTGTCCCATACTCTCCTCTCAACAATCTCCTTCCTCGCTGACCTGCATTGGCTCTCCATTCCCTAATGGAATTAATTTTAAAACCTTGACTGAGTCCACAGCCTCATCCCACCCTACCTCTAACCTGTTCCAGCCTTACACCTCTTCCCGCACCATTTGGGTATTGGTGAGGCCGCACCTGGAGTACTGCGTGCAGTTTTGGTCACCTTTCTTAAGGAAGGATATACTAGCTTTGGAGGGGGTACAGAGACGATTCACTAGGCTGATTCCAGAGATGAGGGGGTTACCTTATGATGATAGATTGAGTAGACTGAGTCTTTACTCATTGGAGTTCAGAAGGATGAAGGGTGATCTTATAGAAACATTTAAAATAATGAAAGGGATAGACAAGATAGAGGCAGAGAGGTTGTTTCCACTGGTCCAGGAGACTAGAACTAGGGGGCACAGCCTCAAAATACGGGGGAGCCAATTTAAAACCGAGTCGAGAAGGAATTTCTTCTCCCAGAGGGTTGTGAATCTGTGGAATTGTCTGCCCAAGGAAGCAGTTGAGGCTAGCTCATTGAATGTATTCAAGTCACAGATAGTTAGATTTTTAACCAATAAGGGAATTAAGGGTTACGGGGAGCGGGCGGGTAAGTGGAGCTGAGTCCACGGCCAGATCAGCCATGATCTTGTTGAATGGCGGAGCAGGCTCGAGGGGCTAGATGGCCTACTCCTGTTCCTAATTCTTATGTTCTTATGTTCTTATTTAATGGCAGAATATTTAGCTGCCTCGGCTCCACTCGCTAGCATTCTTTCCCAAATTTCTCTGCCACACTACCTACCTTTCCAACCCTTCTCTAAACATTTATCAACTAAGCTTTCAGATGCCACCCTCCCCCAAAAGCTCGATGCCTGTTCCTTTCATTCTGTATGTACATTAGATCATTTTCTATATTTAAAACTTTATGTAAATGCAACCTGCTTTGTGCACATATTAAAGTTAGAAAATTACAAAATTAACTTTTAGTAAGCAGACTAACCTGCTTTCTAATAATGCAAAATGTCCTTAGAGCACTGAAATGAAGCATCTTGGGAAAATGTTAACCAGTAACACGTTTCTTGCTGCTGCAGTCAAAGTTCAAATCCAAACAAAATTCAACAGGATTATCTTCATAATAGTGTGATGCAGTTACTTGACGATGAGAGCAAACACTACATTTATTCACTGCCTACAAATTCAACTTTCATGGTAAAAAAAAGTTAGTGATTATTTTCAGGTAGCTTGGCAGAAACAAAATAAAATAACAACATAAGAACATAAGAAATAGGAGCAGGAGTAGGCCATACGGCCCCTCGAGCCTACTCCGCCATTTAATACGATCATGGCCGATCCGATCATGGACTCAGGTCCACTTCTCTGCCCGCTCCCCATAACCCCTTATTCCCTTATCGGTTAAGAAACTGTCTA
The DNA here is from genome assembly GCF_044704955.1 of Pristiophorus japonicus. Lineage (NCBI taxonomy): Eukaryota > Metazoa > Chordata > Chondrichthyes > Pristiophoridae > Pristiophorus > Pristiophorus japonicus. Next base: position 51,136,523 of record NC_091989.1, read on the forward strand.
TCTCTGTCTTAAATTTATTCAATGACCCAGCTTCCACAGCTCTCTGAGGCAGCGAATTCCGCAGATTTACAACCCTCAGAGAAGAAACTCCTCCTCATCTCAGTTTTAAATGGGTGGCCCCTTATTCTAAGATTATGCCCTCTAATTCTAGTCCCCCCTATCAGTGGAAACATCCTCTCTGCATCCACCTTGTCAAGACCCCTCATAATCTTATACGTTTCGATAAGATCACCTCTCATTCTTCTGAATTTCAATGAGTAGAGGCCCAACTTACTCAACCTTTCCTCATAAGTCAACCCCCTCATCTCCGGAATCAACCTAGTGAACCTTCTCTGAGCTGCCTCCAAAGCAAGTATATCCTTTCTTAAATATGGAAACCAAAACTGCACGCAGTATTCCAGGTTTGGCCTCACCAATACTCTGTATAACTCTAGCAAGACTTTCCTGCTTTTATACTCCATCCCCTTTGCTATAAAAGGCCAAGATTCCATTGGCCTTCCTGATCACTTGTTGTACCTGCATACTAATCTTTTATGTTTCATGCACCAGGACTCCCAGGTCCTGCTGTACTGCAGCACTTTGCAATTTTTCTCCATTTAAATAATAACTTGCTCTTAGATTTTTTTTGCCAGAGTGCATAACCTCACATTATCAACATTATACTCCATCTGCCAAATTTTTGCCCACTCACTTAGCCTGGCTATGTCCTTTTGCAGGTTTTTTGTGTCCTCCTCACACATTGCTTTTCCTCCCATCTTTGTATTTTCAGGAAACTTGGTTCCGTTACACTCATTCCTTCATCCAAGTCATTAATATAGATTGCAAATAGTTGGGGTCCCAGCACTGATCCCTGCGGCACCCCACTAGTTACTGATTGCCAACCCGAGAATGAACCATTTATCCCGACTCTCTGTTTTCTGTTAGTTAGCCAATCCTCTGTCCATGCTAATATATTACCCCCAACCCCAATAACCTTTATCTTGTGCAATAACCTTTTATGTAGCAGCTAATGAATATTTCCAAAACAAATACATTTTTAGCAAATTAGGCGCTTCAGAATTGTATTTTGGTAGAAGGAAAATTGGATCCCTTCAAACCGTACCAAGTAATAATCCACACTTTAGGGCTGTTTGTTTTTGTCATGTTTGTGTTATCCAAACTTTCATTGTAAATAAATGAGTGACAAAATAAAATGATTCATCTTTGCCAACAAAGTAATTAAACATTAATTCCAGTCACTATCCGGATAGTTATGCAAGGATTCTATTTCTGAAAGGTCAAAATTTGCATCGTTAATTAAGGATTTATTCTCCGTGCCTCTAATCACTACCAGCAACACTTAAATGCTGCTTTTGCTCACATCAGCATTCATTATTCTATTTATCCTCGTTCCTTGGAGGAAATCTTTTATGGATGATCACCTGTGCTTGCAATTGAAGTCAAGAACAAACGACACATGGGATTCTTTCACAATGCTCAATCTTAGTGAATTATATTATTGTAATATATTAATACTAAAACAAAATGACTTTTTTCCCCCCAAAACAGAGACTTAACAAGAAAAGTAAGATCCCAAAGAATTTTAAAAGAACTTTTGTCAAAGAGAAGCACATTGCATTCATTTGAAAATAATTCCCAGCGCTCCACCAAAGAGAAACAAATTGGGTTACAAAACAAGTTTGTTATTACTCCAAATATTTAAAATTATTCACTGCTGCATATGTTTCCACTTCAGATCCCTAAAAGCACCCAAAATCGACATAAGTATTTCAAAACTATATAGGTGGGGAATAACTTGTCAAATGTAAGCAATTTCCTATTCAGGGTTTTTTGAAATTAATCCTTTCTTATTCTCTTTATGATTGAACCCAGTTAATTGGGTAAATTTGACAGAGCAGCTTCACTTAAATGCAAGAAATTGTAAACATTTATTTACCCCAAACCACTGAGGTGGCATTCTCAGCACTCAGCAACACTCAGAAACTAGACCGGGGGGGGGGGGGGGTGAGGGGGGTTAACTTTTAGCAGATAGTTAGAGTTAATGTAATTGTTATAGGTGCTTAAATTAGTCCTGCACCTTTACTGTGCCATTTTCTAGCCCTACTGCTATCAACAGGCTCTGCTGGAATTGCTGTCTCTTCCACCCAATGTTCTGTAGGACGAACTTGGCTGACTTCACGCCTACCTATGACATCAACATATAAAAAACATTGAAACCATTAACAAAAACTCAAAATTAAGCATCAATATGCATGCAAAAACATACACACATACAAGCTTAGCTATTGGACATTTTTACATTCAGATCTTCACTCTACATCAATGCCACCTAATCGGATTAGTTGTGGGGTAGAAATTAATTCTGAAAAGCAAAAAAAAAATGCCTGTTTTGTGAGTAGTACTAGTTTATTTCTCCCTGTGTCTGATCTCTTTGTTTTCTTTCTCTATTTCCCAGGTGCTTCTGACCCTGACCAGGTGCACCACCACCCAGCACACACATCACTAAAATCTAATAACCAAATTACAAGTCAGTTATTGTTCTCAGTTTTGGATAAGTAAAAAGTTCGTTTGTGCAGATTTTTAAAACATTTTTACTTACTAAACAACTCAAATATTCCAGCACAGTTATGGTATCATTTATTTTAAACAGTGTTAATGAAGACAAAGTGATGCAATGCACCAAATATCGTGCTGTTTGAGGTAGCGGTTACATTTTCAATGAGCTCTATATCTCAACGTACCGCAGCACTGTTATTCCACTTCAAATACAATCAGCAAAATTAAAAAGTAAAATAATGTAGTTACAGCTTCAAATTCAGACATCAAAGCCATGAACCTATTTCAGACACTTAAGTAGACACTGCTGTTTCAAGACAGGTTTTTGATGAAAAGAGGATCTTTTTTTCTCTAATTAGAGTGTCCTCATTTTTGAACTTCAGAACATCACTCATTCAACGGCAGTATTGTTAAGGGGCCGTAGTTGGCCGTCGCATATCACTGCAATCAGTAGACAACTTGAACACCAACAAAGAATCCTGGCAGTGTACATTAAAGCTGCTGTTACAAAGTTAGCTCGCTGTTGGCAAGGTGTACAGAATACAAGTCAAATCCATTTCCTTGCTTTTCATCATGGAGATGCAGAAAGAAGATTTTCACAAGGGCATTTCAGCTGAAAACTATTTGAACTATGAAAGCCGATTTATTTGTATTACTTCAAGCAATCTTCTCTAAAGATGTCTCACATATGGACATATTTATTTGGGACAAAGAATAATACACATAGGATCAGGCCTTGCTTTTTGTCACTTTGAATTATCCAAAATCAAATGGAACAAATAAAACAGCTAAGGGTTGAATTTGTAAAATCTGTACGGAGGTCAAATTCCCAAGACTTTCACTGAGTGAAATGAAACATTTCTCAAAGGACTTGTAGTATTTTCTCCTCTTCATTTTGTTGGTATGTCTGTGTTGAGCACCTTCTGAGCCGACAGCATGGCAGACCTGCCACTCGACAGTTGTGTGACTCTTCTGCCTCGTGAGAACATAGGAAGAACAGTGGGCCATTCAGCCCCTCGAGCCTGCTCTGCCATTCAATTAGATCATGGCTGATCAGTACCTCAACATTTACTGCCTTAGTTCTACATCCCTTGATACCCTTAACAAACAAAAATCTATTGATCTCAGGCATCCATAGCCTTTTGGGGCAGTTTAGTTTCGCAGTATCTACTCTAGCAAATCCTTTTAACATTTTAAACACCTTGATCAGATCACCGCTCAATTTTCTATACTCAAGGGAATGCAAGCCACGTTTATACAACCTGTTTTCATAATTTAATCGTCTAAGCCATGGCATAATTCTGGTGAATCTGCGCTGCATCCCCTCGAAGACCAATATATCCCTTCCTGAGGTGTGCTACTCAAAACTGAACGCAGTACTTCAGATGGGGTCTGACCAAAGCTCTACAAAAACCAAATCATAACTTCCTTCCCTTTGCAATCCATCCCCCTTTGAGGCCAACATTATATTAACCATTTGATCGCTTTTTATACCTATTTACAAGTTTTCAATTATTTAAATCACCTACTTCCACCTCCGTAACATCGCCGACTCTGCCTCTGCCCCAGTTCATCTGCTGCTGAAACCCTCATTCATGCCTTGGTTACCTCCAGTCTCAACTGTTGCAATGCTTTCCTAGCCAGCCTCTCACCTTGGACCCTCTGTAAACTTGAGCTCATCCAAAACTCAGCTTCCTGTATCCTAACATGCACCAAGTCCCATTCACCCATCATCCCTGTGGCCGCTGACCAGTGTTCCCTGTAAGGTGCGTGGCCGTGGTTTCAAGGAACTCGGGCAGCCTCGCCACTCCACATCTTTAATCTCCTCCTGCAATTCAACCCTCCAAGAACCTGCACATCCCCGATTTTCATCGTTTCCTCTTTGGTGGACATGTCTTCAACTGCCTAGGCCCTATGCTCTAGAATTCCCTCCCTAAACCCCTCTGTTTCACTACCTCTCTATCCTCCTTTACGATGCTCCTTAAATCCTACCTCGCCTGCCCTAATATCTCCTTATGTGGTTCGGTGTCAAATTTTATTTGAGAACGATCTTGTGAAGTGCCTTGGGACATTTTATTACATTAAAGGCACAATGTAAATGCAAGTTGTTGTGTGTACTTGTAGCACCAATCTCCTTGCACCTCTACATAACAACATAAGAAATAGGAGCAGGAGTAGGCCATTTAGCCCCTTGAGCCTGCTCCGCCATTCAATAAGATCATGGCTGATCTGATCATGGGCTCAGCTCCACTTCCCTGCCCGCTCCCCATAACCCTTTACTCCCTTATCGCTCAAAAATCTGTCAATCTCCGCCTTAAATATATTCAATGACCCAGCCTCCACAGCTCTCTGGGGCAGAGAATGCCACAGATTTACATCCCTCTGAAAGAAGAAATTTCTCCTCATCTCAGTTTTAAATGGGCGGCCCCTTATTCTAAGACTATGTCCCCTAGTTTTAGTTTTCCCCGAGTGGAAATATCCTCTCTGCATCCACCTTGTCGAGACCCTCATTATCTTATATGTTTCAATAAGATCACCTCTAATTCTTCTGAACGCCAATGTGTATAGGCCCAACGGACTCAACCTATCCTCATAAGTCAACCCCCTCATCTCTGGAATCGCCTAGTGAACCTTCTCTGAACAGCCTCCAATGCAAGTATATCCTTTCTTAAATACGGAGACCAAAACTGTACGCAGTACTCCAGGGTGTGGCCTCACCAATACCCTGTACAGTTGTAGCAGGACTTCTCTGCTTTTATACTCTATCCCCCTTGCAATAAAGGCCAACATTCCATTTGCCTTCCTGATTACTTGCTGTACCTGCATACTGTTTGTGTTTCATGCACAAGGACCCCCAGATCTCTCTTTACTGCAGCACTTTGCAAGATTTCTCCATTTAAATTATAATTTACTTTTCTATTATTTCTGCCAAAGTAGATAACCTCACATTTTCTCACATTATACTGCATCTGCCAAATTTTTGCTCACTCGCTTAGCCTGTCTATATCCCTTTGCAGATTTTTTGTGTCCTCCTCACAATTTGTTTTCCCACCCATTTTGTATCAACAACAAACTTGGCTACATTACACTCTGTCCCTTCACCCAAGTCATTAATATAGATTGTAAATAGTTGATGCCCCAGCACTGATCCCTGCGGCACCCCACTAGTCACTGTTTGGCAACCGTAAAATGACCCATTTATCCCGACTCTCTGTTTTCTGTTAGTTAGCCAATCCTTTATCCATGCTAATATATTACCCCCAAACCCGTGAGTTTTTCCCTTGTGCAGTAACTTCTTATGTGGCACCTTATCGAATGCCTTCTGGAAATCCAAATACAACACATCCACTGGTTCCCCCTTATCCACCCTGCTTGTTACATCCTCAAATAACTCCAGCAAATTAGTTAAACATAATTTCCCTTCCATAAAACCATGCTGACTCTGCTTGATTGAATCATGCTTTTCCAAATGTCCCGCTACTGCTTCCTTAATAATGGACTCCAGCATTTTCCCAATGACAGATGTTAGGCTAACTGGTCTAGTTTTCTGCTTTTGTACTAAGTCTCCCTTCTGCGCATGTGTCTCGAGAGTTAGGACGAATATCACCGACTCCGCTGCCCCGCGCAATTCCCACTAACCCCATTCTGTGCATGCATCCTCCACTCTTTCTCCCCCCCCCAAAACCATCCGGAACCAGACCCACACGCTGCCTCCGATCATGCAATGGGCACCCAGGACCTGTCCGGGGAGAGCGAGAGGTGGGGAGAGTAGGCGGCAGGTGGGGAGAGTGCTTGAAAGGGGGGGGGGGGGGGGAGGGAGGGAGACTGCTTGGCAGATTGTCAATCAGAACTTGGGCTGGGTGGTTCCAGTGGAACGTCAGGGTGTGGCTTATCCTCCAAGGGATCAATCAGCAATAGGTCTGGAGAGCCAGAGAAACAGCTGCATTTCAGTTAGTACAAATAAATGCATCCTTTGGAAAATACACCGATTTATCTTTCTTAGGTGCAAAGTAGATGACCTTAAATTCCATCTGGCATTGTTTTGCCCACCACCTTAATCTGTGTATGTTCCTTTGCAACTTTCTGCTCCCATCTGCACTATTCACTCCAAATTTAGTGTCATCTGCAAACTTGGACCTACAACTCCTTATTCCTGCATCCAAATCATTAATAAAGATTGTGAAATGTTGAGGCCCCGGAACAGATCACTGGGGAACACCACTTGCCACCTCCTGCCAATCTAATTAAATACTCATTATTCCACACTCTGTCTCCTACCTGCCAACCAATTCCCAAGCCAAGTCAAAAGGCTACCTCCAATTCCATGCACTCTCATTTTTGGCAATAATCTTTTGTGTGGAACCTTATCGAATGCCATCTGGAAGTCCACATCGATAATCCATATACACTCCATATACAATCTATGTACATGCCTTTGTCCACCTTATTAGTGACCTCAAAAAAGTTCATATTAGTCAGACATGACTTGCCTTTAACAAAGTCACGCTGGCTCTCTCTGATCAGCTCATATTTGCTTAATGGCAGATTCTAGTAGCTTCCTCATAACAGACGCTAAAATTAAACCAGTAAGTGGCCTTGCAGTTCATCCACAATTATAGCGGAGTAGAGATAATTATCAAAGCTATATTGATCATAGTATACAAGATATACACCATAAACATGAATGGTTACAAAGCAGGACTGACGGAATAAAACAGAGCACATGAAGGACAACGTGAAAGAGGAAGAGGATCTCGCAAAGCATGAAACACCTTCACAACATTAAAGAAACATAAATACATTTACAGCACCAAGCACTAAGCAAAGCAGTACATTTGCACCAAGCACAAAAAGTAATAAGAAATTAATTAACAAATAAAAAAATAGAAGGAACCCTGCACCTAAAGCACCAAGACCAAAATAATAAGCAATCAATCAATCAGTAAATAGCAAATAAAAAATAGAAGTCCTACCTTAGGGAACGCAGCGGGCCACCGATGAGGGAGCCCATTCGGCCAGGGCTAGGGACGGCGTGCTTCGGGCCCCTCCCACACAGCCTGCAGCGCGCAATCACAGATTCGGCCTGCCAGGAGCTACTGCACATGCGCGTAGACTCTAGCGCGCATGTGCAGAGGTCCCGGCACTGTTTTCAGCGCCAGGACCTGGCTTCGCCCTCCCATCCACTGGGCCACACTGCGCCACCACCGAGGAGAGGTTGGCGAGCGGCCAGAATCGGGAGGAAGATTTTTGGTGTGCTTGGAGGTGGACAAAAGCGGCGTACCTCGGGTGGCAGGAAAAGGAGTTGGGGAAATTTGAGCCCCATTATGACCATTACTGACACTAGCTTTTTAATTCCAGATTTATTTAATTAATTGAATTTAAATAAATTGAACTCACATCTTTGGATTACTAGTCCAGTAACATAATCACTATGCTACCGTACCGTTATTTTTATTTCAGGTTTCCAGCATCCACAGTATTTTGTTTCAGTAAGATAATTACAGTTGATTAGGCAGCAAATTCAGAAATAAATTAAAGTTAAAGAAAGCAATTTACAAGATGAAATGGTGAGCAGCTAAAACTAAAAGATATAAGAATATTCTTTTAAATTTTGCATATTAAGCCATACTAAATATATCCTTAGTTGGCAAGAAGTTGTCAACTTTCAAGGTACAGATGTGTATAAATATTCATAGAGTTGCATAAGTAATGAATACGGAGTTAGCAAAACTAGTTTAAAAAAAAAAATCAAAAAAGCATACACTGTGAATGGTGACATGACATACTTTCAGGTAGCTGGATGCAACTGGATGTGTGAGCAACTCTAAATAACAATCCTGTGTCTGTTACAGCTTTAACAAAGGTACTCAGTTTAATTACAAGTCATGGCTGTTAATCAGTTAATAAGGCCCTGCTGTTCTTCATCTGATCTCGCCTCCTACCAGTTTTATTTGTATGGAATTTACCGAAAGTAAGTCGAAAGCTGACTTAGACCATAACCTCTGCGGAAATTCATGGTTATATTTTATAGAATTCTGACTTCAGTCAAAAAGATGTTTCGGGAAGAAATAATAAGACCATTAGGATTCTTATTAATTTTAAGCAATGAGTCTGCTACTAACGAGAGCCAACAAAACATCAGGTCACCAAGCAGGCTATAGAATTCTTATTCAAATTATATGAGAGCATGAACCATTTGGCACTGAACAAGAGCAAACACACTGGATCACACAGAGTTTGGATATAGGCTCACATTCCTGTTCCCTTGATTGATCAGAGTGTACGATGGAGGGAGGGCAATGACAGATCAGCATCTTGCCCATTAGAGCAGGACATAGTCAACCTGGGTTGGTTTTGTGCACATCCCAGCAGCTGGCAAAACTACAGGAACAGATTGTCTGCTCCCCCGATTGATTGGGGAATGGCATGTGGAAGGAGAAGACACAGAAGGAGGTAAGAAGTGGTTTTAAAAAGCAACATAAATGTGAAATAGCAAAATGTGCAGCAATAACTTTAGCAAGAACTACACTGCTATAAAGTGAAATTAATAATTTATTTGGTATGCTACAGGTTTTATATACCGGTATGCTATAACAATTTTGTAAAAATGAATCAATAGCATGTTCCAAAGGACAGAAATCTGGAATACCGGTATGAAAATGTCTCAGCAAGACAGATATATTCAAATTAAAAGCCTATGGGATTCTGTTAGACCATCTTGAGTGGATTCTCAACTTAGGTAGTTTCCTATAGTAATGTTGAATGTCACTGAGTCACATGCTCATTCAGACCTAATATCATCACTTAGGACTTTCAAGGTCAGCCAATTTTTAGTTGCAAGCAAGAAAATAGACACGAGCATTAATGCCATGGTTATGAATTCAGAAGCCATATTTTCCAACTGACACTGAAAGGACATTGACCTTAAATCGAACAATCATACCTTTAAGATTCCATCAGCACATCCAAATGCGGCCAAATTAACGTGCTGATTAAGGCAGCAACAACGAATACGAGAGTCCTGGACCTCACTCTGAGACATTACATTACCGGTTTTTCCATTTATTAGCTGTTACAAATACAAACATTTAGAAGTTAATACTGAAATTATTTTTGCATCTAAAAAGGCAAAATGAAGATGACAAATTACACCCAAAACAATGGAGACACCAGTAGGGTTGTAAAAATGCCTGTTCCTAGCCAGACTGGAGCAATACAGAACAGATTCCATAGACATGTGCTTAACCGAACTATTAAAGTCCAACTGATTAAACTACTGAAGTAAAAGATTGTGACATAGAACACTAACTTTATTGGAGAGATGGCAACAACAGATGGTGGTCATGAGGCAACATGACTGGACAAAGAAAAAGTGATGGGAAAAATATTACTTTGTACATTACATCGTATGCACAAGTTTATTTGCAACAACAACTTGTACTTATATAGTGTCTTTAACTTAGTAAAACATCCCAAGACGCTTTACAGTTATAAAACAAAATATGACACCAAGCCGCACAAGGAGATATTAGGGCAGATAACCAAAAGCTTGATCAAAGAGGTAGGTTCTGAGGAGCATCTTAAAGGAGTAAAGACAGGTAGAGAGGAAGAGAGGTTTAGGGAGGGAATTCCAGATTTAAGGGCTTCGGCAACTGAAGGCATGACCACCAATGGTTGTGCATGTAAAATGGGGGATGCTCAAGAGGCCAGGATTAGAGCACAGATATCTCGGAGGGTTGTGGGGGTGGAGGAGGTTTCAGAGATAGGGAAGGGCAAGGCCATGGAGGGATTGGAAAACAAGGCTGAGAATTTAATAAATCGTGGCGTTGCTTAACCAGGAGCCAATGTAGGTCAGCGAGCACAGGGGTGAAAGGTGAACGGGACTTGTTGCGAGTTAGGACACGGGCAGCAGAATTTTGGATGACCTCAAGTTTACGGAGTGTAGAATGTGGGAGGTTGGTCAGTGGTGCGTTTGAATAGTCAAGTCTAGAGGTAACAAAGGCATGAATGAGGGTTTCAGCAGTGGATGAGCTGAGACAGGAGCAGATTTGGATGATGTTCCGGAGGTGGAAATAGGCGGTCTTAGTGTTGGCATGGATATGTGGCCAGAAGTTTATTTTAGGGTGAAATATGACACCAAGGTTGTGAAGTATTTTGCTTTGGTATTAGTTGTGAACAGTCGAGTTCAGCCTCAGACAGTAGCCAGGGAGGGGGATGGAGTCAGTGGCTAGGAAACAGAATTTGTGGCAGAGACCAAAGAAAATGGCTTCAGTCTGCCCAATATTTAGATGGAGGAAATTTCTGCACATCCAGTACTGGAAATCGGACAAGCAGTCTGACTATTTAGAATCAGTGGAGGTGTCGAGAGAATTGGTGGTGAGGTAGAGCTGGGTGTCGTCAGCGTACATGTGGAAACTGACACTGTGTTTTCGGATGATATCGTCGAGGGGCAGCATATAGATGAGAAATAGGAGGGGAACCAAGGATAGATCCTTGGGGGAACACCAGAGATAGTTGTGTGGGTGTGAGAAGAGAAGCTATTGCAAGTGATTATCTGGCTACGATTAGATAGATAAGAATGGAACCATATTATTTCATATCATAATTGGCTCAAAGAATTCAAAAATGCGTTCATATTAATTTGTATACAAGGTGTCCAGTTCTGCAGCCCAAGAACCATTTAATGTAAAATTCGTCTTCCACTAGCCACAATTTCAGGTGTTAAACATACTTGAACTATTTTCATACCCAGGGAGTGGTATAAATGAGGGCAGGTTGATGCGTGGGGGTGGAATCCCTTCATCAGCACAGAGTGCCGGTGGAGGAAGTCTTCACTCTTGGTGGGGGCTCGATTTTGCCTCTTTTAGGGGCCAGGATTGCACCTTATTTTGCTACCTTCTGTTTTTTCAGACTTGCTCTGTGTCTCCAATCTCTTTGTCTCTTCATTGGGTTGCCTCCCACGACCTTGGCTGTTCACAAGCTTTTGCTTTGACAATATCGTTAACACTTCATCTAAGTCTCACTCTCTTGGATTTCTTTAAAGATTTATTTTTGTTTCTGATTCCTTTCTTGTCCTCCCCTTTGTTCTGATTCTTTTAAAATGCTTGTTCATCTTTCAATTCTAATGAAGGGCTGTATGACTGAAAGCTGTGTATTTCCATCATTATCGGTTTTTGTATCTCCACATGTATCTTTGTGAATGTTCTGTACATCAGCCCCAGCGGCAAATCTGACCTTCAAATTTAACCTCTCATTTCCACCTCAACTTTCCTTCCATTGCTTTTTTGCACACCTTTAATTTTTCCTGCATTTTGTTTCCCTATATAGAGTCTCGATGCCAATACGACAGTTCTGTATATAGAGGGCAGACAACAAAGCAACTGAAAACATGCTCAGTAGGTAGGTTGTAATTTTTTTTGTTAATTTGAAGATTTTAATAGCCCTCACTTTCTTTCTCAAACACCAAATGGGGAAACTCAGTATTAAATATGTAGTGCACTTGTTCAAATGCATTTAATATAGTGCTTCATTCTGAGAAGAGCTGCTTAATTCAAAAATCCTGGGAGCGATTGTGAGACCAAAACATGATCTTTCCATTAGGAAAAAAGATTGCTTACTTGTAAACATTTTTTATTGTCAGATACTAAAATAATGACTTCGCCCTGTTGAAAGACTGCATCCATATCTCGGACCAAGGAAACAGCAGAGGAACTATGCACTTTATTGGTCTCCCATAGCTGTCAAAACAAAATGCAATACAAGGTGTCATAACAAGGAGCTTCATGCGTCTTTCACTGCTATAACTTATCCTCAGAATACCGTATAACCATTTCACTGAAACAAAATGACATTAAGTTTCATGAAAAAGCTTAAAAGATATTAAAGCAATATTGCAAGGTTCAGCACTATTTTGCTGGTGTGTAATCTCTTTGATATCCATGAAAAAGTCAGAAGAAAAAAGAAAACTACACTTCAACTTTTGTGATTACATTAGATATAATGCGTGGCCCCCCGACCTGCGAGAGAATAGCTTCGCAGGTCGGGCTGTAAAAGAGCTGAAGCCGTGGGCCCTGGAACATCGTGACCCCTCGACTGTGAGAGAACAGCTCCGCAGGTCAGGAAGTAAAAGAGCTGGAGCTGCATACCACTTCAACCTCCAGCGCGAGCTGCTCCAAGTGTGCGACAATTTTCAAATAGGCGACTGGGTGACGTCAACAAAACCCTGGTCGCCATTTTGGAGCGTGGGCAGGAACATCGGCAGGACCCAGGTACAGAGGAGTGGGAAGGTCAGGGCGGAGGAGCGGCGAGAGATCACGGCGGAGGTGCGACAGATGAGGGTACGGAGCCCAGAAGAGCCAAGGGCAGCAAAGGCCAGCCCACACTGCGATGTGTGCGCGCTGGTCTGTGCAGCAGAGCAGGTCTCCAGTCATCTTGGTTAATCCTTGCCACTGGACCAAGACCTAGTTCTGCCAAGCCCGTGTGGTTACTGGTGTGAAACGGTCACCACACGTTAAAAAAATTCACGCACAGGCATCTTCCACCCTCTCAATTGGAGTTCAGGACTGAAACATCGGGTCCTTCATCGAAACACCCGTGAACTCGTGGAAGCAAGTCATCCTCTTTCGAGGGACCGCCTATGATGATGATGATGATGATGATGAGATATAATGCGTCACCGTGGAACAGATAGAACAGTTTATGCTGTTAGGTAGAATACGACACTGAGGCTGCAGACAGTCTGGTTTAATCTGCGACAATGGCTAGGGAGAAGGAGGCTGCTAGCCTTCAATTAGTTATCAATGGATGCTGGTCAATGTTCCATAGCAATAACATTTGAACTAAACTATAAACTAGACAGAATCTAATATAATCACTGAGTAATATAATTTTTTAAGCTCCATCGTCTCTTGACACATTTGATGTCACAGAGAACAAACAAGATAAAATTATACATCATTCACAAGTGAAGGCTGTCTTGATGGTACAACCTTATTAGGGTTTTCCTGTGGTTACTTAATACTCAGATATATTGAACTGTACATAGATCTCTGTATGCACAACCTGAGAATGAGGACAGCCTTGCGTCAAACTCATTGGAGGAGAGGATTGTACACCATACCAGTAAATCACTTGATACCAATCTCTTTCCAATATTGTTTCTTTGCAGTGCTGATACTAGAATACCTTTAGCTCTTTCACACGTCAGATAACATTGGGTCATACCACAAACTGATGTACTGATGGCCTCCTGACAATTATTATCTAAGCTCTCAGTTAAAGAATATTCAAACACAAGGTACAGGATGTCTGCTGTGTCTGTAGAACTGTGTACAGGGTAAGTCCTCGCCTCGAAGAGAGAAGGCATAAAATAAAAGATGATGCATTCAAAAGGGATGCATTTGCTAACTCTTTAAATATTGGAGCATGGCTTCAAATAAAAAGTAGTCGGCTTCCACAAAAGCATAGTGGCTCAATGCACCTTGTGTGCAGCACTGAAACTTGCAGAACTGGAAAGTCCTAAGTTTGGATCCCTCACCTGTTCAGAGTTAGCTAATTTCAGAGACACTACAATTGCCCTCAGCTTCTCTACACTGGGGAAAGGAAGACATCAGCCAGAGTTTCTATTATCCAATGATTGCTATTGGAAAGAGTGGTCTGGATTGGATTTGACTGTGATGACTCCAAGGACTAATAAATGGCCTCCTGACAATTATTGTCTCAGCTCTCAGTTAAAGAATATTCAAACACGAGGTACAGGATGTCTGCTGTGTCTGTGGAACTGTGTACAGGGTGAGTCCTCGCCTCAAGGAGAGAAGGCTTAAAATAAAAGGGATGCATTGGCTAACTCTTTAAATAATTAAAGACTTGCAGCTTTAAAAATTCACGAACAAATAGAACCTATTATCACCATTAGAAGCTTGCAGAATCTACTCAACCATAATCGTATTCCAGAAATTAGCAATGTCATTGTTTTGCTTAATTCATTGAGCATGCCTCAAATGGCTACAATGGTATGAAACTTTACTCTTAAGGAATGGAACAATATGATTAATCAGGATAGGCACATAGAGCAACCATTGTAATAATCCCAAATACCGAAGAGAGTTCATGACATTTTATAAAGCGCTGATCCAGCTCCATCCAGAACACTGTGTACCAATCTGGTCACTGTACTACAGTGACGATATACTGGCATTGGAAAAGGTACAGCAAGACACAATCAGATTGATATCTTGGATGAGACACTGGGGATACAAGGAGAGGCTAAGGAAACCAGAAATGTTTATATTTGAGAAAAGAAAGCTCAAGGGAAACCTGAGGTATTCACAATTCTAAAAGGCATAGATAAATTGGAAACCTGTACTAACATATTGGACATACTCACAAGCTCTACATTAAGAGGTATAGATTCAGATTAGAAGAAAGGAAGATATTATACATTTTAATTATGAAATGTGAATTTATGAAACGGACTCCAGATAGTGTTGCCAAATACAAGAGGAAACCAGATAGATATCTGGCAAATGACTGAGGGGTAGAAAAGAGGAGCACTTGGGACTTTTAAATCTTTGGGACCATTTAGATGGAAAACTTCCAGTCCTGCAGATTGACTATATTTCTATTGTTACTAATACTACACAAAGGAACTCTGCATGCATACTCCTTTATCACAGTGTCCATTCCTTCACTGAATTATATAAGAAAAAGTTACATACTCTAACAGTTTGGTCATCTGAAGAGGACAATAATGTTGAACCATCCAGTGAAAATTGAACACAATGTACCCAGCTTAAATGTCCACTGCAGTCTGCAACTCTCTTACGCAACTCCATGTCCCATAGCTAGAGGAAATGGAACAAAAATACAATTGAATGTGCTGGTTAATTATTTCCACGTCACGAACATATGAAACAGCAAATTATTTTGAATCAAATGTCAACAAAGCACCAGAAAGTGGGCTTTGAGACATTACTTTCTATTAAGGAGATTTTCTTGATTATAGAGGTAGATTTCCAAGTGCTATTTAGCATATTTACAGGCAGTTTAAAATGTTGTTCACCATGTTACAATCAACTAACATGTTTTAAAATTTTGTGGGATATAGTGGGTGAACATTCTGAAAAGCAATTTTTTTTTTTTTTTTAAAAAGAGGAGAGTCAGCAAAGATATGGAAGTTTCATTTACCATGTTCCAGCCAAACATATTTTCCAATATTTGCTGACATAGTGGCCTCGTTATTAACCCCCCCACAACCCTCCCTCCCCCATGACAGGCAGGAGAGGATCGGGGGTGAGGGTGATGGTGTTAAAAATGTAAAAATGGAACGGGTCCCCAACCTGCCATGTGCACGCCCTTTGCCGTTTTTACGGTGGGGGTTCTGTGTTGTGCGAGTGCCCTGCCCTTTGAAAACGGGTTACTTCATTAACATTTAAATCAGGCTCCAAGAATGCAACTGGGAGCCTGATTTAAATTTAACAGCTGCCACGCGGGTTTCCCAGGGCTCAGGAAACCCCACAGTGAAAGGGTGGTAGGAGCTGCCAGCTCAAGAAGACCAGTGGCTTTTACAGCACTCCTTGTGAAGCTGGAGCACATCCCCCCATCGTCTCCTCAAGAAAGCCTTCGGCCTCCCCACTGCTGATCGCAGCCTCTCCCCCGTCGCAATTGTCAATTCCTCACCCTAAGCCCTGATCTCTAGCGACTTCCCTCCCACCCAATTAAAAGAAGAGTATTATTACCCTTGAAAAGGTGGAGGCAAAGAACAAGGATAATTCCAGGCATAAGAAATTTAGGTTATGAGGAAATTGAACATGTTTGTCTTTGGAAGAGATTTTGAGGTGACCTACCTGAGGTTTTCAAGTTTATGAAGTGCATTGTCAAAATTCATCCATGTATATTATGAAATAGTTAAAAGGTTCAAATATCAGGGGACACAAGTTACCAAAAATTAGGAAGCTAGAAATGCAAAAAAACATTGGGCAGAATTTTTTTCACCCAAAGGATAATGGGCCCAAGTTTCCACACGATAAAAAATGGGCACCCCTCCGAGCTGGGCGCCCGTTTTTCGAGCCGAAAACGGGGCCGGAAAAAAACCGCGCGATTCTGGAGCGCCCTGCAGCTCCGTGTCTGCTTGGCGCGGCGCCCAGGGGGGCGGAGCCACCACTCGCGCCGATTCTGTAAGTGGGAGGGGGCGGGTACTATTTAAATTAGTTTTTTTTCCTGCCAGCAACCCTGCGCGTGCACGTTGGAGCGTTTGTGCACGCGCAGTGTGAAGGAAACATTGGCACTCGGCCATTTTTGTAGTTCTTTGTAGCTGTTTAGTTTTTGAACATTTTTTAATAAAAGCACATTGCCATCAGCACGTCAGCACTGAGGCTTCTTGCAGCAGTGAGAAGGCTGCAGGAAGCCTCAAAGTTGAGGCAGCCGTTTCCCTCCCCCCCCGCCCGCCGTTGGGAACGGCTTCCTCCTCTCCCCTCCCCCCCCCCACCCTCCCCTCCCTCCCCCCTCCCCTGTAGGACCATAGGATCCATCCTCTTACCTCGACAGAATAATGCGACAAGGCCACTGCTAGTAATGGGCTGGTAAGAGAAATATCACAAGACTGAATAGAGCTGTAGCAACTTGTTGTTAATTCAGCTACAACGTCACCAGTCAGCACATCAAAAACCTGAAAGATAAAATAAAATGCTGTAGGAACAAACAACTTGGGAAGCAACATATTTTTGGACATAATTTAAGTGTGAAAATAAATCAACAATTAGAAATAGCTTTAGGTAACACCTGCTAAAATCCCTCCGCATCAAAATCATTCCAACACATGCATACAAGGACATGGAAAACTATATGTATCCAAGAAAACGTTATGATAAATAAAAGTAGCAGATTTTCAAAAAATATTTTTAGCACTGGGCCAAATCTTTTGTGGCACTTTTTGTAAATATAAAAGTGTACAATTTATACAGGTGGCATGGTGAAGCAGGAGACGTGCAGGTGGCATTGTGAAGTAGCAACAGAATGCATCATATGTGCAGGTTTAAATTCATGATCCTCCATATGATGGGCCCAAATTTGGCCCTCCGGTTTTTTCAGCGCACCTCCGAGCCCCTCGCTGACATTTTAGATCAGAAATTGTGCCAAAAAAAACACTTGCAATCATGGCCGATTCTCAGGCCGTCTGTGGAGCTGGCGTGGTGCAGAACAGAGAGAGGGGGGCGTAGCTAGGTCCCGGTGCTGAAAACAGTGCCGGGACCTCTGAACATGCGCGCTAGAGTCTGTGCGCATGTGCAGTAGCTCCTGGCAGACCATTTCAGCAAACACGTGCTGCAGGCTGTGTGGGAGGGGCCGAAACACACCGTCCCTCGCCCTGGCCGAATGGGCTCCCTCAGCGGCCGTCCGCTGCATTCCCTAAGGTAGGACTTCTATTTTTTATTTGTTATTTACTGATTGATTTTGGTGCTTTAGGTGCAGGGTTTCTTCTATTTTTTAATTGTTATTTATTGATTGCTTATTACTTTGGTCTTGGTGCTTTAGGGGCAGGCTTCCTTCTATTTTATTTGATCATTAATTGCTTATTACTTTTTGTGCTTTGTTTGGTGCTTGGTGGTGCTTTAAATGTGGTTACTTGCGCCGATTCCTTAACTGTAAGTAAGGTCTTTCTGTGCAGACAAAAGTGGACACATAAACTGCCCAAGTTAGTTTAGTACAACTTTCTTCTGGCCAAATTGGCATAAATGGTGTAAGTGGCTGCGAACACCCCCTTTTGAAAAAAAAACTGACCTAACCAAAAACCTAACTAACTCACTTACACTGGCGCAAATTAAATGGCCACAATTGCAACTAAAAAGATACACCAGAAAAATCAAGCTACACCCAAAAAAACGGTGCAACTCATGGGGAAATTTGGGCCCTTTGTTACCAATTTCAGCTAGATAATCACAGCAAACTGATCTACAAGTGGTTTCAGAATAGCATTTGCAGAGGCTTGGATGGAAGCCTTTTGTTTGTCTGTCTTCTCAGCAGAAGAACCAATAAAGGGAGAGAAAATACCTTTTTTTTTTAAATCACAAATACAAAATGTATTGATTCTGTATTTTTAATTAGCACTAAAAGTTCAGTAATTTAGCATAGTGCAAATTTAACATGATAAGTGGGGGTTAGAAAATCAAGATTGAATACTGGTAACTCACCTTTTGCAGTAAAATTGAGTACATTAGTTTACAAACTGATCAGAATGTAGTATTTACTGTGTGGAAAAAGAGATATAATGGAAGGCTGCTGTGTAATGTGGAGCCAACTAGGAAAATTGCACTTTATAAAAAATATATAGTTAGGACAAAACATAGCACTTCGCCCATATTTAGTTACCCAATTCTATAGAATTGTTTACAGATGCTATACAATAAAACATGAAAAAAACCAAGATCCTGTGCCATTTAAAAAGGGTCAAATAGACAAAAGTTATTCACAAAACACCTAGTAATAAATGGGTCAACTCAAAAATTGCTGTGTAGTTTTATGCAATGCAAGTGTGTAATAATAATTCCAAAGTCAGGTGTCAGAATAGTTGAATTAATTTTTGTAAATTCTTGCTAAATGCTAGCAGCTTTAAAGTAGACAGATTCTATAATTAGCTGATCACCTAGCTAATTATAGAATGTCTACTTTCAACGGTGATTACAGTATTGAGCGATTACTGTGTGTACATGAACTTGCTTGGGTAGTTTAGCACACTGTTAGGCACTGTTTGTAAACCATTTCTTCATTACATCATTACTGTAAATTATAAAACGGGGTGATGCACACCTACTGTGAGATTTTTTTTTACAATGATGGCTTTCCCTTATCGCCCATCTGGAGCACATTGACTCGTAAAAGGAAGCAAGAGGAAGAAAGAGATCAAGATTAGGATGAAGGGAAAAATATAAAATTAAAAGGTATTTTTCTTTTATGTTTACTTGTCACTTACAATTGCTATTTTAACAGCCCCACCCTCTCCCAATGCAAACTATACCTAGAAGTTTACAGTTGAACATGCGGAAGATTAACATGAAGATGGTCACATTATAGAGCCTTATATGATGTCACATTTGGTACACTAAATGCGTAAAGCAAAATATTCCAGTCATTAGCCTCTATCTGTCCAATTACATCCACACATTTGAGTGGTTACTTCCCCAGAAACGCAGTGAACCTTCATAATAGTGGACTCTTGTATTCTATTTCTACAAATAGTCCAGTACAGATCATTTATAAATGTCTGTTGATCGCTTCCTGTAAATATGCCAGGACCTGTAGCTTCTCGCAGTTAGCTCTCGCTCTCAAACAGATATACTGGACCAGATTTTGCGAAAGGAATAACGGTGAGGCTAACAGCACTCATTGTTATTATGGAGTAAATCAGACAGCGTCTCTGATGTCCACACATGCACAGTAAAACATGAAAATCCAGATGTTGCTGTCCAATTTGCCCTGTGCTTCCTCCAGCTTCGCTACACTGGTACCTCTGCAAGATTCGAGATTAAAATACATGAAGGGCATGAAGTTGGGGAACTTACCCACTGGTTTCCCATTAAATATGCCAGAAAAAGTTAGGGCTGGTGCATTCAGGTGTAAGTGAATTTTTGACGGCGTGATTAGACTTAATTACTGCCAAACAAGCTTACGCGCCCTGAAAATTTAATTTTATGTCTGGAGTCTCATTCCTTCAGAATTTAATTATTGTTGAAGATCTTTTGAAATTTTTTTTTTTTATAAAATATTTTCCTTTGTCTCTTATCTGTCTTAAGCCCATCTTTCTTTCCCTCTCTATTCCGATTGATTGAAGAGAAAAGCTGTTGCTTGACCTGCTCACATACGCCACAGATTCCCTGTATAGGGCACCTGACTGAAAAGGATCTTTAAATACCCTAAATTGGTCAAAAGCCCACAAAAAGTCTGTGGGCTGCTGTATGCGCATTGAATAGCCATTAATTTTAAAGTGGATTTAGATTCTCAGTACAGGTATTAGTGTTACTCATTGTATAGTACAGCAAGATCATGTTTGTATTTTTCTCTTGCCATTCTTATACAATGATTCTTTTTTATTCTCCACTGTTTCAACTTCATTTTTTTCAGCTATTTTCTCATTCAAACAATTCTATTTTACATTTTTTCTTGACTTCCTGCTTGTTTTCCACCATCTTAATGAAACATTGCAAAACATTTATTTTTCCTATTTATCCAATTCCTTGCCCTTTACTTTATCAGTTTGCATTTTAACAAAAATAATTTCATTTATTAACCAATTTTTATTTTCCAGTAGAGTTTGCTTCAGTCTGGATCTTGTTTATTAATAATACAATTTAATTTGTATATTTCAATCTTTCTCCTTTTGCTGCTTCTAAGCATTCCCAACCATTTCAACAAACATTACATTCAGATTTCTATATATTCAGACCCAGCTACAGTTCTCATTCAGTAATCATGAGTGATCAGCACCTCCACAAAAATACTGATAGGAATTTCATGACTCAAGTTGACATATCACCAGCAAGGAAGTTTCTCGTGAATACCTGCACACAAATTAAAAGATCCCAGCGTGCTTATATTTTTAAAAACCATATAAATCCAGTATCTAACTTAGAAATCTGATAAAACTGTACTGGCAACTATGTTGTTGAGGTTAGAAGTCAATGTTTGAGCACAAACATGCATAATTTCTATTTTCAACTTACCTAAATCAGAGGATGTTTGTCCCTGAGCTGTTAAGTGAATTACAACATTGGATTCACTTGTTTGACAAATACTGCACTCAATGAATTCCCACTGCATCTGCAGTTTATATCATGGGCATAAAAAGTCAAAATATAGAAATACAAATGAGATGCTTTCATATCGTCACCTTTTTTATTAAACCAGTCAGTTTTGTAATGGTAGGAATCTCTCCTTCCCGCTATCTCTTCTCTGTTCGGTAACTCCCTCACCGCTGTCTGAGGCTGAACGAGACTGTTGCAAATCTTGTCGTCCTATTTGACCGAGCTGAACCTCCGACCCTACAGCCTCTCCATCGCCAAGACCACCGAGTTCCACCTCCATAACATTGCCCGTCTCCATCCCTGCCTTAGTTCATCTGTTGCTGAAAACCTCATCCGTGCCATTGTTACCTGAGACTCGACTAAGAGGGCTAGTGCTCTGTTGCTGCCTAGCAATCTTCAAGGCCTGGCTGAGTCCAGAAGCAACAATATGTAGGGTATGGAGTGGGAGGAGGTATTTAAATTAGTTCCATTTGGGAACTATAGAGTAAGAAAGAACCAACGTATGTCTATATAGCACTCATCACATCTCTCAGGATATCCAAAAGCATTTCACAAACATCAGTATTTTATAGCAAAGAAGTCCATTCAGCCCATCACACCTGTGCTGGATCTCAGTTATCCAATTAATCGCATTCCAGTGTCCTTTTTCTTCTAATATTTATCCTCTTCCCTTTTAAAACCCATAATTGTTTCTGCTTTCACTACTGTTTCTGGTAAAGCATTTGTTTTCTCCATAAAGAGAAACTTCTCCTAATCTCTTCCATCATTCAATTGGTGATTATCTTAAACGTATATGCTCTACTTGCTGACTAACTGACGAGTGGAAAGAGATTTTTCCCGATTCCCACATTACAACAGTGACTGCACTCTAAAAGTACGTCATTGACTGTAAAGTGCTGTGATCATCTCCTGAGAGAGCAGACGGGGCCTCAGTTTAATGTCTCATCCGAAATACTGCACCTCCAAAGGCTGCACCTCTATCAATACTGCACTGGGACTAAATTCAACAGCTCTTACGACGCACTCCAGGTCCCTTCGGCCAGACCCAACAACGCGCTCTGGGTCCCTTCAGCCAGCCAGTCGGACCCAGCCTCGCACTCCAGGTCCCTTCGGCCAGCCGGCCCGGCCCAACGACGCACTCTGGGTCCCTTCAGCCAGCCGGCCCAACGACTGGCTGTACCTGCTCTAGGTTGTTAGCGGTGAGAGGGTAAGACACCACATCACAGCCACACTTTTAATTAATTTTTGATCTACTTTTAAACTTTTAATCAAATTGAGAAACCTTTAAAACAATTTGGGAACATTTTTAAACTTTTTAAACAACTTGGAGAATTTTTTTTTTTGAAACCTCTGGATAAACTTTCAAATAACTTTGGAAAACTTTGGAAGAAACTTTTAAAACATCCCTCGGAACGCCAGCGGACAACTGACCCTCCTAATGCTTGCCCCCAGCCAAGCCTCGGACCACCTACCATCAAGGGCGCTACTCAGCGCCGAGCTTGCGGCCAACATCTCGCCGTAGGCAATTAGGCCCTTACAGCTGTGCCTGGTCTCCAGTTGTCTTGGACCCCCTTGCCACTGGACCAAGACCTTGCTCAGCTAAGCCTGCGTGGTTGCCGGTGCACAGTGGCCATCCCACGTTAAAAGAACTCGCGCACAGGCATCTTCCACTTCGTTAACATGAAGTTTGGGACCTGGAACGTCAGGACCCTCATGGACAACTCCAACAGTGACAGGCCGGATCGCCTCACCGCCATAGTTGCCCGGGAACTTAGAAGCTTTGACATCGTCATCGCCGCCCTAAGCGAGACCTGGCGGGCAGAGTAAGACCAGCTCCAGGAACAAGGTGGAGGTTACACCTTTTTCTGGAAAGGAAAACCAGAGGAAGAACGCCGCCTTCACGGAGTCGGCTTCGCCATCAAAAATGAGCTGGTCGACCGCCTCAAAGAGTCCCCCTGCAGGGTTAACGAACGCCTCATGACTCTCCAACTCACCCTATCCTGGAACCAATGCGCCACAGTCATCAGTGCGTATGCCCCAACACTCGATGCAATAGATGAGACCAAAGAGGGTTTTTATACCAACCTCGAAACATCCCCGCGGGCGACAAATTGATCCTCCTAGGTGACTTCAATGCCAGGGTCGGCAAAGACACAGCCCTCTGGGGAGGTGTGATTGGCAGAGAGGGGGTAGGGAAAGCCAACTCCAGCGGTACACTACTCCTGACAAAGTGTCTGGAACACTAATTCCTCATCACCAACACCCTGTTCCGCCAGAGGGACAAATACAAGGCATCGTGGCAACACCCTCACTCCAAACACTGGCACCTGCTTGACTATGTCATCGTCCGAGTCAGGGATTGCAATGAGGTACGCATCACCCACGCCATGACAGGAACCGAAGACTGCTGGACAGACCACGGCCTAATCCGATCCATCATCGACATTTACATAACTCCAAAGCAGAGGGGACGGCAGAAGCAGTGCCGCAAAAAAGTCAATGCCGGGGCACTGAGAGACCGAGCTAAGCGCCTCACAGCTAACCTGGCCTGTCTTGATGGCCCTGAGATGCTGAATGCCCACAGCGCTTGGTCTGCCCTCCAGGCCTCCATAACCAGTGCCTGTGAAGAGACGCTCAGTCACTCAACCAGGAAACACCAGGACTGGTTTGATGAAAATGATCGGGAGATCCAAGAACGAATAGGTCGCAAGCACAGAGCATTTCTGAGCCTCAAGCAACAACCCAACTCGAGAGCAGCAAAGCAACATTACAGACGGCTCAAGGCTGAGGTCCAACAAAAAACCCAGGACCTAAAGAACAGGTGGTAGATGGAGAAAGCACAGGAGATACTACAACTGGCTGACAGCCACGATATGCGAGGATTCTTCATCGCTGTCAAGGTCACTTATGGTCCAAACTCCCAAGGTCCTAGCCCACTATTGGCTATGAACAGGGAAACACTCATCAAGGACACCAAGCTGTCAGGGCCCACTGGAAAGAGCACTTCGAAGATCTCCTCAATCGAGACTCTGCCTTTGACTCGAGTGTTCTCGACTCCATCCTGCAGCACGCGACCCGCCACCACCTCAGTGAAAACCCAACGCAGCACAAGGTAGGCAAAGCCATAAAACAGCTCAAGAACAACAAGGCTACGGGAGCGGATGGAATCCCTGCTGAGGCGCTAAAGTATGGCGGAGAGGCGCTGTTGGTGCGGATACATGACCGGGAGGGAGGAGAGCATGCCGGGAGATCTCAAGAGATGCAGTGATCGGGACCATTTTTTTTAAAAAAGGGGACAAGTCCGACTGCGGCAACTACAGGGGAATCTCCCTGCTATCAGCCACTGGGAAAGTTGTCGCGAGAGTTCTCCCTCAACCACCTTCACCCTGTGGCTGAGGAGCTCCTTCCGGAGTCACAGTGCGGATTTCGTCCCCTATGGGGCACAACGGACATTATCTTTGCAGCGCGATTGCTGCAGGAAAAATGCAGGGTGCAGCACCAGCCCTTATACCTGGCCTTCTTCGACCTTACAAAGGCCTCTGACACTGTCAACCGCGAGGGTCTATAGAGCGTCCTCCTCCGTTTCAGATGCCCCCAAAAGTTCATCAACGTCCTCCGCCTGCTCCACGACGACAGGCAGGCCGTGATCCTTACCAACGGATCCATTACAGACCCAATCCACGTCCGGACCAGGGTCAAACAGGGCTGGGTCATCGCTCCAACCCTCTTCTCAATCTTCCTCGCTGCCATGCTCCACCTCACAGTCAACAAGCTCCCCGCTGGAGTGGAACTAAACTACAGAACTAGTGGGAAGCAGTTTAACCTACGCCTCACCCCAACTTCTGTCGTTGAGTTACAGTACGCGGACGACGCCTGCATCTGAGCACATTTTGAGGCTGAACTCCAGGATATAGTTGATGTATTTACTGAGGCATATGAAAACATGGGCTAAACATCCGTAAGACAAAGGTCCTCCACCAGCCTGTTCTCGCCGCACAGCACTGCCCCCCCCAGTCATCAAGATCCACAGCGCGGCCCTCGACAACGTGGATCATTTCCCATACCTCGAGAACCTCTTGTCAACAAGCATACAGTGATGCGGAGATTCAACACTGCCTCCAGTGCAGCCTTCGGCCGCCTGAGGAAAAGAATGTTCGAAGACCAGGCCCTCAAATCTACCACCAAGCTCATGGTCGAACAGGGCTGTAGTAATATCCGCCCTCCTGTATGGCTCAGAGGCATCAACGATGTACAGAAGACACCTCAAGTCGCTGGAGATATGTCACCAACGATGTCTCCACAAGATCCTGAAAATCCCCTGGGAGGACAGGCGCACCAACATCAGTGTCCTCGTCCAGGCTAACATCCCCAGCATTGAAGCGTTGACCCCACTCGATCAGCTTCGCTGGACAGGCCACATAGTTCGCATGCTAGATACGAGACTCCCAAAGCAAGTGCTCTATGCGGAGCTCCTTCACGGCAAACGAGCTAAAGGCGGGCAGCGGAAACATTACAAGTACACCCTCAAAGCCTCCCTGATAAAGTACACCATCACCACTGACACCTGGCAGTCCCTGGCCAAAGATCGCCCTAAGTGGAGAAAGTGCATCCGAGAAGGCGTTGAGCACTTCGAGTTTTAACGCCGAGAGCATGCAGAGGTCAAGCGCAGGCAGCGGAAGGAGCATGCGGCAAACCAGTCCCACCCACCCCTTCCCTCAACGACTGTCTGTCCCACCTGTGACAGAGTCTGTGGCTCTCGAATTGGACTGTTCAGCCATCAAAAAACTCACTTCAGGAGTGGAAGCAAGTCTTCCTCGATTCCAAGGGACTGCCTTGATGGTCGTGAAAAGCACTATATAAATGTAAGTCAACGGAGGCAGCACGAGCTTGGAGCAGCTGGAGGGAGATTTAAACATCAGTGTCTTCCTGACAATGGAGGCAGCTCAAGCCTGGAGCAGCTGGAGGGAGATTTAAATATCAGCGTCTCCCTGACTACGGAGGCAGCTCGAGCCTGGAGTTATTACAGGTCCTATCATGGGGACAAAATGAGAAATAAAAAGTAATAACATTTTGACATCACAAGGATGGAGGACAGTGATTGGTTCTTCCATATTAATTGAATCACTGGATAGGGAAAGAATCTTAAAAAAAAGGCTAATAACGGATTTAATTTGATTCAATTGCAGATTTTCTAATTTTAAACTTAATTTATAATTATAGAATATATTATTTAATTTTGTTTAATTATGAGTAATCTTTATTATACTGATTTTACTATTGTATACTCCTTATTGTATTATTTGCAATGTAATTTGAATTCTTTTTTTAAGAATTGTCGTCTGTGTCTATCTACGTGCTCATTTTCACTGCCACTTCGGACCTGAGCCTTTAACCTCTTTTTACACTTCGTTCTTACGGTTTTTCTCTCTTTCCCTCAATGATCAATATCTAACGTGTTGTAAAATTGTTGTGAAGCGCTACGTTAATGGCACTATGTAAATAAAAGTTATTATTGTGTTTGTTTCTTTTATGCACCTCATCAAACCTCACAATTTTGAATACCTATATGAGATCTTCTATTTCTTCTAATGAAGTCCACCCCAGTTTCTTTAAACTCTTCATAACTAAAACCTCTCACCCAGGTATCATCTTAGTAAATCTTTTCTGCACCTGTCTGTGCCCTTGGTATCTTTCTTAAAAGTAAAGAGTCCAAATCTGGACATAATATTCTAACTGTAGACTGATCACTAAGGACTTCTCCACTATCTACAAGGCTACAGTCAGGAATGTGAGAGAATATTCATTAATCGCCTGGTTGGGTACAACCACAGCAACACTCAAGAAGCTCGAAACTCTCCTGGACAGAGAAGCTTGCTTGATCAATGCTCCTGGCACTAAACTCAATATCTACCCTCTCCATCACTGATGCACTGTGGTTGCAGTATATACGAGTTGTAGGATGCTCTGCCGCAACTCCACTCCAGATGGAAGATTTGTTCTCTGTGGTAGGGAGATAGTGCATCAGGAGAGGCCCAGATGCTCAGCTGAAAGGGGATTTATGGTTACATTCCTTGCTTTCCTCCCAATAAGCAATAGTGAAAAAGGGATGGGAGTGCCACAGTAGTGAAAGTGGCATCATTATTGTGTAAAATACGAACAAAAAGTCCTGAAGTACAGTAATATAGCCATATGAGGGTAGTTAGAGGGATTAAGCATTGCAAGTTAATTGAACCTAAGTTTTTTGCCAGAACTGCATTATTGCAAAAACTAATTGTTATTCCCAGAACAGAGGGAAAGAACAGACTGAAACATAAAGCTGTCTACAATGTCTGTGGGAATGCACTGAGAACTTTTGTAATTTGTTGAAATATAATCAAATATAATCCCCTTTTACTATTATTCATATTGAGCTTTGCTAGATTGCAGCTTAATATTAAGTTTGCTGGTCTCGAATGTTATTACTTTAGTTTTATTTCTCCTCTGTTAAAATTAGGGAAAAGGAAATGTTTAAACCTAAGTTTCATTTACAGTTAGAACTTGTTGTCTTCAAGGTTCATGGGGTGAGTCATCAATTGTGGAAACAGAAAACAAGAACAGGAAAAGCTCGTACTAAGGCTAAAAAGCAGATCAGGGAGACCCAAGGCCTGTGCCAGGACACAGAACTTGCCGTGCCCATGACTAGATGGATTTTTCTATAGTTCCGGTTTTTGGGCTGACTCCTCAGAGGGTTTGGGTCATTCTCAGTGTAGAAGGGCCAAGGAGGACACCAAGCACATGAACAAACATATGTGAGTAGGAGATATGCGGGATGGGTCATACCTTCTACCCAAGGATCAACAGATAATGTAATTCTCAATTTCCTTTGTAAACTGCTGCTCAAATACTGCGTGTATTAAGTCACACTTATGCTTAAATAAAAATCATACCTGTTACCAATATGGAGTCAGCTTCGAACTACGGAACAGACAATTTAAAGGAACATTAAATTTATTACAGAAGCAATTAGTCTTTATTCAAGAAGCCCAAAAGTAAAGACCGAGCTTGATTTTACCAGCCTGCCCCTTAAGAGTGATGACACCTAAACAGCAAATCAGTAGTACCAGGTCCATCAGACGAGCTCCATTGGGCGGGCCACATCGTCCACATACCCGACACAAGACTCCCTAAGTAAGCGCTCTACTCAGAACTCCTACACGGCAAGCGAGCCCCAGGTGGACGTGGAAACATTTCAAGGACACCCTCAAAACCTCCTTGATAAAGAGCAACACCGGCACCTGAGAATCCCTGGCCCAAGACCGGCCAAAATGGAGGAAGAGCATACGAGAGGGCACTGAGCACCTAGAGTCTTGTCGTCGAGAGCATGCAGAAATCAAGCGCAGACAGCGGAAGGAGCTTGCGGCAAACCAGGCTCCCCACCCACACTTTCCTTCAACCACTGCCTGCCCCACCTGTGACAGACACTGTAATTCCCGCGTCGGATTGTACAGCTAACTGATAACTCACTTTTAGAATGGAAGCAAGTCTTCCACGATTCCAAGGGACTTCCTATGATGCTGAGTGGCAGGTTATTCTGGGGGTACTTTGGAGGAAATCGGCAAAGGCCTCCGACATTCATCTACCTGAATTTACATTGGCTGCACCCTCTTCAGATGCAGACTGGTGAATAAACCACAAAAGTCATAGAAGTTTAACTGCAGTGCTAATTTTTCCTTTGCATTGCACCTATTTTTGCGGGTGCTATTTGGGAGCACGGTATAAGAAAATTGGGCATCTTATTTATTACGACTGTAATTAAAGGAACTGTTACAAAGCGAGTTTAGACCAACAAAAATAAACTAAATTTTTGGCACGCCTTCCACAAACAGCAACGTTTGGTTGTGAAGTATCAGAGTGAGGGGAGGGTGGGGCAGGAAAAAAGAATGTACCCCACCAGATGAGGACTAGAGAGAGTACCCACAATCCAGGTTTAGTTGGATACAATCTCTTCATGCCCCACCCCAATATTTCACTGGCCGACTCCATATGTTTAGAGGCACTTCTCAAGAGCCACCCCACCCCACCATAAAACATATACAAATTGGCCAGCTGACCTCCGACAAGACAAAGCACAGAGGTTTCCATGCAGCTTTGGCTCCAAAGCATTTGCAAACCGGCCACCTGAATTCTGCTCTTCATTTCATCATTTTTGAACTGTAGAGTTGAAGGAATAAAGAAAAGCAGAGCAGCATAGCAACCAAACTAGAAGTGAAAACGTAGAGCAAAATAGGCCAAACGCAGCTGTGGAACGGTCAGGAAAGAAGCAATTAAGAAGTAAAATAATACCAGAGAGAAGAGGGAAAGAAATTAACTCACAGAATGAGAAGAATGTTTTGATGCCAGAGTATAAGCTGGGAGAGGGAAAGGACTCCACTACCCTTCGTGACCTTATGAATACCACACACCAGCAACAATGGGTCGAAAATTGCGGCCTAGCCGGGTGTGTACGATGTGCGCACACAGCCGCCGAGGCCTCGCAAATGCCGGCTTTTGCAATCTGTCAAACAGATCCAACACATCCCCGCAGGAAGGACATCCGCGGGGCAGAGATTGGGCTATTTGCTCAACTCTTGCACAGCGAATGTCCTTCAAACTCTTCGGCCTAGTAAAAGCAGGCATATAACCTACTTTTACCAGCGTAAGAGTTTTAAAACATAGAAAAATTAAATTTAATCACTCATTTTTATATTAAAAACCCTATCCATTAAGGTAAGTTTATTGTTAACTCTATTAAAACACATTTTAAAAAATTCAAAAAGATCATTTTGTTTCTAAAACATTTAATTACATTCAATTTCAATTAATTTTAAATATGTGATTTTTTTTTTTAAACTTGTGATGTATTTTTTGTTTTTGGGATATTCTCTGATAGTAATGGGAGCTTGAAATGGAGTTCCCATTATTATCAATGAGAATACCACAGTGATTGATGGTCCAGGCCCACGTGACTCCAGGATACGCATACATACCTCGAAGACATGTTCCTGTACGTTGGACTGCGAAATTAGGCCTCCGACCGGAATCCTACGTTCCTCCAGGACCAACAGGTATTTTCGTAAATAAATTTCAGGTCAGAGGCGTTTGCCCGATGGAAGCCTCCGACCGTAATTTTCCCCCCCATAGTCTCAAAACCCGATCCATATAAATCCGTGGGCAATAATATCACAAGAGACCCACTGTATATTCAGCCATCAAGTCCATCTAAATTTAGCTCGAATTATTTTCATTTTTAACCTATTATTTAAAGAGCAAATCCTAATAATCATAAGGTACTTCAAATGTGACCATTCACATTAATACTATCAAACCCCACGTTTAGAAAACACTTACAAAAATAATATTTTTTGCAGCTGCCATGATTTGAGAGCCATCAGATGACCACGTGCAGCACTTTAGCAACACCTCCTCCTCTTCATCATCTGATTTCCGGAATTGTTCATTTACATCAAAGCACTTCCACTCATTAGCAGAGGTCGTGTTCCATAGCTGCAAGAACATAAAATAGCATTCTACATCAGCAGTGGACAGCTTTAAAAATAAATGCAGTTCATTTCAGAATGAATCATAATTTTCAAAGCTTTTTCTTTATAAAAATAATTCATTCACAGATAGATCTGGAAGTATGTATGAAAAAACCCTGTTGAGATTCTGAATCTGCTGGTTACCATTTAGATCAGCCATTTTAAATTCTGTCCAACTGAATTACATCATATTGTTACCAGCAACCTTAAAACACAAGTAGTACCACAGAGATTCTTCTTCTCCTTAATGGAAGAGGTGTAGAAACCCCAGTAAAATGGCATAAGCACTGTTTTTCCAGGTTTTCCACTACTCTTCTAAAGTTTCAGCAGGCAAACGGGAAAAACTCCACGGAAATTAACCCTCAACAGTTTTAGGAGGCTATAAAAGGCTTTTAGGGTCAACAAGCCTCTCATAGATCAACCCCAACTACCAACTATATCCCTTTTCTCCCCCAAAATATATCTAAATTCCCTATTGAACCCATTTGTATTATCCGATTCAACGGCCCTCCTTGGTAACTTACTCAAAAATGTACTACCCCTGGGTTCCACCTTATTTCCTTTCATACTTTTAATTTCTGCTCGCTGGCACTAGCACCTTTTATCATAGTGAATCATTTTCTTACATCAATTTTGTCAAATCTCTTTATAGATAATCTTGGAAACTTCAATTAGATCCCTCCGAGGTCTCTGCTTTTTAAAAAGAAAACCAGCCCAATTTCCTTAATGTTTCCTCATACAACTTACATTCTTATTACTCAGTCATCTTTATTGCTTGCTTCTGCCATTTATTATTTTACTTCATAGTTGCTCCTGTTTTCTGTGTTTAAACCATTTTTCTATCCAGTCCTGTACTTCACCTCCATTCCATTAATCTTATAACCAAGCCATTGATTTGTTGTTGTATATTGACACTTACATTTATATAGCGCATTTAACAGAGCAAAATGTCCCAAGGCACTTAACAATAAAAACAGTTTTGACACTGAGCCACAGAAGGCGATATCGGGACAGATGACCAAAAGGTTGATCAAAAAGGTAGGTTTTAAGGAGCAACTTAAAAAAGAGCGAGATAAAGAGACGAAGAGATTTACGGAGGTAAGTCCAGAGCTTAGGGCTAAGGTAAGCACGGCCGCCAATGGTGGAGCAATAAAAATCAGGGATGCGCAAGGGGCCAGAATTAGGGAAGCGCAGAGATCTCGAAGGCCTGTAGGGCTGGAGAAGGTTACAGAAATAGGGCAGGGCAAGGCCATGAAGGGATTTGAAAACAAGCATGAGGATCTTAAAATTGAGGTGTTGTCAAACCGAGAGCCAGTCAAAGTCAGCAAGCACAGGGGTGATGAGTGAACAAAACTTGGGGCGAGTTAAGACAGGAGCAGCAGAATTTTGGATGAGCACAAGTTTATGTCGGGTCGAAGATGGGAGGCCGGCCAAGAGAGCATTGGAATAGTCAAGTCTAGAGGTAACAAAGGCATGGATGAGGGTTTCAGCAGATGAGCTGAGATAGGGTTGGAGTTGAACAATATTACGGAGGTGGAAGTAGGCAGTTTTGGTGATGGTCGGATGGTGATGTACGGTCGGAAACTCATCTCGGGGTCAAACACAACACCAAGGCTGCGAACAGTTTGACTCAGCTGCAGACAGTTGACGGGGATGGAAATGGTGGCCAGCAAGCATAGTTTATGGCGGGGACCAATATATAGAATCTTCTCAAAGGTTTTTCAAAAAATCCAAGTATATAATAACGGTATATTCAATCTTCATGTCAGTAATGTCTTTGAAAAACTCTAGCAGATTGAACATCACCACTCTTTCCTGATTCCATTCTGAAACCACTCTTTAGTAAGTTGTATTTTTTAATGTGTTGACCTAGACCATCTCTCGTTTCTGGCTTTTGCTGAACTGATGTTAAACTTATTGGTTTATGTCATTTGACTTTAAGTAATGGAAATATGTTGCCCAAATTTCAATCCTCAGGAAAATCTTCTGAATTTAACAAACTATTACCTAACCAAGATGTCTGTGTGTTGATGGCACGCACAGTGATCTTTCGTTTCTCTCTTTCTTTGTCTTCTTTTCTACATCCTATCCTTCTCTTCCTTGTTTTATCTTCTGTCGCTCTCTATTGCATTGTGGCTGTTCTTATTCTGTCAGGGGGGAGAGGTGGGTGCGCTGGGGTATAGGTTGGAGGAATGAATGGTGGTGGGGAGAGGGTTCCAACTAGGGATGCAGGCAAGTTTTAGGTTACAGGTGATGGGGGGACACTGATGAGGCCTGCAGGCCAGCTTGGAGATGAAGGGTGATAGATTATAAGGCAAAAAAAGCGCAAAAGCAAATCTATCTCCTTTGCAAGATGTTTGCGCCTGCAGCTCCAAGACCCATGCCCTCCCTTCTCCTCACAAAAATCTGCTCGCTCTGTGTGTTCAGTCTCCATTTGGTCTATGATCACAGCCAACTTCTGGTGTATCTGTGCACTGACTCGCTTTACTGCCCCCTCATCCCCATCCCTACCCTTCTTCCCACCCTCTGTACACCCATAGCCTTTCATCCAGCTCCTCCTTCCTCACCCCAATCCGGTTTCCCTCATGGTCCACTAGGCCGCCCTGCTGGTTTTGGTTCCTCTCCCTAAAAGCAACTACTGATGATTCAGTTTCCAGAGAGCCTGTAGGCTATCCATCTCTGAAGCCTTCCAGGAACATTCCAAAGGCTTCTACCAACAATTTCATCCTCCACCCCCACCCCCCTTCCCAGGGCCTGTTGGCACCTTTTCCTCTCCCTTATCCTCATTACTTTCCCCACTCCTCAGGCATGCTGGCTTCTTGAGTCATGGCGCTCATCTAGTTAGCAAATACATCATAAAGGACAATACACACTTGGAATGCTAAACTGCTGGCTCCCGGATCAGTGGCGGCAAGCCGGTATAGAGGAGCCAGCAGGGCAGGGAATGGGGAGGGGTTTGCAGCTCAGTATGAAGAAACCAGCTAAGTGCGGCAGCACATTATGGGCAATGGGGCTGGGGACGAAAGCTATTAAGCGGCTTCACAATTGAGTACTTGCAAACCATAAAGAGCAGCCAAAGGTCCACAGGCAGTGGGGAGAGCAGCAACAGAGGCCAAAAGCAAGGGAACAGCAGATGTCAGGAAGTCTGGCAGGCGGCCAGTGAAGTCAGGAAAGGGAAGAGCAGAAGCCAGGAATGATAAATCTAAAATAAACTTTAAAGTAACTTTGAACAAAACTTTAAACTAACTTTGAGTTACCAGCAGGGAACTGGTCCAGACAAGGAGAAAAAACATTTAAGTAACACTTTCCTGCAGCACCATCTAGTGAAATGAACCTGGCAAATTGAGCTTTCAGGTGTAACAGCACCAACTAGTGTTGGGAGGATTGAACTGCACACTTAGTGCCAAGCATACATACTTAAGACTTAAATGTCAATACCTATGTGTTACATCTAGGCACGACTAATCCTTCACAAGAGTGGGTGCGGCAAATGGAAAGTGCACGCTGTGATATATTCTTACGATATCACTAGGATGCACACTACTAAACTGTCATCGTGTGAGTTTACCACATGACCCCTTTTATTATTTACATCAGTAGTTGCATTACCACAATAGTCCACTAGGTGCAGCAGTAGTCCACCAGGGGGAGCTCTATTACACTTCTCCCTCCTTATTGAAGAAGCAATCATAACAAAATAATCATTGTACATTATGTGCATGGTATACACAACAAAAGATATGGGGCTAGAACCTCCACTTTTCTGCTTATCGCCCCCAAATTTTTAATTCCCCAGTCTCATCCACTAAGGGATCAACGTTTACTTTTGCTACTCTCTTCCTTTTTATATACCTGTAGAAACTCTTACTGTCTGTTTTTATATTTCTTGCTAGTTTACTCTCAAACTATCTTCTCTCTCTATCATTTGTTTAGTCATCCTTTGCTTGTTTTTAAAAAATGTCCCAATCCTCTGCCCTTCTACTATTCTTTGCAACTTTGTATGCCTTTGATTTCAATTTGATACCATCCTTTACTTCCTTAGTTATCCACGTATTTTTCATTTTTCTTAGTCTTTTTTTCTCACTGAAATATATCTTTTCTGAGAGTTATGAAATATCTCCTTAAATGTTTGCAACTGGTTATCTACCGTCTTACCCTTTAATTTTTTTTCCCAGTCCACTTTAGTCAACTCTGCCTTCATATCTTTGTAATTGCTTTTATTTAAGTTCAGGACACTAGTTTGAGGCCTAGCTTTCTCACCCTGAAACTGAATTTGAAATTCTACCATACTGTAATCACTCTTCCCAAGAGGATCCTTTATTAATCCCGTCTCATTACACTAATTAACGATGTATTCTATATCTTTATCTAAATCTGGCTACCATAAGTAACAATGTGTGCAAAATGCCTAGTCAAGTACATTCCCAGGTGCTGGTCATGAAGACCTTCTAACAATTTGGACCTGAACTTATTTGGGATAACTACTCTTGCACCCACATGATACAATCTTTATCCACATAATTCATTCCTACGAATGAAGTATGGATGAATATCTTCCTCTGATAGCTGGTTTGGCCAGCCATTTGCTATGTAATCATAAACCTTTGGCATAACTGGGTCACGTTTGGATGCTCTGCCAATCTCTTTAGCTGTGACTGGCAGTTCATCAATGTATGAAATATAGAACACTTCTTCTACCTTAGAGAAAATGTTCTCAGTCTCCAGTCTTTTTTTTAAGTTCTTGCTCAACTTTCTCCTTGAGTGCGTATGGTACGGGATGTGGCTTGCAGTGAACTGGTTTTGCGTCCTTCTGCACTCTGACACTCGCCTTGAAGTCTTAGATCGGACTGCCTGTTTCATGGAACACCTTCGGATACTGCTTGATGATGTCATCTTTTGATGCAAATTTCGTTTCCACACGAAAAATCTCATTCCAACCCACATTCAGTGTTCCCAACCAATTTCTAGCTATAAAGGCAGGCTTGTCTCCTGCCACTACTATGAGAGGCAAGCTTTGAAACTGATCCTTGTATTTCACTGGTATGGTGATACATCCAATAGAAACTTGCTCTCCTGAGTAGCCTCGCTGTTCTATCTTCGATTTCTCCAGTGGAAAATCACGCAACTTGTTCCGTTACTACGCTCACGGTTGCCCCAGTGTCGATTTCCACGTGTATCTTGGTTCCTGCAACGACTACTTGGATGGCGATACTTTGCGAATCGCTGTTGGATACCTTTGTGCTCCTGATGACGTGCATCTCCATAACAACCTCGTCCTGTTGCTTCTCTTCAATGCTATGTAGTGTCTGGCGATTTTTACTTATAGCATTGACAGCTGGTTTACTCTTCAATCAGCAAGCCTTTGCAAAATGCCCTGTTTTCTTGCAGAAGAAACACTCTGCCTCACATGTGGACAGTTTTAAGCAATGTGTTATCCCAGACACCGATAGCACAATTTCAAAGCGCTGTTACCTTGGCCAGTTGCTGAGGCCTTGGGGCCACAACTTCTTTTTACTTTTAACCTGAAGGCAATTCACCTTGGTTGTCTGACAACTGGAAATGGCACAAAATTCTCAGGCGTATTGGTCGGCCATATCGATTGACATAGCCATCAGACAAGCTAAATCAAAAGTCAAGTTAGGGTTTGTAAATAAATTTCTTCTGATTGCTTCATTTTTCATTGCACAAAGTGGTCATGCAATGCTCGATCCTGAAGTTTCCAAAATGGCAGTGAATGGATAGCTTTTTTAAAGCTACAATGTACTCACTGATATCCTCGTCAGTTAATTGATTTTGTGTTCCAAAACAATAACTTTCAGCAATTTCCAAGGGCTCAGGACTGAAGTGCTGTTCAACTTGGTTAGAATCTCCGTCAGTGGCGTGGCCTTTGGCTTTGGCTTGACAGGAAAAAGCACATTTTTCAAGGTTTCATACACCTCCGGGCCTGCTTCAGTCAAGAAAATTGCCCGTTTTCTTCCTAAAACCAACCGGTTATGGTTTTCGTCATCGGGGACTTCGACGATACTATTCACGGTGAAAAACATTTCTCGCCGCTCCACATACTCTTCGAAAGTCTATCGGTCGTGATGGAATTCACCCAAGCGTCCTATTATTCCCATAGACGTGGCCATCTGGACTCTGACAGTTCAGCCAAGTGTGTTTGTAATTTACCTTGGATTTTTAGCTGTTCGTCAAAACAAAGAACCTCTCAAAGTCTCTCTGTTTGGCAGGAATATCCACCAACAAAAATTTCAGCTAGGGAATCCAGAAATTCCATCCTCGTCGCCAATGTAATATATTCTTACGACATCACGAAGCAGCACACTAAACAAGATGTCATTATGTGACTTTGCCACATGACCCCTTTATTATTTACATCAGTAGTTGCATTACCACAGTAGTCCACTAGGTGGAACATTAGTCCACAAGGGGGAGCTCTATTACACACGCTAGATGCAAGATACATATCGCCATAGTTATTTGTGTGCTATCGAACTACTCCTCTGCCACGCCTGGAATTTGGCAACTTTTCCTGAGGAAAGATACTGTTTAATAATAATGGAGCTCATTTTTTCTCCACAGATTTCATAGCAAAGCACAATCATATTTGGAATTCTAAAATCAGCATTTCAACAATATTCCAACCAGACTTCATAGAATAAAGATGAAGTCACATCAAGCATTATTGCCGTTCTAATTTCAACTTTCCTGCACTTTGAGAAGCATGTGAATTTATTTTTAAAGGGCTGAATTAAAAGCGTGCAATGCCATTTCTACAATGTCACCAACCGTGCGGGATAAAATACAGCTTTAATTGTTAAAAAACCTAATATGACATATACCTTCACTGTCCCATCATTGGAGCAGCTGGCTAGATATTGGTCATCAGGAGAAAAACTGCAGTGGTTCACAGAATTCATGTGGCCAAACAGAGTGTTCTTACAGCTTGTCACTTTCAGGTCCCATGTCTATAAAATGCAGAAGGGAAATAACATATGATTAGATTGAAAGGGAAGGAAAATATAGTTTTCATCTCTGCATTATATTAAATCCATTCTACCCGCAATTCTTTTTTTCATCTTGAAATAGATTAAAGTCAAGTATGTATTTCATGAAAAGCTACAACTACTATTGCGCATTGCCCTCACTAAAATAACTTTTGGAAACAAAGATAAAAGTGTAGCATGCTTTAAAGATTCAAAATGCAAAACCTGCGTTGATCCGGAACATGTTCAGCAACTAGTCGACAAATTTCACATCACAAACTAAAACTTAACTCTAAAAAATACATGCACTGCATTTGGAAACCCAATTTTACTTTACATTTCCGAGATTATATGGATAGCTGCAACAAGCATCTGCATTGCATGGTGGTAAGAATCACACCATCTCATCACCAAAGATAGCTTGTAATACCCAACTGCGTGACATGTTACTGTGCTTCTGATCACAAATGGCGATGCAATACGTACCTGTTGATATCAACTCGATGTAAAGCAGAAATGAAGCATTTTGAAACCATACTGCTAAAAGTCTCATTTGTATGCATTATACAGAAAATAATTCTCAATCGATTAAAGGCAATGCACTTCTGTACAGCAGTTTCTTGATCCACTAAATCAACTAATTGTGCTATTGGCTTTTAAGTCTCTCCATTTACTCCATATCCATTTTTGATTTTTTCTATAAAGAAGTTTTCAAAGTGTCCATCCCATCAGTTTAACATCCATACTTGCTATATTAATGGAACTGATAACCAAGAACAAACTTAAATAGCTGTACCTAATAAATGCTAGTCAGTGTGACTTTAGAACGAGAAGATCCTATCTGACAAATCTGACTTTTTTGAGGAAGTGATATCCCAAATCCATGTGATATGGTGTACTTAGATCTCCAAAAAACCTTTGATAAAGACTGCTACTGAAGATGAAAGCTATGGGAAGTCAAGGCAAAACCTGAATAAGAAATTAGCTGATGGAAAAAAAGTTGCAGGTACTTTTGTGCACGCGCTGGTGGGGGAAGTATGGAATGGAGTGCCACTTTTCCAGAACTAGGGCCTCTACTCTCCCTAACCTACAATAATGACTTGGGTACACAAGCTGTTCAAGTTTTCAGAAGATACCAGACTAGGTTGCTAACAACTTGAATGTGTGTGCAGAAAAATTTCCCAAGGTGCTTCACAGAAGGGAATTCAGACAGAAATGGGCTACAAACGAGGCAAGAGATATCAGGAAGGGTGATCAAAAACTTGGTCAAGATGTGGGTTTTATGAATGGCTTTAAAGGAAGAGAGGGTGATGGCAAGGCAGAGGGGTTTAGAAAGGGAATTCCAGAGTAAGGCGCCTTAATGGCTGAAGAAACTGCCGCCAATGGTGAGGTGAAGCGAGGGTGGGATGCATAAAAGCAGGAACAGAGAACTCAGGAAATGGTTGTAGGACTGAAGGAAGTTACAGAGATAGGGAAGGCCACAAGACCATGAATAGATATAAACATAAGATTTTTTTCAATGGCGTTGTTGCAGGAGCCAGTGTAGATCAGGAAAGATATGGATGATGGGTGAGCAGGACATGATGCAGGATAGGACATGGGTAGTAGAGTTTTGGATGAGTTGACATTTACAGAGGGTGGAGGATGAGACACCAGCCCAAGTGAGTATTGGAATAGTCAAGTCTGAAGGTGACAAGATGATGAAACAACTAGAGACCTGCAAAGGGAGTTGGATTACAAAGTGACAGAAAAAAATGGTATCACAAGGATACTATGGATTGTGCAAAAATAGCTAAAGATGCAGCAGAAAGGGATCTGGATGCGATAGCAGATTCAGCGCCAAACATGTCAAATCACCGCAGAGCAGCCATAAACAAATCAAGTCGCATGGCTTAATTATGCTGCTTGGTCTTTTGAGTACAAGTCAGAAGATGCTATGATAAAACCGCTGTGTGCTGTCAGACTATAACTTCTGTATTCCTTTTTAGAAACATTCAAACCATACATGTGGTGCAGATTTGCTGTGAGGAGTATCTGCTCTTGCATCAAATGAAAAGATGCTTTTAAAACCCACAAACTTCTTTTGGTGTCTTTATTTTTTGCTTTTCTCTGCCTCAACATATGAAGAGGGACACAGTGAGAGCCATTTACTACTTAGCTTCCAACTCTCAAACTATCATTCAAAGGCATATGAAAGAAATACCACAACTTTAACTCTATTTCTTTTGAATCAGTTTATATATTTAGCAATCCTGGTTATAGTAGGTTTAAGTCTTTCCGCTTCTATCTAAATAAATGTAGCTAAAGAGTTGTAACCCGTGTGCATTGCTTTGATGTTGTGTTATACTGCAGCTTCAGAGCTGATGGGAAAAAGTCCTGCAAGCATAGACCAGGATTGGCCATCATTTTGAATCCTGGACCTGTTATCATGTATGTGGCAGTAAATGGGGCACAAGTTTTGAATCAAAAAACTTGGGGCTGGATTTTAGGCTTTTCTGTTTTCGGGACAAAAACGGAGGCGGGACAGGAAAGTTATCGGCTTGAAATAGTTTGTGCTATAGGGCTCAATTTTGCCCAAGCTCATTTTCTGGCATATTGCTAGAGTTACGCCGGGTTTTTGGGTCCAGAAATGCGCCATAAATAATTGTCCAAACTTTCCCCAATCTGTAACTCGAATCCAGAGCTGCGCAGCGTGTCCAGTCGCCTCGGGGGGTGGAGCCCGCTGTCTGCGCTAAATAATGAAGCTGGGCCTTCTGCGCAGGTGCGAGAACATTTTTACTTTTTTGGCGTCGTTCGAATGGACACGCACGCTCAGTACAACTCGGATTTGGCAATGTCGATAGGGCTGAGGTAAGGGTGTGAGCCGAACTTGTTGTGCGAGGGTCAGAGGTTTTATTGTGACGGTATGAAGATGGTGCCGTGCAGGGGTGGCTGGGGAGGGGAGATTTGTGGTGGTATATTAAGTCTGCCAATGGGGTTGCATCAATGTCCGTAGCCGGGAAGGAGGGTGTGCTTTCGGTGCTGTTTTTAAACTTGTGTCGATAGGGCTGAGGGAAGAGTGTGGGTTGAGGTTGTTGGGCGGGGGGGGGGGGGGGTCAGAGGTTTATTTTGCGGTGGCATCAAGACGGTGCCATGCAAGAGCGTCCGGGGACAGGGGGGGGGGGGGGGGTGATTTTGTTGTGGTGAGGGAGGGATTGCACCAGCGCTCCCCGCCCCAGCTCAGGCCGAAGGGCTTGCTGGTCCGTTCCCCTGCTGACCCTGGCCCCGAGTGCCCTCCCGGTCCGCTCCCCGTCCCTAACCCAGGCCGAAGGGCTTGCCGATCCACTCCCCCGCCCGACTCTGGCCCCGAGTGCCCTCCCGGTCCGCTCCTCACCTCTAGCCCAGGCCCTAAATGGCCAGAATTGTGTAGGTGGCTGGTTACGCCACCTTTGGCTGAAAAAAAACTTACCTAAAAAAATCGTAATTGAGTTACAACTGGTGCAGACTGATTGGGGAAACTGTGGATTTTTAAACTTAGGCCAAAAAAAGCTCCAAAAAAACGATGCAAATCACTGGGGAAAATTGAGCCCATGGTATGTAAGTTTAGGGATCTGGGCCCTGCGTCAGCGTGTGCAGCGCTATGGGAGGCATGTACACTTTGTGGCGCAAGGATGGGAAACTCGCGAACTAAAGTGCCGGGCCTTGTGCGCCCCAAGAGAGGCCTGGGCCTTGGGGCGGGGGGCGCACTTCCGGTGTCGCAACCAGAGGCGTTGCACACTTGGTACAGCTCTTCCCCGGCGGTGCTACTCAACACCGCCACAAAACCTGACCGGTGGATCGCGACGGGGCGCAGGAGACCTCACTGCCGCCTTTCATGCCACTCCGGGGCGAAACCCGGAGCGCAAAAGACCGGAAAATCCAGCCCTTAGTCTGCTTATGGAAAGTATTATCTAGCCATGACCATAAGTTAATTGTTGGGGGCAAAAAGGCCCAAACTATAATATACAGCTACATCTTCGCAACAGAATAATAGGTTATGCATTACATGTTAGAACACCTTCATTATTACAAAACAGTACATCATTCGATTAACCATAAGAAATGCCATGGGAGCTGCACTAACATTTACAACAACTATATATCTTCCTAGTAAAACAAACCAAACTCAAAAGATAACTCACTTACTTTCAAATAAGTGTCATTGGAACATGTCGCCAACAGAATGTCATGCGGTGAATGTGAAAACTGACAATAATTGACTTGTTCACAATGTTCACTGTATGTCCGAAATAACTGCCCGGATATTAAATTCCAGACCTAAGGAGAAATAACTTTCATTAGCTAGTAGGTAGAGAATACCATTGCTAATAATAACTTTTATTTATATAATAAAACATCCCAAGGCGCTTCACAACAATTTTACAATCCGTTAGATATTGTCCATTGAGGGAAAGAGAGAAAAAGTGTGAGAAGGAAGTGTAAAAAGAGGTTAAAGACTCTGGTCTGAAGCTATTAAGTAATTATTATAATTATTATTACTATTAAGTAACATTCTTGCAACAGAGCACACTGCAAACCACTTGTAGACATCACTGCATGAAGATGTGATTTAGAAAACAATCCACTTCTGCTGATGTGTCTTACCTTAACTTTAGTATCTGATGAGCATGTGGCTACAAACTTGTCGTCTGGTGAAATTGTACAGCATAGCACTTCATCATCATGTGCAAGGACTTCCAAAAGTTTCTCACCAGTCTCACTTTTAAAAATCTACATCATAATTTGAAGACAAAAAAGTGTGAAACAAAAGATTTAATTTCTGGCACTTTGCACAATCACTTGTTTACTTTAATCAGTAAAATGTCCTTCGACATGTTTCTAGAGAACACATGTGAAAGGCAATTTCAAAACTTTCCATGAGGTTCAACTCAAAGATTCACATTCCTTGACCCAATTCACACTTTAAACACTCCGGTGGAGCACTGTACTAAATGGTGTGTTGTGGAGAGGGGACATTACTGCTTGTAAAGTAAAGTAAACATGAAGTACTGTTCCTTATTATACAGCTGTGAGGGGAAACAGCTTTTAATTCATCACCGCTTCTTCATTGAGACATATTTTGATTTTTAAAAATCAGCAAATGGCCACTCAGCAATGAGTTTGTTAGTAAGCACTTTGACGGGATCAGTGGAAATTGGTATCTTCTGTCCTATAAGGGTACGGTTGCATAATGGTTGTGTTACTGAACTAGTAATCCAGAGGCCTGGGCTAATAATCCAGAGCACAGGAATTCAAATCTCATCATGACAGTTAGAATTTGAAATCAGATTTGAAAAACTGCAAATATAAAGCTGGTACCAGTAATGGTGAAGTTGTCGGAATGTCGTAAAAATCCAACCGTTTCACTAATGATCTTCAGGGAAGGAAACCTGCCGTCTTTACCCGGTCTGGTCTGTATCTGACTCAAGACCCCATCATCATTATCATCATCATAGGCAGTCCCTCGGAAGCGAGGAAGACTTGCTTCCACTCCTGAAGTGAGTTCTTTGGTGGCTGAACAGTCCAATACGAGAGCCACAGACTCTGTCACAGGTGGGAGAGATAGTCGTTGAGGGAAGGGGTGGGTGGGACTGGTTTGCCGCACGCTCTTTCCGTTGCCTGTGCTTGATTTCTGCATGCTCTCGGTGTTGAGACTCGAGGTGCTCAGCGCCCTCTCGGATGCACTTCCTCCACTGAGAGCGGTCTTGGGCCAGGGACTCCTAGGTGTCAGTGGGGATGTCGCACTTTATCAGGGAGGCTTTGAGGGTGTCCTTGTAACGTTTCTGCTGCCCACCTTTGGCTCGTTTGCCGTGAAGGAGCTCCGAGTAGAGCACTTGTGCAGTAACCTTTTATGTGGCACCTTGTCAAATGCCTTCTGGAAGTCCAAATACACCAGATCCACTGGTTCCCCTTTATCCACCCTGTTTGTTACATCGTCAAAGAATGTAAGCAAATTTGTCAAACATGACTTACCCTTCATAAATCCATGCTGAATCTGCCTGACCGAATTTTACTTTTCCAAATGTCCTGCTACTGCATCTTTAATAATGGACTCCCAACATTTTCCCAAACTCAGATGTTAGGCTAACTGGTCTATAGTTTTCTGCTTTTTGTCTGCCTCCTTTTTTAAAAAAAATAGGGGCGTCACATGTGCAGTTTTCCAATCTACTGGAACCTCCCCAGAATCCAGGGAATTTTGGCAAGTTACAACCAATGCATCCACAATTCCTGCCGCTACTTCTCTTAGGACCCTAGGATGCAAGCCATCAGGTCCAGGGGATTTATCTGCCTTTAGTCCCATTATCTTACTGAGTACCACCTCCTTAGTGATTGTGATTGCGTTAAGTTCCTCCCCCCCTATAGCCCCTTGGCTATCCACTGTTGGAATAGTGTGTTTAGAAATTGATGATATCGAAGAATCATTATAGTATTAATATTCTGTTTCTTACACTTTCTAGCAAAACACAAGGATAACTCACAGATTTAGCAATTT
This sequence comes from Pristiophorus japonicus, assembly GCF_044704955.1. Lineage (NCBI taxonomy): Eukaryota > Metazoa > Chordata > Chondrichthyes > Pristiophoridae > Pristiophorus > Pristiophorus japonicus. The sequence continues at coordinate 51,180,924 of NC_091989.1, forward strand.
TATAGCATTACATTTCAGTTATTTACCTGCAAGGTTTTATCTGCTCCACATGAAGCTATCTTCAATCCATCATGAGAAAAACAGGCATGAAAAACAGCGTCACAATGAGGTCGAACAACAAGGCGAGACAAGTTGTGCAAGCTCTTCTTGTTCCTATTATTTGAAAATACCTGTTAACCTATAGCCATGAACAACAGTGCTTAAAAACATATTGTTCTAGACATTTCTAAATACTACAAAATTCCAAATAACCAACTTAGTTATATAGAACAAACGTGCAGTTGAAGAGGTAGGTGGTGAGGAGGGGTTCACAGGAGGGTAGATTGCAAGCTGAGGGAGAGCGCTCCAGAGTTTGGTGCCAAGGCTGCTGAAGAGCCTGCCACTAAGGAAGGAGTGGAGCGGGGAGGAGAAGCAAAAAAGGTCAGAGTTGGAAGAGCAGGAGGAGAGTGTTAGCATGGAGGGCTGGAGAAAGTGGCAGAGATAGGCAGGGGAAAAGCCATGATCGATGTGTGGAGGAGAGAAGCTAATGGAGGTGGTCAAGGGTGGGATAATGGGGAGCAAGATTTAGTGTGGGACAGCACAAGGGCAGCAGAGCTTTGAACGAGTTGGAGTCTGAGAATCTGGAAAGGGGAACATTGTAGAAGTCAAGCTTTGACCAGAGTGGTCTCGGTGCTGTCAGGAAGGCAATGACAGGACTGAAGGGAATCAGAGATTAATGCAAAAGGTGAGCATAGAACTATAAGTAGCAAGGGTTTGCACAAGGATCTTAAAAAAGGAAAATTACAGATTAGACAATAGTAGGTGGACTTTTTGAGGAATGAGGTGATGATGGCAGTTTTCAAGGATGGAGGAACAAGGCTGAGGAAAGATGGACTGTATCAGTGAGCGCTAGGCCAAGAAAAAGTAGTTTGTGGTCAGAGGAGGTCAAAATCAAGAGAGCAGGAGATGATCTCATGAAAGAGACTTTGAGGTCAAGGAGGGAAATGGAGGAGTAGCTAAAGAGTGATTTGAAGAAAGTTGAGGTATTGGGAGCAATGTTTCCTCTAATTTTTTTTTTTTATAAAGTGCACGGTCCCTTTAACTGGGTGCGTGGCCCATTCAAATTTCCGCGCATGCACGGTTTATTCCCTGCAGAAGCTGGGGAGCAGCCTGCATGGCACCTCCAGACTGCGGGAACATTGATGGGGAGGGCTGGTGGAGGACCTCAGTGGCAAGGGAAATGCAGAAGGTGAAGACTGAGGGAGCTAACCAGATAGCCTCAACACTCGAGCTGAAGGGAAAGTGGGATCTATAAGTAAAGGTCTAAAGTTATTAAAGTCAATGTTAAGGCCAGAGAGTTGCAAAGTTCCAATAAAAAGATAAGCAGGTCAAGCAGCATCTGCGGAGAGAAACAGAGTTTACGTTTCAGGTCTGTGACCCTTCGTCAGAACAGACCTGAAACATGAACTCTGTTTTTCTTTCCACAGATGCTGCTTGACCTGCTGAGATTTCCAGCATTTTCTGTTTTTATTTTAGATTCCAGCATCCGCAGTATTTTGCTTTTGTATAAAAAGATAAGGTTCCCCGAGTTGAGAGAGCTTCACTGGAACAGGGTAGAAAGCGAAAGACAGCGGACTCAGAGTGGGAGTGGGGCAGGGATTTGAAGCGGCAAGCACCAGAAAGCTCAGGGTTGCACGTGGTCTGTGTTATGTACAGCACACGCGCGCACACAGAGAAATTGCAACCTGAAAAACAGGCCCTTCGCCCCAATCAGTCTGTGTTGGTGTTTATCCTCCACATATGCAGTAGCAATCCCATGTGCCCGCTCTGTTCCCAAATCCCTTTATTTCACCTTCCTTCATTCACCTGTCTAACCTATTCTTAAATGTTGATATAGAAACATAGAAAATAGGTGCAGGAGCAGTCCATTCAGCCCTTCTAGCCTGCACCGCCATTCAATGAGTTCATGGCTGAACATGAAACTTCAGTACCCGCTTCCTGCTTTCACGCCATACCCCTTGATCCCCCGAGTAGCAAGGACTTCATCTAACTCCCTTTTGAATATATTTAGTGAATTGGCCTCAACTACTTTCTGTGGTAGAGAATTCCACAGGTTCACCACTCTCTGGGTGAAGAAGTTTCTCCTTATCTCGGTCCTAAATGGCTTACCCCTTATCCTTAGACTGTGACCCCTGGTTCTGGACTTCCCCAACATTGGGAACATTCTTCCTGCATCCAACCTGTCCAAACCCGTCAGAATTTTAAACGTTTCTATGAGGTCCCCTCTCACTCTTCTGAACTCCAGTGAATACAAGCCCAGTTGATCCAGTCTTTCTTGATAGGTCAGTCCCACCATCCTGGGAATCAGTCTGGTGAATCTTCGCTGCACTCCCTCAATAGCAAGAATGTCCTTCCTCAAGTTAGGAGACCAAAACTGTACACAATACTCCAGGTGTGGCCTCACCAAGGCCCTGTACAACTGTAGCAACACCTCCCTGCCCCTGTACTCAAATTCCCTTGCTATGAAGGCCAACATGCCATTTGCTTTCTTAACTGCCTGCTGTACCTGCATGCCAACCTTCAATGACTGATGTACCATGACACCCAGGTCTCGTTGCACCTTCCCTTTTCCTAATCTGTCACCATTCAGATAATAGTCTGTCTCTCTGGTTTTACCACCAAAGTGGATAACCTCACATTTATCCACATTATACTTCATCTGCCACGCATTTTCCCACTCACCTAACCTATTCAAGTCACTCTGCAGCCTCATAGCATCCTCCTCGCAGCTCACACTGCCACCCAACTTGTGTCATCCGCAAATTTGGAGATACTACATTTAATCCCCTCGTCTAAATCATTAATGTACAATGTAAACAGCTGGGGCCCCAGCACAGAACCCTGCGGTACCCCATTAGTCACTGCCTGCCATTCCGAAAAGTACCCATTTACTCCTACTCTTTGCTTCCTGTCTGACAACCGGTTCTCAATCCACGTCAGCACACTACCCCCAATCCCATGTGCTTTAACTTTGCACATTAATCTCCTGTGTGGGACCTTGTCGAAAGCCTTCTGAAAGTCCAAATATACCACATCAACTGGTACTCCTTTGTCCACTTTATTGGAAACATCCTCAAAAAATTCCAGAAGATTTGTCAAGCATGATCTCCCTTTCACAAATCCATGCTGACTTGGACCTATCATGTCACCATTTTCCAAATGTGCTGCTATGACATCCTTAATAATTGATTCCATCATTTTACCCACTACTGAGGTCAGGCTGACCGGTCTATAATTCCCTGCTTTCTCTCTCCCTCCTTTTTTAAAAAGTGGGGTTACATTGGCTACCCTCCACTCGATAGGAACTGATCCAGAGTCAATGGAATGTTGGAAAATGACTGTCAATGCATCCGCTATTTCCAAGGCCACCTCCTTAAGTACTCTGGGATGCAGTCCATCAGGCCCTGGGGATTTATCGGCCTTCAATCCCATCAATTTCCCCAACACAATTTCCCGACTAATAAAGATTTCCCTCAGTTCCTCCTCCTTACTAGACCCTCTGACCCCTTTTATATCCGGAAGGTTGTTTGTGTCCTCCTTAGTGAATACTGAACCAAAGTACTTGTTCAATTGGTCTGCCATTTCTTTGTTCCCCGTTATGACTTCCCCTGATTCTGACTGCAGGGGACCTACGTTTGTCTTTACTAACCTTTTTCTCTTTACATACCTATAGAAACTTTTGCAATCCGCCTTAATGTTCCCTGCAAGCTTCTTCTCGTACTCCATTTTCCCTGCCCTAATCAAACCCTTTGTCCTCCTCTGCTGAGTTCTAAATTTCTCCCAGTCCCCAGGTTCGCTGCTATTTCTGGCCAATTTGTATGCCATTTCCTTGGCTTTAATACTATCCCTGATTTCCCTAGATAGCCACGGTTGAGCCACCTTCCCTTTTTTATTTTTACGCCAGACAGGAATGTACAATTGTTGTAATTCATCCATGCGGTCTCTAAATGTCTGCCATTGCCCATCCATAGTCAACCCCTTAAGTATCATTAGCCAATCTATCTTAGCCAATTTATGCTTCATACCTTCAAAGTTACCCTTCTTTAAGTTCTGGACCATGGTCTCTGAATTAACTGTTTCATTCTCCATCCTAATGCAGAATTCCACCATATTATGGTCACTCTTCCCCAAGGGGCCTCGCACAATGAGATTGCTAATTAATCCTCTCTCATTACACAACACCCAGTCTAAGATGGCCTCCCCCCTAGTTGGTTCCTCGACATATTGGTCTAGAAAACCATCCCTTATGCACTCCAGGAAATTCTCCTCCACCGTATTGCTTCCAGTTTGGCTAGCCCAATCTATGTGCATATTAAAGTCACCCATTATAACTGCTGCACCTTTATTGCATGCACTCCTAATTTCCTGTTTGATGCCCTCCCCAACATCACTACTACTGTTTGGAGGTTTGTACACAACTCCCACTAACGATATGGTCTGGTTCAATCACCAACAATAAGCAATTTGCCACGCAGTTTGTTTTTCCCTGCAACTTTAAAAAAAAAAACAATCGTGTAGTCTCAAACCATTTGCCACAGCATCATTTGATTCAGATCATGTAATTCAATCATGGGAGCTGTTTTCCACTATGCCACCCACTGTTGATGAAGAACAGATGTCAGGGTCAAGATAATACAAACCACTTTAGCTCTGCTCTAACAACTTCTTGATGACATCTCAACACTCGATGTGTTACTGGGTTTAACACCCTCCAGCACGTGTGCTATCTATATGCATGCCAGACAACTACTGTTAAATGGAGAGCTACCAGTGTATTGTATCACAATTTTGCCACACTTAACAACAGGGTTATAAAGTAAACTACAGAACATTTTGAAATAAATTTAACAAGAGAGGTAGCAGCAGCAGTCCACAGTGCTTCAAGATTTCAATCCACACAATAAACATCACTTGCATCTCTAGTGTAGACAAACTGTGAGCTTCTAATAGATCTGGGGACTGCATGTACTCAGCATATTTTCCTATAGACATTGATAAGACTAACTGAGTCTTCTATTTAAGGGGAAAATAACTGGTGCAAATAACCTTTGCTACAACACTATTTTCCAGTTGTTCTCATCATAAGGTCAGGTAGGACCAGCCCAACATGGTTTCATTTAGATCAATAGACTGTGATGGAATTGAAGTAGAACACATATGGAAATTAAGCTATGAATTCAATGAACTTCAATCCCTTTTGAAGAATATAGAGGCCAAAACAACAATGATAGTTGCTGAATTAAGCAGGTTTTTTTGACATTATACCACCTTTAGATACTAACATCCATTCCAAGTAGACAGCCCCTTTTTTGGTTTGCTCCACAGCCTGCAGTTTTGCCTGCCGGTACACTTCAGAGGAGTCAGGCTGACAAAGCCCCAACTGCACAATATCTGGGAAGGGTTTCTGCACAAGAAGATGGCCTTTCAAAGACAAGAATTCTTGAAAATTCTCCCGCACTGTGCTGTTCTGTAAAGGAAACAGTGCATCAATTCTCACCTATATATTATATTATATATATTTTAAAAACAATAAAATATTAACATTTCTAAAAGGATGACAGGCAAAAATGCTCTGCATTGTGAACCTTAAATCTCAAACTCAATGAAAAATAATAATGTTATTTGATCATATCTCATCGTATAACAAATTCAGTTTATCACAAACCTCCCTATAACAATTTCTGTCCCACCTCTCAATGGGTCCAAATTTGGCCCTCCAGTTTTTTGGCGCACTTACCTGAGGGTGCGCTGACTTTCTGCTCTCAAAACGGCACCGAAAATATCTCGCCGTATTGTCCCCACTCTGTGGACCGTCCTAGTGCTTGGCGTGGCGTGGCAATCAGAGTGGGGGACCGAGCTAGGGCCCTGCGCTCAAAAGTGCTGACAGCACTATGCAAGCGCATGCGCAGTTGCTTTTCTGCAGTGTGGGACCCGATGCCGGGCAGTCATTGTTGCTGGATGGAAGGTGGGGCCGGCAAGACGAGCGCCTTTCTTCAGAAGCCAGTTTGGCCAGCCAGTTAAAAGTGGAGCAGCAAGCAACCTGCCAGCCAGCCAGCAGATGGAAAACTGCAATGGGCCATTTCTCGCTATCTGGTACGGCCGCGGCTGGAATGGGCTTGCCGGTGCGTTCTCCCGCGCCGAGCCCTGGCCAAAGGGCTTGCCGGTGCATTCTCCTGCCGGTGTGTTCTCTGAGTCCTCCTGCCTGCCGTTGCATTCACCTGCCAGTGAGTTCTCCCGCCCCTATCCCTGGCCGAGTGGCCTCCCGCACCGGCCAGACCGGCCCGCTGACTTCCCCGGGCCGAGTTATGAAGGTAGGAATTAAGTTTTATTTTTATTTATTTATTTTTTATTTATTATTGATGGTTTTTATGCTTCATGAATGTTGTTGTGAAGGTGTTTAGTGCTTTGCAAGGTTCTCTCGCTTCCCTTCCCCCCGCTATCTCTGGCTACCTGCGCTGATTTCTTAACTCTCCGCAACTCTCCACTCTGTGCGGCCACAAACACTGGCCTAAGTTTCTTTGGAGCAACTATTACTGTCCAAACTGGCTTAAATAGCCAAAACAGGCGTGGATGGCTGGTAACGCCCCCTTTTGAACAAAACTAAACTAAACTAAAAAAATCCTAACTAACTCACTTACACTGCAAATTAAATGTGCAGAATGGGGATTTTTTTAAGATACTCCAGAAAAATCAAGTTGCTCCAAAAAAAAAACGGAGCAACTCCTGGGCAAATTTGGGCCCATAGTTCCCAGTTAAAGATCTGTTCAATTTCATGTCCACTTAGCAATTGAAACTCGGATGACAAACTTTCTATTAACAAACAGTTCACAACAAACAAGGAGGACCCAAAAAGTCATTTGTAATGTAATCAAGTGAAAAGGAGGGCTCACGGAAAAGTGATAGGAACGATTCAAGGAGTTAGGGCTGCAGTATTGAACTTGTCCTTATTAGAGCTAAACATAAGAACATAAGAATTAGGAACAGGAGTAGGCCATCTAGCCCCTCGAGCCTGCTCCGCCATTCAACAAAATCATGGCTGATCTGGCCGTGGACTCAGCTCCACTTATCCGCCCGCTCCCCATAACCCTTAACTCACTTATTGGTCAAAAATCTATCTATCTGTGACTTGAATACATTCAATGAGCTCGCTTCTCGGCCTTTTGGCTAAGATCTGCATAACTAACCTGACCAGCCACCATGACCTCCGGGTGGTTTCTCCCTGGTCAGGAAGGTATATGCTTACATTTTTGTAAACAGGAGGTGGGTGGGATGGCTTGACCCATCCACCTCCACGGAGGTGTGTGGGGGACCTGACCCATCCACCTCCATGGCACGAACCTGGTATTGCAGTACTTCCAGGAACGGTGCAGTGGCTCTAGGCCTTTTGGCTAAGAGCATTGGCGCAGAGTGATCCTTGACTGGTGCAGGGTGACCTCTGGCGTTTGTGACTTGACAAAGAATTGGAAACGATTGGCTACGAATTTATTTTAAAAAAAAAGCTATCCAAAGAATTGGAAACGATTGGCTACGAATTTATTTAAAAAAAAAGCTATCCAAAGAATTGGAAACGATTGGCTACGAATTTATTTTAAAAAAAAGCTATCCTCAACTGCTTCCTTGGGCAGAGAATTCCACAGATTCACAACCCTCTGGGAGAAGAAATTCCTTCTCAACTCGGTTTTAAATTGGCTCCCCCGTATTTTGAGGCTGTGCCCCCTAGTTCTAGTCTCCCCGAGCAATGGAAACAACCTCTCTGCCTCTATCTTATCTATCCCTTTCATTATTTTAAATGTTTCTATAAGATCACCCCTCATCCTTCTGAACTCCAATGAGTAAAGACCCAGTCTACTCAATCTATCATAAGGTAACCCCCTCATCTCCGGAATCAGTCTAGTGAATCGTCTCTGTACCCCCTCCAAAGCTAGTATATCCTTCCTTAAGTAAGGTGACCAAAACTGCACGCAGTACTCCAGGTGCGGCCTCACCAATACCCTGTACAGTTGCAGCAAGACCTCCCTGCCTCTCGCAATGAAGGCCAACATTCCATTCGCCTTCCTGATTACCTGCTGCACCTGCAAACTAACTATTTGGGAGAGTTTCATGCACAAGGACCCCCAGGTCCCTCTGCACCGCAGCATGTTGTAATTTCTCCCCATTCAAATAATATTCCCTTTTACTGTTTTTTTTCCCCAAGGTGGATGACCTCACACTTTCCGACATTGTATTCCATCTGCCAAACCTTAGCCCATTCGCTTAACCTATCTAATCTCTTTGCAGCCTCTCTCTGTCCTCTATACAACTCGCTTTCCCACTAATCTTTGTCTCATCTGCAAATTTTGTTACACTCCACTCTGTCCCCTCTTCCAGGTCATCTATGTATATTGTAAACAGTTGTGGTCCCAGCACTGATCCCTGTGGCACACCACTAACCACCGATTTCCAACCCGAAAAGGACTCATTTATCCCGACTCTCTACTTTCTGTTAGCCAGCCAATTCTCTATCCATGCTAATACATTTCCACTGACTCTGCGTACCTTTATCTTCTGCAGTAACCTTTTGTGTGGCACCTTATCGAATGCCTTTTGAAAATCTAAATACACCACATCCATCGGTACACCTCTATCCACCATGCTCGTTATATCCTCAAAGAATTCCAGTAAATTAGTTAAACATGATTTCTCCTTCATGAATCCATGCTGCGTCTGCTTGATTGTACTATTCCTATCTAGATGTCCCGCTATATGACAGTAAAGAAATATTGAGACATTTTTATAACTGTGAGAAGTATGACATATATAGAGACTAGCATGCTTTAAACTTAAAATTATCACAAAACTAGAGAACATATGTACATTAACAAGGCTCTGCTGAATTTTCATGTATTTTCCGCTTTTAGTAGATGTGTGGATTAATCTTTCATTAAAAAGCTATCAATGTTGTGCTGATTATCTCTTCAAAACAAGACAAGTAAATGTTTAAGAACATGACTGAGAATTGACTGCAGAGGTTAGGTGACATTGGCACTTGGTATACTGGCCTTTCACCTTTGGAACCTGGGCTCAACTCCAGCTTAGACAGAGAACATTTCCTGTCTTTTTAAGGGGTCCGTGTGAAATAAGTCAGGAGTGTCTCAAGCAAGTTCCTAGTGGGGCAAGGGCCCACAACACAAAACTGTCCCCATCTATCACTAATTAGCAATTTCAGTCAGGAAGGCCACAGGATGGCAGGCATTAGGAAACAGAAAATTACACTTAAATGCAGTACAGGTATAAAGTGTTCTTCGGGGGCCAGGGAAGTGCCAGATTGTTGGGCAGAATAGAGGGAACGAAACATGCTATAACTGACTTGGATGCATTCGAGGCTGACAATGGAGGGAAAAATGAGGAAATGATCCCAACACTAATATCCCTCACCTTGATCAACAAAAATTCACCAACTAAGTACAGACAATCAAATACTCTGGCAGTAGTGTCCAACCTGTAGCTCTCGAGCCACATGGCCTTCAAGGCCCAGTCCATAAGGCCTTTGAGGCCCAGGCAACTCAGTCCTATATATGCTAATATTTATTTGTTGGCTTGTCTCCTTTGATATTTGGAAAGAACTATTCTTAACACTGTGACCTTGCAGAGGAGATAAATACTAAATAAAAACACCACGATATGTTACATTCAGCAACTTGAGATTTATGTAAATTAATGGGAACATTGATCTAAACGCCAGGCTCAATTTTTCACATCTGTGCAGCCAAAAACAGAGACCCCTGATCGAAGGAACGCAATTGGTCTTGTGCTACTGAGACAAACCATGGATAAATCAGTACTGAAATGCAACTTGTTAGGGGTTGTATAAATATCCTGGAGTTTTGCTTAATTGCGTTCAACGCCTAGGAAGAAATCTCACAGCTTCATCTTGAAGGTTTCATTTGTGCTAGATTGCCACTATAAAGAGTAGAGTCATTGGGCCCAAGTTTCCACATGATTCGCGCCTGATTTTTAGGAGCAACTGGTGGAGAACGGACTATTTTAGAAATCGCAATTCTCCACATTTTTTTTTCTGCAGTTCTAGTCAGGTAGAACAGTTCTAGTTTAGAACAGAATTTTTTCTTCAAAAGGGGGCGTGTCCGGCCACTGACGCCTGATTTGAAAGTTTCCACAGTGAAAATGTACTCCAAACTAAAGTAGAATGGAGCCAGTGAAGATTTTTGTAGAACTGAAAAAACCTGTTCTACACATTAAAAAATCAGGCGCAGGTTACAAATTAGGCGCCCAGAACGAGGTGGGGGGGAGGGGGGGGGAAGGGAAGTCATTAAATTCGACAATAAATCCTTATTTATACTTCTACAAATATTATACAAATAAATCCAACCTGAATAAACATTTATAAGCCAAGAAAAGATTAAATAAACCATCTTCCTACCTGTGTGAAAGTGCTTCAGCCAGGGAGAATTCTGCAGCCGTTCGTGCCGCTGAGCGGGATGGGGGGGGGGGAGGGGGAGAAAGCCGTTCGTGTCGTTGAGAGGGAGAGGGAGAGGGAGAGGGAGAGGGAGAGGGAGAGGGAGAGGGAGAGGGAGAGGGAGAGGGAGAGGGAGAGGGAGAGGGAGAGGGAGAGGGAGAGGGAGAGGGAGAGGGAGAGGGAGAGGGAGAGGGAGAGGGAGAGGGAGAGAGAGAGGGAGAGGGAGGAGAGGGAGAGGGAGAGGGAGAGAGAGAGGGAGCACGGGGGGGGGGGAAGAGAGAGAGGGGGTGGGGTGGGGAAGGGAGAGGTCAGGTCAGGTCAGATCGGATCCAGTCCGGGAGTCGGGTCCAGTGGGGGGGGGGGGAAGCGGGTGTCGGGTCTCGAGTCGGGGGGGGAGGAGCAGGTATCGGGTCTGGTCGCCAGGGGGGGTGGGGGGGGGAGCGGGTGTCGGGTCTCGGGTCGGGGGGGAGGAGCAGGTGTCGGGTCTGGTCGGCGGGGGTGGGGGGTGGTAGTGAGTGTCGGGTCTGGTCGGGGGCGGGGAGCAGGAGCTGGCCGTGGGAGGAACCTTATTCACGCAGCCCCAGTGAGGCCATTCAGCCAGGGCGAGGGGCTGCGTGCTTTGGGCCCCTCCCACACAGTTCGGCGCCTGGAGCTACTGCACTTGCGTGCTCACTGTAGCACGCATGTGCAGAGGTCCCGGCACTGTTTTCAGCGCAGGGACCTGGCTCCACCCCCCCCACAGCTCATGCTGGCTGCGCCGAGAGCCAGAGGACCTACAGGTAGGTGGAGAATACCGAGGATTTTTTTTAGGCGCCGTTTTAGGCGCGAAAAACGGGCGCCCAGCTCGGAGGGGCGCCCGTTTTTTTTCTTGTGGAAACTTGGGCTCATTAACAGGACAAATTGTACACGTACATGGCGAGAATGGGATTGATAAGACTGAAATGGCTTTTCTTCATTACATACTTTCTTATATTTTTCTATCGGTGGCCAAAGCAAACACTACACTGATTCAAAGGTGGCTCAGAAGTGAAAGCAAAACGGGCTGGATTTTCAGCTTTTTGCGGTTTCGCCCATTTCCAGGCACAAATCGCGGCGAAATAAAAATTTTAGCACCGGGTTAGCGTTAGCACCAGAGTGCGCAACTTTCAGCAAATGAAAGTTCACGATGGGCATTAGTGCTAACTCCGGCGTTGCACCACAGCATTTGTACGCCGGAGCCGAAATTTCCAACCCTAAAAAAATTGTCTGTTCTGCGAAAGCGCAATTTTTTTTCCCCCCGCGCTTCTGGGGGGGGTCTGCTGTCCGATCGCAAACACTAATGCAGGGCACGGCCGCGCACATGCACAGTACACCCGGAGCTGAATCAGTCATTTTATTATTCGACTTTGGTGATGGAGGAGGACGACAGCAGACAGCGTGCCAGACGATTTTCACAAGAGGCAAACGAAGTTCTTGTGGGGGCTGTAGAGAGGAGATGGCAGGAACTACATCGGAGGGGTGGTTCTAGACTCCTGCCAGCCATTTTTAACAAAATCTGGAGAAAGATTGCTGAGGAGGTCTCTGCCTCAGACACAGTGGCCAGGAGTGGGAAGCAGTGCCAGAAAAACTTTAATGATCTTTGTAGGGTTGTTAGAGTACAATTTTTATTGATGCGCTCCTTCATTACTTAAATGATAAATCTGACACACTATTTGTTCTCATGCTGTTGCTGTCTCTCAGCATTCTGTGGGTTGCGTCCTAAAATGCATGACACATAAGTAGGCTTAGTGTGGCACTCTATTTGCCACGAATTATCTTTACACATTATTAAGGTTGTTTTCTGAGATCTCAAGATGTTTCCGCACTTCGGTGTCCTCCCGATGAACCACTAAACAGAGGGCTGTACATTCAGACTGTATGGTAGAAGTGCTTTTGTGGCTATGTGTGTGTGCCACAAGAACAGATGGACCTCTGGCAACCGTTCCCATTTTCATCTTTGCAGGCAAAGAAATCCCATAACCGCCACGAACAGGTGCAAACAGGCGGTGATCTGTGTCAGAAGCCGGCACTTATGGACCTGGAGGAATGAGTGGTAGGCCTCATCGGCATCTCAGGTCAGGCAACAGCCACTGGGGGTGCTCACCCCCGCTTGTATACTGAGGGTAAGTCCTGCACACTGCCTGGGCTGGGTCTTGGCAATGTGATGGTGTCTCTGGACTAGATATAATGGAGTAGCAGCGGTCCTTCAAATGAGCCTGTGCTATGTGACCTTCCTCAGGTCACCCTGCCCCCTCCCCTGCTGCTAACCACTCGTCTGGTGCTTTCTACTTCCAGATGACCAGTCACAGGTGCCGCATCCCTCAGATCAACTGTCCACACAGGTCATCATGTGGAGGAGGAGGAGTTGACAGAGCAGCCGACTGCACCTTTTTTTCCCACTGGCAATCACCTCGTCCGAGGATGATCTAATATTCCCAGGCTTTGAGATCTCTGAGGCTCCTGGGACTAGCGGCATGCAGCAACGCAATTCTGGAGTCAAATCCCGTTTGCCATCTCTCCGGAGGGTGAGGCGACAAAATCGGTCTGCTGACAGACAGGCAGACGTGGAACTGGACATCCAGCTCACCAGTCAGCTCCTTGATGTCCTGGGTAGGATTCCCGCGATCATGGAGAATCACACTGCGACCATAATGGAGGTAGGGTCGGAGATTGTTGGTGCAAGCCGCAAAACCATCGCTGCCCACACGAGGCTGGTGGCCTCCACCAGTCACACTGGAGTACCGGAGAGTGTGGCGAGCAGCCTTTCCGAGTTCCCCAGACACCCAGACACAGCCCCACACCACCTGCGACTGGCGACACTGATGAAGAGGCTCGCCAGTCAGAGCTGGGCCTTCCACGTCACAAGCTCGTCCAGTGTCTCCCCAGGAGGTGTCTCCAATGTCTCTCCCCACAACACAGCAGCGCTCTGACAACGTTGCTGCACGCCATCGTGGTGTCACTTTGGGTACGAGGAGCAGGCAAAGGAGGGGGGGGGGGGGCGGGGAGATGTTAGTGGTAAAAGACAGTAGGGCAGGGGTGTTGGTAATGTTGTTGTTGTTTAATCACAATTTCTGTTATTTAATTAAAGTTTCAACGTTTGCAAATTATGTTAAAGTTATAAAAGTTTACAATGTTTCATAAATTATTTTACTCACCTTAACCATTCCTTTGTAATGTCTCATTTGCAGAATAAGAGGGGGAATAGTCAACATGGTGGGATAGAGTGGCTAGACAATGGTCAAACATGCCATTCACTCTTCAAGCAAAGTTTTCAATTATGAGCTGCTGACCTAAGGCTTTTTGCAGCGGTGAAATTTCCACGATGCCTCCCCTGTGGTTGTGGTGCGGGTGGTGGTGGCATGGGTTCCTCGCTAGGCTCCGTCTTCCTCCTCCCCACCTCTCTCCTGAGGTGGTTCTGCATTCCGCTTTGGCAAATCCTGTCCCCTCATGATGGCTAAGTTGTGTAGCATGCGGCACACCACAATGAACTCGGACTTGCTGAGGGGAGTATTGCAGGCAGCCGCCAGAGTGGTCCAGGCATCGGAAGCATTGTTTGAGCACTCCAATTGTCTGTAGACCATGAGCTTGGTGGCAGTTTTGAGGGCCTGGTCTTCAAACACTCTTTTCCTCAGGCGGCCGAAGGCTGCACTGGTGCACTGGAGGCGGTGTTGGATCTCGTCGTCGATGCCTGCTCTTGTTGATAGGAGGCTCCCGAGATGTGTGACATGGTCCACGGTGTCCAGGGCCGCGCCGTGGATCTTGATGACTGGGGTCAGTGCTGTGCGGTGAGGACAGGCTGGTGGAGGACCTTTGTCTTACGGATGTTTAGCGTAAGGCCCATGCTTTCGAACGCCTCAGTAAATATGTCGACTATGTCCTGGAGTTCAGCCTCTGTATGTGCACAGACGCAGGCGTCATCCACATACTGTAGCTCGACAACAAAGGTTGGTGTGGTCTTGGACCTGGCCTGGAGACGGTGCAGGTTGAACAGGTTCCCACTGGTTCTGTAGTTTAATTCCACTCCAGCAGGGAGCGTATGTGAAGTGCAGTGCAGTCCTGGTGCCGTTGGTAGGCTATAGGTCTGCCTGTATGAGCTGGCATATCTCGGTCAGCACTTCTTTTCGGAAGTACAGCCTTCTAAAGCACTGTGCTGCAGGGAGCTGCAGGTATGAGTGATGTTCCCTGTAAAGTTGTTGGGGGTAAAGGTCTCCTCCCCATACATCTGTGACCTCTTCGATTACATTGAAAATGATCAATAAGCCTTTTTGCAATTCGACGCCATATAAATATAGCAGTCAGCATTAATGGCTGACATAGTATGGCCCCCATCTTTTAAAATGTTCTCAAATATCCTTTAAAACTATAAACTCACATAGACTTCACAATAAAAAGTATGCAGTAATGCAGCATTCTTCTCCCACTGCTTTTAATCATTCCGAACTCAGGCGTTCTCTTCCGTTTCCAAGATGGTGCCGTTAGTGCCTGGTGCGCCCGGGGTTCGACTGGTTTTTGCTGGCAGGTTCCCGGGCGAATGCTAAATCAAGAGTTACGCTCCAAAGTTTTGCCAAGGGCGCGAGCGCACAATGCACGATGGTTTATGTCATCCAAACAGTGAGCGGGCGTTATGTTTTAGCGCCACTGCAAAACCATTGCCAAAAGTTCTGCCCGGGCACAATATGTTGTGCACCTCGTTTCACGTCAAAAAGTTGTTTTTGCATCCCGCCCAGGTGCTAAACAGGGCGCAAATTAGCCGAAAATACTGCCCAACGTCTTTAAGAATTGTGTTTTTAAAACAGATTGTAAGCTTCTTTAGATCGGAGCTTAACGTAGAAAACATAGCTTATGGTCACTGAAGCTTAAACACAAAGATGTGTTCTAATCATGTTATTCATTTGGATGTTATTGTGAACCGAATTTTGAGAGTCAGAGTTAATCATATTAGATGTCAGTCAGAATTGGAATTCCTATTCCAAATATAAAAAACAGAATTATTTCAACACTCAACCATTCAAATCTGACCTTGCAAAGTCTTTATAATCTAAAAGAACTAAAAGGCCCTTTCACTTTGGTCTTCTGCCATACAATATTTAAGTAATGTTGTTTCAATAGCCATTCGATCACATTGCTCAATTTCAGTATGACAAATTTATGATCAGCAGAGTTTGTTTAATCTGTTGGTTTCAGCCATAGCTTAGTAGTAGCATTCTCGTCTCTGAGTCAGAAGGTTGTGGGTTCAAGTCCCACTCCAGGGACTTGAGCACAAAATCAAGGCTGACACACCAGTGCAGTATTGAGTGAGTGTTGCACTGGTGGAGGTGCTGTCTTTCAGATGTTAAACCGAGGGCCCATCTGCCCTCGCTTAGGTGGATGTAAAAGATCCCATGGATGTCGCAGAAGAGATGGGGAGTTCTTCATGGTATCCTAACCAACATTTATCCCTCAAACAACATCACTAAAACAGATTAGCTGGTCATTATCACATGGCTGTTTGTGGGAGCCTGCTGTGCGCAAATTGGCTGTTGCATTTCCCACATTACAATAGCGACTACACTTCAAAAGTATTTCATTGGCTTTAAAACATTTTGGAATGCCCGAGATGGTGAAAGGCACTTTCTTTTTCATCGAGATTTGAAGTTCTCTTCTATTTTTAAAAACAGACAACAGGAGAATAGAGGTACCGTTATTTTGTAACAAAAATATCTGCTTAGATCCTTACAGCATTCACAACTGCTTCTTTTGCACTGATAATCTACAGATTAATAGCGTTTCTGATTCTGGTCTAGTAACCCAAAAATCATGAATTTAACTCCACCATGCCAAGTTGTGACACTGAATCCAATAAAATGGGTAATCTGGGGTTTAGCAGCAGGGAAAAAACACAACTGCTCTACCCTTTGGGGAAGGGAACCCGTCAGCTGTAACTGGCCTACATGTGATTTTATTCCACACTACAAAGTTGACTATCAATACTCTCTTAGGTGGCCTAGCAAGTCACCTAATTGTACAATTACTGTTGGGCCAGTAAAGATAAGCAGTAAATGTGGCCTTGCCAGCGTCATCTACACCTTGAAAAAGAATTTTAAAAATCCAAGGGGAATTCCTTCAATAAAAAAAAAGACTGTTCCCAGTTCAATCATGCCTCAGTCATTCTATTGCTGAGAATCTCCCTCAGCCTTTCTAGCTTCACATCCTTGCTGACATTACACAGACATAATGATGCCAGGGGTATTGGATTGTACCCAAGGTATCAATGGCGACTGCCTGACATACAACCTAGATGTCCTTTGGACCAAGCAGCAGTACGTGACTTATGAAATATACAATCGCATAATTTACTGTAACCCAGGAATTTAGTATATTGGTTAAATCTGATCAAGAATAAGTAAGTTTTCTTTGCAAATTTCTAAGTTTTTGAGGAGATTATTAAAATTGGAAAATATGACGACTGTTCAAATCTATAATTGTTCAGTCAAAGAACGTGATGAATAATTTAACAGGATGTTTTAATGATATAAAAATTTACAAGGAAACATCCCCATTTTAAGGTTAAATGGATTTTAGGTAACACGGAGGTCCCTTGATCGGTACATTGCATAAAAAGGACAAATACCTCGTTTCTGCCTGATTTCATTGATATCATCTGGAGTTAATTACTCGTATGCAAATAGGCTATGATCAAAATCATACATACTGCAGATCACCAGTCAAATATAAAACACACAATTATTTTCAAATCATTATTCTCAACATACTGCAAGCAATGCTTTTCCCCATTTAAAATCAGTTACTGTTGGGATCAAATTATGCTGGTGTTCCCTTGGCAACCCTGATTCCTAGCAGCAAATGACCTTGTCTATTGTACTGAGTGACAATCAGTCTCTACACTCAATCATATTGCGTTGAGAGGCAAGACGGATCACAAATGTCTTCATATAGTTGTCAATGGCAAGACAATTAAGAACTAAACTGAAAACTTTTATTATCTGATCATCAACTCAAACGCAGTAAGATCACACTGCAATACACACAACCATTTAATATAAAAGTGAAAGTCATTTGTAAACATCATAAGGATATTTACTAGTAGGAAGAGCAGCCCACAATATCTTAAGACATTTAAAAAATGGCAATAACTCAAATCTCATCATTGCTGAAGAGTACTCTATTTCGCAATCATCGTATTTAAACCTCATCATATGTGGTTATCTCCAAACTAACACTTATGCAATCATTCACATTGCATTTGAATTTAAATAAATTCATCTTTTAAACAGGAATTTCAATTGTATCTCCAGTTTGTTATTAATTATTACTGCCAGTAAATATACTTTGCTTTTCCTGCACATTAATAGCAGTAAGATCACAACTACTGAAAGTATAATCCCTGTTGTGCACCAGCAGGATTGGAAGCTTAGTTGTACTTATTGCAGTTTAAACTTATTCAGAACCATGTTTCACATGGTTGAAATATTTAGCAGCCAAGCTGGATATATTTAACTTTGTCATTTCTTCTTGAATATTCAGGTAATTACGACTCTGTTCTGTGATATATGTTTACCTTTAACATTGTACAAGGGCAGGTTTCATTATAACATAGCCACAGGGGTTCTTCTCACAAGCAACAGATTTGCTGACCATTCTCCCTTGTTACTGTGCCACTTGTTACAAAATGCTGCTGTCAGGCAAATGGGAAATGATAGATAAGTATGAAAAATCTAATTAGTACGGTAGGTATTAAAACAATTACATTATTCACAATTTATGTTATCAATACATTATGCAACTTTATTTCTGTTGGGACCCTGGACTTCCTCTTTATGCCTGAATGACAGAAATTCAACTGCATAATGTCTTCCAGAAGCAACTCACAATTTAACCATAATTTGGACCTTCAGGCACCAGTCATAATTAGTGTCACTTGGTAGCTTAACAGGTTTTGAATTACTGGAGATATTTACTGAGCTGAAAGTCTAATTAGTCAATTAAATCAGATTCAGTAAGGAGGGCACCACAGACATCATTAAAAATTTACGAAGAACATTGCCATTTTCTAAGTTGGAAAATTTGACAATCCCAACTTCAACTTTGCGCAGAGAAGACTCACTCTCCCCTCTACATCAAATTGTTCTCCACACTCTCCCAGTCTTGTAGTCAGGATAATCACTCCACTGCACCCTATGCTGCAGTCTGCTTTTCGGTAATTTATTTTTAAAATATTTTCTTTCCTAAAGACAGTAAAGCAACGAACAGGAGACATGCCTGGCCCATTTGTCCACCTCATTTTTACACAGGTCCAAACAGTAAACAGTAAAAATAGTTGCCGCTGAGCCTTCAGCCAACAAAGTATTCCCGGGTGAGCTGCTGGCTCAAGGCTCAAGCAATCATTAAAGGGGCACGACGGCCCGCCCTCCGCCACCGTGGTGCTCCGGGTTCAGGTAGTTGCATAGCTTCCTCGTCCTTGTCTTCCTCCTCGTCATCTGCATCTTCCTCCTCATCATCAGCCATCTCACCTCAGGTGAGACTTCTACTACCAGCTGCTGCTGCTTCATGATGGCTAAGTTATGCAGCATGCAGCACACAACAATGAACTGACCGACAATCTCAGGGGAGCATTGCAAGTAGCCTCCGGAATGGTCCAGGCATCGGAAACGCCATTTCAAGATGCCAATGGTCCTCGCTATTATGCTGCGCGTTGCAATGTGTGACATGTTGTATTCCTGGTCAGCTTCTGTCCGGGTTACGCGTAGGGGCGTCATGAGCCAGGTGGCGAGGCCGAACCCTTTGTCTCCCAGTAGGCAGCTCTGCCTTTCTAGCTGCTGCTGAAACATGGCAGATATAGTGCTCTCGCGTAGGATGAATGCATCATGGGTGCTCCCAGGGTATTTTGCATCGACTAACATGATGTGATGCATGTCGTCACACAGAAGTTGCACATTAACGAAGTGGAAGCCTTTTCTGTTCCTGTACATCTCGGAATCCTCCAAAGATGCTCGCAAAGCGACGTGGGTACAATCAATTCAGCCCGGTACCTTTGGGAAGCCAGCAATCCTGGAGAAGCCCACAGTTCTTTTCATGCATCGCCTGGGTGGTCATGGGGAACTTTATGTGGTCATTCCTCTGGGCATATAGTGCAACAGTCACCTGCCGAATGCAGATATGTGTTGCATGCTGAGAAATGGAGCACACATCCCCAGTTGTGGCCTGGTATGATCCAGATGCTTAGAATGAAAGTGCAGCTGTAACCTTAACTTCAACTAATAAAACAGTCCTCCTGACACTTCTAGGTTGCAGGTCTGCATTTACTAACTCTCAGATCTCAGTTACAATTTCTTTGCGGAAACGCAGCCTTCTGACACAGTCTGCATCACAGTCTGACACAGGTACAAACGCTTGACTCTATATACCCGACGTGGATAAGGCCTCCTGCCCATCACCCTACATGCTCTGAGGTCCCTCATGCGATGACGTCGAATCAATTGTCTCCCCCGCAGCACCATCATGCAGAAGGCTTGCATGAGGTATGGCATTGTCAGTACTGCCCCCATGATTAAATCGTACCTTTGCAAGAAGCTCAAAACAGCAGGCAGGACAAGCTTTTGTTGTTTCTCTCCCCAAGGGCGACGCCCTAGTATGTACCACACCCAGGACTGTGCATGCACAATAGGCTTGCTTTGATCGGGGAATAACCCCCCCTGCCTGCCCGCGGGCTTCATTTGATGCTGCTTGCTGCATAGTGTCAGGGTTCTCATCCCTTCAGTTCGGTTTCCACACCCCTCCCACCCCCTTCCCCCAGGCTTCTTTTGAAGCTGAGCCCCAAACCCGTGTCCGGGCGAGGGACAAATTCTGCCGGCCGACGCTCCAACCTTCGAGCCCAGTTTGGAGACATTCGGTGGTGGCATGGTACTATTTTAAAAATCCAAAATTAAAGAATTGCATGCAACTTCCATTTTCTGTATTTTCAGTTGGAAAAAATTAAATTTGATGATGCATATTTAATGTGTTCTTGACTCCCTCCAAAGCTTCGCAGAAAAACAATGGCGTCATTCTGCGCCGATTTTTTGATGTGCGATGGTTTTTCTTAAGTGCCCAGAAGGTTTTTTGGGAATGTTCACACACGCCGTCCTAGGAAAATTGTAAGTTAGCCAAACTTGCATAAATGTGAAAACCTGGTGCAGACATCAGGTTACGCCCCATGATGCAAAAAAAACTGAACATAAAAAAATCGTAACTAACTGAGTTACGCTGGCACACAATCTTTGGGGAAACTCGGATTTTTAAATTTAGGACAAAAAAAACGGCACGTGCCAAAAAAACATCTCAAATCACCGGAGAAAACTGAGCCCCTAGAAACTAATTTTCAACATCACCATCTGCAGCAGAATCCATGATCATCAACGCAAGTTCTATAAATGTCACACCTTTACTGCAAGGACTGTAGTCAGAAGCATACCCTCATACACATACTCCTGCTCCTAATGCTGGTCAGTGGTAAAGGAGACCACATAACTCATGACTGGCCTCGAAATTCCAGAGTACTCAGCCCAATGTTTCCTTGTGTCTATCTACTGGAGAGTAAACGCCCCTGCACACCACCACCACCGTCCTCCCCCTCCCCCACTTCCAAAAAAGCACGACAACACAGCTTTCGTTATGAGAAGATGCAGTCCTCCTCACAATAAACCTAAGGTTAAAGCGCTCTGGCACACATCTCAATGTGAATGAGTGTCAACCCAGATAACTGAAGAAATGGCAAGCAATCTGGGATCTTCTCTTGGGAGGCACACTCAACCTCACCAACACCCAAATGAGGTATCCGGGAGAGCAGCAGTTACCCACACAAAGACAGGCAAGAACAGCAATCCCAACTAAAAGTTGCCTGGACCACAATGTTTAAACAGAAGTGTGGTTTGGGTTCCCAGGATGATGTGCGTACCACTCCCAGCAAACGCATTTTCTAACAAGTGTCAAATATGAGATAGTTGCTTATCAAGCGCTACAAAACAAAAATCTGCATTTTTTTTCCTGTTACCCAAGTGCCAATTTAGTGTCTTGAACACACTGTTTCAGTGTGCCCAACTTAAAATAAGCCAGAATCTGACAGGAAGAGGCCAATCATCAAATCCAGGAGAAATTCAACAAAGCATTTTGACTCACTGAACCAGAGACCAAAAAAACTGTGTTAACCCTTAATGCTCCCTGTGCAAACCCTGGCTTGGAGTTAATGCGGGCAGAAGGGGGAGCGTAAGTGGGAAAGGGGGGGGTTAAGACCAGGGGAGGTAGAGGCAGAGGGAAGTGTGGCCGCAGGTAGATATTTTGCATGATTGGGGGGAGGGGGAAGAGATGATGGTTTCGTAATACTCGTTATTGTTATTAAAAAATTGTTGACTGTTGGGGATGGGTGGGTGCTTGTGTGCGGTTATATTTTAATTGTGATTGAAAAATTATTGTGGGAGTTCTTGGGCCCAAGTTTCGGCCTCAGTTGCTCCTGATTTTTTGGAGCAACAGGTGTAGAACGGAGTGTCTTAGAAATTCAAATTCTCGGCATTTAGTTTGCTCCAGTTCTAGTCATGTTAGAACAGTTTCACTTTGGAACAGAATTTTTTTTTCCAAAAGGGGGCGTGTCCGGCCACTTACGCCTGTTTTCAAAGCTTCGGCAGTGAAAACTTACTCCAAACTAACTTAGAATGGAGTAAGTGAAGATTTTTGTACGCTCGAAAAAACCTTGTCTACACTTTAGAAAATCAGGCGTAGGTTACAAATCAGGCTTAGGGAATTGGGGAGGGGGGGTTTAAAGGGAAGTTTACAAACATTAAACACTTCAGTTTTACAAATAGAGAGCCATCATCAATAATAAATGATAAAAACATCAAATCAATCAAAAAAAAAGAAATAATATATTTTTTTAAATAAATAAGTAAAACATTTTCTACTTACCGACTGCAGCACCGGGAGCCCCCCAACAGCGTGCTGGGATGCCCCCCCCCCCCCCAGTGTGTCTCTGTCAGTGTCTCTATCTCTGTCTGTCTGTGTGTCTCTCACTGTCTGTGTTTCTGACAGCGAGGGGAGGGAGAGGAGGGGGGTAGAGAGAGAGAGAGGGGGGCAGGGGGAGGGGAGGGAGGGAGGGAAGGGGGAGAAGGGGGAGGGAGGGAGAGAAGGGTGGGAGGAGAAGGGGACAGGGGGGTGGAAGGAGAAGGGGAAGGGGAGGAGGAGACGGGGAAAGGGGGGGAGGAGGAGACGGGGAAGGGGGGGAGGAGGAGGAGACGGGGAAGTTGGAGACGGGGAAGGGGGGGGGAAGGAGGAGACGGGGAAGGGGGGGGAGGAGGAGACGGGGAAGGGGGGGGAGGAGGAGACGGGGAAGGGGGGGGAGGAGGAGACGGGGAAGGGGGGGAGGAGGAGACGGGGAAGGGGGGGGAGGAGGAGACGGGGAAGGGGGGGGGAGGAGGAGACGGGGAAGGGGGGGGGAGGAGGAGACGGGGAAGGGGGGGGGAGGAGGAGACGGGGAAGGGGGGGGAGGAGGAGACGGGGAAGGGGGGGAGGAGGAGACGGGGAAGGGGGGGGAGGAGGAGACGGGGAAGGGGGGGAGGAGGAGGAGACGGGGAAGGGGGGGGAGGAGGAGACAGGGAAGGGGGGGGAGGAGGAGACAGGGAAGGGGGGGAGGAGGAGACGGGGAAGGGGGGGGAGGAGGAGACGGGGAAGGGGGGGGAGGAGGAGACGGGGAAGGGGGGGGAGGAGGAGACGGGGAAGGGGGGGAGGAGGAGACGGGGAAGGGGGGGAGGAGGAGAAGGGGAAGAGGAGATGGGGAAGGGGGGGGAAGAGGAGGGTGGGAAGAGGGGGGAAGAGGAAGAGGGGAAGGGGGGAAGAGGAGAAGGGGAAGGGGGGGAAGAGGAGAAGGGGAAGGGGGGGAAGAGGAGAAGGGGAAGGGGGGGGAAGGAGAGAGGAGAGCGGGGGGGAAGGAGAGAGGAGAGCGGGGGGGAAGGAGAGAGGAGAGCGGGGGGGGAAGGAGAGGAGAGCGGGGGGGGAAGGAGAGGAGAGCGGGGGGGAAGGAGAGGAGAGCGGGGGGGAAGGAGAGGAGAGCGGGGGGGGAAGGAGAGGAGAGCGGGGGGGAAGGAGAGGAGAGCGGGGGGGAAGGAGAGGAGAGCGGGGGGGAAGGAGAGGAGAGCGGGGGGGAAGGAGAGGAGAGCGGGGGGGAAGGAGAGGAGAGCGGGGGGGAAGGAGAGGAGAGCGGGGGGGAAGGAGAGGAGAGCGGGGGGGAAGGGGAAGGAGAGGGGGGGAGAAAAGGAGAGGGGGGAGAAAAGGAGACGGGGGAGAAAAGGAGACGGGGGAGAAAAGGAGAGGGGGGAGAAAAGGAGAGGGGGGAGAAAAGGAGAGGGGGGGAGAAAAGGAGGAGGAAGGAAAGAGGGGGGGAAGGAAAGGGGGGAAGGAAAGGGGGGAAATGAAAGGGGGGAAATGAAAGGGGGGAAATGAAAGGGGGGAAATGAAAGGGGGGAAATGAAAGGGGGGGGGTCGGGAGCACAGGTCGTGTCAGGGGGGGTGGGGGGGGGGGGGGGAGGAGGAGGATGGTCGGGTCCGGTTGGTGGGGGGGGGCGGGGTCGGGAGCACAGGTCGGGTCGGGGGGGTGGTGGGAGGGGGTTCGGTTCGGGTCCGGGGGTGGGGGGGAAGGAGGGAGAGGGAGGTCAGGTCGGGTTTGGGGGGAGGGGGGGGGGAGGCGGGAGTCGGGAGTCGGGTTCGGTCCGGGGGCGGCAGGAGCGGGAGTCGAGTCGGGTCGGGAGGAAGCAGGAGCCAGGCGTGGGAGGCAGCCTTATGCACGCAGCCCCAGTGAGGCCATTCGGCCAGGGCTAGGGGCTGCGTGCTTCGGGCCCCTCCCACACAGTTTTGGGCGCCTGGATCGCGCATGTGCAGAGGTCCTGGCACTGTTTTCAGCGCAGGGACCTAGCTCCGCCCCCCACAGCTCGTGCTGCGCCGCGCCTGACTCGAGGACCAGCAGGGAGCCGGAGAATCTGTAAGTTTTTTTTAGGCGCACTTTGCGGCGCGAAAAACGGGCGTCCAGGTCAGGGCTGCGCCGTTCTAGGCGCGGCCCGAAACTTGGGCCCATTGTTACTAAAAATGTGTTAACTTGGGGTGGGGGAGTGTTTCTATTATATTATTTCTTTAATGTATATGTTTGTTTTTTTCAAGTTAAGAGTTTTTTTTAAAAGTTTAAATTAAGTGTCAAATTATTAAAGATTTTTTATTTAACTTACAATGTTGTGTCGTGTCTTTTAATAACAGAAGGTTAAACATCAATACAAGAGTTGCAAACAATGGCCAGGCCAGGATGAAACATAACGTAACGCAACCTTAACTTTCACCAACGTAACTTCAAGCAAAGCGTTCATTTATGAGCTGCTGACACAACAGTCTTGCAGCTGCGTAACTACCATGGGGCTTTTCCTGCGGTGTCGGGAGGGGTAGATGTATGGGTTCTTCGCCAGGCTGATTGTCCTCCCCGAAGTCCTCTTCTTCCACCTCTTCCTCCTCTTCTGCCTCCCCTCTCTCCTGAGGTGGACCGGCAGCCCCATCTGGCAATTCTTGTCCCCACCTGATGGCTAAGTTATGCAACATACAGCACACCACAATGAACTCAGCGATCTGCTCAGGGTGGTATTGTCGGTTGCCTCCCGAGTGGTCCAGGCATCTGAAGCGCTGCTTCAGCACTCCAATTGTCTTTTTGACGATACTGCGTGTGGCTATATGACTTTCATTGTAGCGCTTGTCGGCTTCTATCCGAGTCTTTCGCAGGGGGGTCATGAGCCAGCTGGCAAGGCCATATCCTTTATCGCCCAGCATCCAGCAGTGACCTTGTGGCTGACTCTTAAACAGGTCACAGACAGTGCTCTCACGCAAGATGTGCGCATCATGAATGCTACCTGGAAAATTTGCATTTACTGCCATGATTATTTGCTTGTGGTCGACAACGAGCTGTATATTCAGGGAGTGGAATCCCTTTCGGTTACAGTAAACCTCTGCATCCTCTAAAGGTGCTCGCAGGGTGTTGTGTGTACAGTCTATTGCTCCCTGCACCTTGGGGAAATTTGCTATTCTCGAGAACCCCAAAGCCTTCTCACTCTGGGCCTCCCTGGTCATTGGGAAGCTTATAAAGTCCATCCTTACGTGTGTAAAGGGCTTCAGTCACCTGACGAATGCTGCAATGTGTGGCATGCTGAGAGATGCAGCAAATGTCGCCAGCTGAGGCCTGAAAGGAGCCCGATGCATAGAAGGAAAGTGCCACAGTAACCTTAACCTCAATGGGCAGTGCGATCTTGATGGTGCTGGTAGGCTGCAAATCTCCCTTAATTAGCTGGCATATCTCACTATGACCTCTTTTCAGAATCGCAGCCTTCTAACGCACGTTCTATCGGACAGGTGCAGGTATGAACACTGCTCCCTGTAAATGCGTTGGGTATAAGATCCCCTCCTCATCATCAATCTGTCACCTCTTTGGGCACAATTTGAATGCTCTTCAATAAACCGTCTTCCATCTCTATTCTGCAGCACGTGGGTAGTCATCAAGATTGGCTGAGAAATTACAGGCCCCATTACTATAAATGCCCTAATCGGTCTTCAAAATTCTTAAATTGTCCTCAACAAACACAATATAAACTCAAAATTGACCACAATGTGAGTAGATGATTGGAAAGATTCTAAAACACCCTTAAAATCACTCACAAATTACTTCAATGCTCCCATCAATTTGAAGCAGCCTTTTATTAAACTTCCTCCGATTTATAAAATGGTGTCCATACCACCGGGTTGTCAGGTGAGTGCAGCTTTTATTGAGTGTCTTTTTGGGCGGGTGATCATTTGGGCGGTATACGGGCGAAATGCCAAAAGTAGTGCATGGCGATAATCTGGGCGGTAGTTTCCATTATAAACAGTCTTCTGGGAGGTTCACGAATTATCAGATTTCTTTTTTTAAAATGGGCCGGCGCTTTAGCTCATTCCGGCGGTAATTGTAAGCCGAATGTTCCATCGGCAATAAATGGGTGATAATCAGGTTGTAGTTTCCATTTCTAATCAAATGTGGCCGGTAAAGAGAATCTCGGCAGTTATATGGGCGCTAAATGGGTGATAAATGGGCGGATATATGCCAAAAGTCTAGCCCATTATACTTAAATACATGAATACACTCCTACTATGAGCACCCTGCAATCAAAATGGAAATGGTTATAAAATGCATATATTTGTTTCAATTTTCAAGAGTTTCAGATTTTGGATCTTTTATCAGAAGTATAGCATGGGACAGTTTTGGCAAGGCCAGCATTTATTGTCCATCCCCAAGTGTCACACCCACTGTCTAAAGACTTCATTCAAAGCTTTGGCTACCTAAAGACATACATTAATATACTGCATTTCAAAATGCTTTACATACAATGGAATGATTAGATAGGCAAATGTGACATCCATTTTGTGCAATTCACGTTTATGTAAACAGCAATGAGAATAATGAGCAGTTAATCTGCATCCTGTAGTGGATTTAGGGAGGAATGTTGGCCACCACACTGCGTAACTTTAGCCTCACTACATTGTGCTCTGGCCATTGAATGTCTGGATTTAACAAGGGCCTTCAAGTTCCAGTCAGCCACCCTACCAGAAGGGCAACACTCCATTTTGTATGTGCTGTGATGTTTCTTATGCCAGCAATGCTGCTGGGTTCTACTGTTTAAACTTTACCAATGTCAGAGCAACACTAAGAAAAGGCCTTCCAGACCTACAAAATAGTAATATGGACACAAGAAGAATCGGAGCAAGTACAAACTGAACATTGCCCGTGGTATTCACTGAGGCTGGGAGTGCTTTGGTTAATTAGACTGGAAATCTGCGGTGTGAGGTCCGACTTTGCAATGCTGAAACTATCAAATTTCCATTGAATGCTTTTCTGTCCAGACTTTAGGTTGAAGTTCTACATTGTCTATAAGAATTTTCTCACCACTACTAGCTGCAAGATAAAGTAACATCTTGGCATAATAAGGTGCACATAGATTTATTGTGATAGTAAACATAAAGTTAAAGCATTGGAAAAGAATCAAATGTTTAAGTGAAAGTGAAAACTTTGGGCTCCCGGGATGAGACCATTCCCAACATGTCCAATTTCTATACGAAATGTCAGACAAGAGAAAGTCACTCGTCAGGTGCAACAAAAAAAATCAGTTCAAGCATTTTAAGTTATTACGAGGTATTACGGGGTTAGTATTTCGAAGACACTGCTCCCAGGATGTCCAGTTAAAAAGAAACCCTGGATCTGATCGAAGAAAGCCAATTTATCAATATACGGTTTAGATTAGCTATGGAGAAGGACAGAGAGCAAGCTAGAGTAAAAATACTTAACTGGAGGAAGGCAAATTTCAGTGGGTTGAGAACGGATCTGGCCCAGGTAAATTGAAATCAAAGATCAGCAGACAAAACTATAATCGAACAATGGGTTGCCTTTAAAGAGGAGATGGTTTGGGTAGAGTCGAGGTACCTTTCCATGAGGAGGAATGGTAAGACAACTAAAGCCAAAGCTCCCTGGATGACGAGAGAGAGAGAGAGAGAGAGAGAGAGAGAGAGAAAGTAAGATGAAGCAGAAAAAGGGGGCGTATGACAGATGTCAGGTTGAGAATCAGGCTCAATATAGAAAGTTCAGAGGGGAAGTGAAAAAGAAAATAAGAGGGGCAAAGAGAATGAAAATAGATTGGCAGCTAACATAAAAGGGAATTCAAAAGTCTTCTATAGGCATATAAATAGTAGACAGGTAGTAAAAGGACGGGTGGGGCTGATTAGGGACCAAAAAGGAGACCTATGCATTGAGGCAGAGGCATGGCTGAGATACTAATGAGTACTTTGCATCTGTCTTCACCAAGAAAGATGCTGCCAAAGTCATAGTGAAAGAGGAGGTAGTGTTAATACTGGATGAGATCAAATTGATAAAGAGGAAGTACAAGAAAGGCTGCCTGCACTTGAAGTTGATAAGTCACCAGGACCGGATGGGATGCATCCTAGGATGCTGAGGAAAGTTAAGGAGGAAATCACAGAGATACTGGCCATAATCTTCCAATCCTCCTTAGATATGGGGTTGGTGGCAGAGGACTGGAGAATTGCAAATGTTACACCCTTGTTCAAAAAAGGGTGTATGGATAAACTCAGCAACTACAGGCCAGTCAGTTTAACCTGGTGGGGAAGCTTTTGGAAATGATAATCAGGGGCAAAGTTAACAGTCAATTGGACAAGTGCAGATTAATTATGGAAAGCCAGCACAGACTTGCTAAAGGCAAAACATGTTTAACTAACGTGATCGAGTTTTTTGATGAGGCAACAGTGAGGGTTGATGAGGGCAATACAGTTGACGTGGTGTACATGGGACTTCCAAAAGGCATTTGATAAAGTGCCACATAATAGGCTTGCCAGCAAAATTGAAGCCCAAGGAATAAAAGGGACAGTGGCAGCATGGATGTGAAATTGGCTACGTGACAGGAAATAGAGAGTAGTGGTGAACGGTTGTTTTTTGGTGGAGGAAGGTATAGAGTGGTGTTCACCAAGGGTCAGTACTAGGGCCACTGCTTTTCTTGATATATATTAATGACTTGGACTTGGGTGTACAGGGCACAATTTCAACATTTGCAGATGACACAAAACTTGGAAGTATAGTGAACAGTGTGGAGGATAGTGATAGACTTCAAGTAGACAGGCTGGTGAAATGGGTGGACACGTGGCAGATAAAATTTAATGCAGAAAAGTGCAAAGTGATACATTAGAATGAGGAGAGGCAATATAAATTAAAGGATACAATTCTAAAGGGGGTAGATGAATAGAGAGACCTGGGGGTATATGTGCACAAATCATTGAAGGTGGCAGGGCAGGTTGAGAAAGCGGTTAAAAAACATACGAGATCCTGGGCTTCAAGAATAGAGGCATAGAGTACAAAAGCATGGATATTGTGATGAACCTGTATAAAACACTGGTTTGGCCTCAACTGGAGCAGTGTGTCCAATTCTGGGCACCGCACTTTAGGAAGGATGTGAAGGCCTTTGAGAGGGTACAGAAGAGATTTACGAGAATGATTCCAGGGATGAGGGACTTCAGTTAAGTGGATAGACTGGAGAAACTAGGTTGTTCACCTTGGAGCAGAGAAGGTTGAGAGGAGATTTGATAAAGGTGTTCAAAATCATGAGGGATCTAGACAGAGTAGAGAGAGAGAAACTGTTGCCATTGGTGGAAGGTCGAGAACCAGAGGACACAGATTTAAGGTGTTTGGCAAAAGAACTAAAGGCGACATGAGGAAAAACTTTTTTACGCAGCGAGTGGTTAGGATCTGGAATGCACTGCGGGAAAGGGTGCTGGAGGCAGACTGAATCGTGGCTTTCAAAAGGGAATTGGATAAGTACCTGAAGGAAAAAAATGTGCATGGATACAGGGAAAGGGCGGGAGAGTGGGACTAGCTAAAGTGCTCATGCAAAGAAACGGCATGGGCTTGATGGGCCGAATGGCCTCCTTCTGTGCTATAACCATTCTGTGATTCTATTTTTCTCGTAGTAATTCAACAAAACTGAGGTGGAAAGACTTGTTTATCACACATGGGTGCATTGTGTTCCCAGCACACTGATTATTCAAGAACAAATAAGAGATAGTCACTAGTCAAGTTTGATGAAAATCAAACACTAACTTTTGAATTACTGGCATGACAGCCGAGCAGTTAGACAGAACAGTTTGCACATCAACAGCTGTCAGAGGAACCAAAAAACGTATGAAAGTTAGCCATTTATCACATTTAAAAACACTTAAAATAGCTTTAGCTATTGCACCAACCAGTTACAAGTTTCAGGATCCATGAGCAGTGAACAGATCCCAACATGGCTATTTTTCCAAAGGAAACTATTATCTTGGAAATAATGCAAATTAGGGATTATTGAATGTGGTGAATTTTGAATATGGTACAATATGCTAATGAGTGAGGAAGTTTAATATCTTTTTGTGTCATCATTACATTAATGATATAAAGCCACTTAAGCATCATTGTGCATTAAACAGCACTCCACCCTTGCCAATTATATTTGAGAAGTTCATGCAACTAAGCTCATGTAATTGAAATGAATGGAGTATCAGTCCCTCAGTGAAAATGTTTATAATTCTGTACTCGAATAGAATCATTACAGCACAGAAGGAGGCCATCAGCCCATCAAGCCCGTGGCTGTTTGTTTTAGGAGCTCTGTTTTTTAAAAAGATTGTGCCTTTTTTATTGCAGCACATTACCTACCATTTGTCAACCAAGAAATGGGTAGGTGTCCTGTGCTATGGCACCAATGCTCTGCAACCAGATCCAAGGAAGTATGAGAGAGCAGCCAGAGCACCTTATCAAAGATATGACTGAGACCAGGAACTCACAGCATACACAATCCCAGGTTAGAACCCATGTCTTGTGGTCTGATTCAATGCTTTGGAGAAACAGTACGGAAACAGAACATTCGGCCCTACCAGTCTGTGTTGCCGTTTACCTTCCATGTGATTAAATAGTAGTAATCACATTGACACAACCTGTTCCCATAATGCTTCAACCAACTATGCAATCTAATCTTGAATGTTGACACGGTATCTGACTCAACCATTAATCCTGGAACTCTAAAAGTTAATTACAATGGAACTTTCAAACTCTTAACTATTCAGCCTTTGGCCCTCCATGCAGCATGATATTTCTGCAGCTAACAATTTGCTCAATCACACCCTCACCCTCCATCTCTGATGCCCTTGTCCCCATTAAAACCATATTCTCTCTCACCCTGGTTCATCCTCCGGTACAGCCCTCATCTTCGTTCCCTCAAGTCCAAGGGACACAGGCTTGAACATTCATGGCAGACAACCGGTTTATCCATTCATCGCCTAATCTTGCTGGAAGACATAAAGCACTATTGGGTCCTGCTCTCCTCTGCCAAAACTGTTCATTATTTCAGGATTACTCCTGGAATGCAATGATAACCCCGGCTTCTCTTCTCCACGACAAACCGTCTTCTTAAACATCTCTCCCCGGCCTCCTACACCCTCACCTCCAACAAGTGTGAGGAGCACCTAGATTTCTTTGTCACCAAGAGTGGACCATCTATCCTGCTGCTTCTTTCCCTTCCCCTAGCCCACCGGGGAAAACTTCCCCCAAGATTCTCCTCTGCCCTCGCCCTAAACTCACATCTTTCTCTCTTTTTAAAAAATTCATTCATGGAATGGAAGCATCGTTGGCAAGACCAGCATTTATTGCCCATCCCTAATTGCCTTTGAGAAGGTGGTGGTGAGCCATCATCTTGAACCGCTGTAGTCCGTGTGGTGAAAGTACCTCCACAGTGCTGTTACGGAGGGAGTTCTAGGATTTGACCCAGCAATGATGAAGGAATGGCGATATACTTCCAAGTCAGGATGGTGTGTGGCTTAGAGGGGAACTTGGAAGTGGTGGTGTTCCCATGCACCTGCTGCCCTTGTCCTTCTAGGTGGCAGAGGTCGTGGGTTTGGGAAGTGTTGCCGAAGCCACCTTGGTGAGTTGCTGCAGCCACCGTACGCCAATGGTGGAGGGAGTGAATGTTTAAGGTGGTGGATGGGGTGCCGATCAAATGGGCTGCTTTGTCCTGGATTGTGTCAAGCTTCTTGAGTGTTGTTGGAGCTACACTCCTCCAGGCAAGTGAAGAGTATTCCATCACTCCTGACTTGTGCCTTGTAGATAGTGGAAAGGCTTTGAGGAATCAGGAGGCGAGACACTTGCACAGAATACCCAGCCTCTGACCTGCTCTTGTTGCCACAATATTTATGTGGCTCGTCCAGTTACGTTTCTGGTCAATGGTAACCCCCAGAATGCTGATAGTTCAGCAATGGTAAGGCCGTTGAATGTCAAGGGGCGGTGGTTAGAACTCGCTTGTTGGAGATAGTTATTGCCCGACACTTGTGTGAAGCGAATGTAACTTGCCACTTATCAGCCCAAGTCTGAAAGTCATCCAGGTCTTGCTGCATGTGGGCACGGACTGCTTCATTATCTGAGGAGATGCGACTAGTGCAATCATCAGCGACCATCCCCACTTCTGACTTTACGATGGAGGGAAGATCATTGATGAAGCAACTGAAGATAGTTGGGCCTAGGACATTGCCCTGAGGAACTCGTGCAGCAATGTCCTGGGGTTGTGATGATTGACCTCCAACTGTCATTCTTTGTGTTAAGCCTGACTCCAGTCAGTGGAGAGCATTCCACCCCCGCCCGCCCCCCCACCCCCCGCCCCGCCCACCCCGCCCTCCCCCGTCCCCCCCCATTCCCATTGACTTCAGTTTTACTCAGGCTTCTTGATGCCACACTCGGTCAAATGTTACCTTGATATCGAGGGCAGTCACTCTCACCTCACCCCTGGAATTCAATTATTTTGTCCATGTTTGGACCAAGGCTGTAATGAGGTCTGGAGCCGAGTGGTACTGGCAGAACCAAAACTGGGCATCGGTGAGCAGGTTATTGGTGAGCAAGTGCCGTTTGATAGCACTGTCGACGATACCTTTCATCACTTTGCTGATGATTTAGAGTAGACTGATGGGGCAGTAATTGGCCAGATTGGATTTGTCCTGCTTTTTGTGGACAGGACATACCTGGGCAGTTTTCCACATTGTTGGGTAGATGCCAGTGTTGTAGCTGTAGTGGAACAGCTAGGCTAAAGATGCGGATAGATCTGGAGCACAAGTCTTCAGTACGACAGCTGGGATGTTGTCGGGGCCCATAGCCTTTGCTGAATCTAGTGCGCTCAGCATTTCTTGATAGCACTTGGAGTGAATTGAATTGGCTGAAGACTGGCTTCTGTGATGGTGGAGACCTCAGGAGGAGGCAGTGATGGATCATCCACTCGATATTTCTGGCTGAAGATGGTTGCAAACACTTCAGTCTTGTCTTCTATTTCCCACAGGCTCTCTCCGAGCTCACATTGTCCACGAGCCACACCACCAGCTCTCTCAACCCTATTCCCACTCAATTGCTGACCACCCAACTTCCCTCCTTAAACCTCTCTATCTCTCTCTCCTCCTTTAAGATGCTCCTTAAACCCTACTCTGCGGTCACCTGTCTTACCTTCTCCTTATGTGACTGTGTCAAATTTGATAATGCTCCTGTGAAGCGCCTTGGGATGTTTTACTATTTTAAAGGCTCTATATAAATGTAAGTAGTAGTTGTTCAATTCCACAATTGTTCCTGCCCTCAAGTTATAAATTGCTGATATGTAATCTTGTTCTTGACCCTTCAACTACTGGAAATAATCTTCTTCGATCTACCCTGCCCCACTCTTTTATAATTTTAAACACTTCTACTACATCCTCTCATAATAGAAATATAGAAAATAGGTGCAGGATTAGGCCATTCGGCCCTTCGAGCCAGCACCACCATTCAATAAGATCATGGCTGATCATTCACCTCAGTACCTCTTTCCTGCTTTCTCTCCATACGCCTTGATCCCTTTAGCCGTAAGGGCCATATCTAACTCCCTCTTGAATATATCCAATGAACTGGCATCGACAACTCTCTGCGGCAGGGAATTTCACAGGTTAACAACTGAGTGAAGAAGTTCCTCTTCATCTCAGTCCTAAATGGCCTACCCCTTATCCTTAGACTGTGTCCCGTGGTTCTGGACTTCCCCAACATCAGGAACATTCTTCCTGCATCTAACCTGTCCAAATCCTGTCAGAATTTTATATGTTTCTATGAGATCCCCTCTCATCCTTCTAAACTCCAGTGTATAAAGGCCCAGTTGAACCAGTCTCTCCTCATATGCCAGTCCAGCCATCCCGGGAATCAGTCTGGTGAACCTTCGCTGCACTCCCTCAATAGCAAGAATGTCCTTCCTCAGATTAGGAGACCAAAACTGAACACAATATTCCAGGTGAGGCATCACCAAGGCCCTGTACAACTGCAGTAAGCCCTCCCTGCTCCTATACTCAAAACCCCTAGCTATGAAGGCCAACATACCATTTGCCTTCTTCACCGCCTGTTGTACCTGCATGCCAACTTTTAATGACTGATGTACCATGACACCCAGGTCTCGTTGCACCTCCCCTTTTCCTAATCTGCCGCCATTCAGATTATATTCTGCCTTCGTGTTTTTGCTCCCAAAGTGGATAACCTCACATTTATCCACATCATACTGCATCTGCCATGCATTTGCCCACTCACCTAACCTGTCCAAGTCACCCTGCAGCCTCTTAGCATCCTCCTTACAGCTCACACCGCCACCCAGTTTAGTGTCATCTGCAAATTTGGAGATATTACAGGGGGAAATTTTACACTCAATTCCTTCATCCAAATCATTAATGAATATTGTAAAGAGCTGGGGTCCCAGCACTGAGCCCTGCAGCACCCCACTAGTCACTGCCTGCCATTCTGAAAAGGACCAGTTTATTCCAACTCTCTGCTTCCTGTCTGCCAACCAGTTCTCTATCCACGTCAGTACATTATCCCCAATACCATGTGCTTTAATTTTGCACACCAATCTCTTGTGTGGGTCCTTGTCAAAAGCGTTTTGAAAGTCCAAATACACCACATCCACTGGTTCTCCCTTTGCCACTCTACTAGTTACATCCTCAAAAAAATTTCAGAAGATTTGTTAAGCATGATTTCCCTTTCATAAATCCATGTTGACTTGGACCGGTCCTGTCACTGCTTTCCAAATGCGCTGTTATTTCATCTTTAATAATTGATTCTAACATTTTCCCCACTACTGATGTCAGATTAACCGGTCTATAATTACCCGTTTTCTCTCTCCCTCCTTTTTTAAAAAGTGGTGTTACATTAGCTACCCTCCAGTCCATAGGAACTGATCCAGAGTCGATAGACTATTGGAAAATGATCACCAATGCATCCACTATTTCAAGGGCCACTTCCTTAAGTACTCTGGGATGCAGACTATCAGGCCCCGGGGATTTATCGGCCTTCAATCCCATCAATTTCCCGTCTAATAAGGATATCCTTCAGTTCCTCCTTCTCACTAGACCCTCGGTCCCCTAGTACATCCGGAAGGTTAGTTGTGTCTTCCTTAGGGAAGACAGAACCAAAATATTTGTTCACCTGAATCTGACTGCAAGGGACCCAAGTTTGTCTTCACTAATCTTTTT
This sequence comes from Pristiophorus japonicus, assembly GCF_044704955.1. NCBI lineage: Eukaryota > Metazoa > Chordata > Chondrichthyes > Pristiophoridae > Pristiophorus > Pristiophorus japonicus. The sequence goes on from NC_091989.1 coordinate 51,216,556, forward strand.
CTCTTCACATATTTATAGAAGCTTTTGCAGTCAATTTTTATGTTCCCGGCAAGTTTCCTCTCATACTCTATTTTCCCCCCTCTTAATTAAACCCTTTGTCCTCCTCTGCTGAATTCTAAATTTCTCCCAGTCCTCAGGTTTGCTGCTTTTTCTGGCCAATTTATATGCCTCTTCCTTGGATTTAACACCATCCTTAATTTCCCTTGTTAGCTACGGTTGAGCCACCTTCCCCGTTTTATTTTTACTCCAGACAGGGATGTACAATTGTTGAAGTTCATCAATGTGATCTTTAAATGTTTGCCATTGCCTATCCACCGTCAACCCTTTAAGTATCATTTGCCAGTCTATTCTAGCCAATTCACATCTCGTACCATCAAAGTTACCTTTCCTTAAGTTCAGGATCCTAGTCTCTGAATTAGCTGTGTCACTCTCCATCTTAATAAAGAATTCTACCGTATTATGGTCACTCTTCCCCAAGGGGCCTCGCACAACAAGATTGCTAAATTAGTCCTTTCTCATTACACATCAACCAGTCTAGAATGGCCAGCCCTCTAGTTGGTTCCTCAACATATTAGTCCAGAAAACCATCCCTAATACACTCCAGGAAATCCTCCTCCACCGTACTGCTACCAGTTTGATTAGCCCAATCTATATGTAGATTAAAGTCGCCCATGATAACTGCTGTACCTTTATTGCATGCATCCCTAATTTCTTGTTTGATGCTGTCCCCAACCTCACTACTACTGTTTGGTGGTCTGTACACAACTCCCACTAGCGTTTTCTGTGCTTTGGTATTCCGCAGCTCCACCCATACAGATTCCACATCATCCAAGCTAATGTCCTTCCTTACTATTGCGTTAGTTTCCTCTTTAACCAGCAAAGCTACCCCACCTCCTTTTCCTTTCTGACTATCCTTCCTGAATGTTGAATACCCCTGGATGTTGAGTTCCAGCCTTGGTCACCCTGGAGCCATGTCTCCGTGATGCCAATTATATCATATTCATTAATTGCTGCCTGTGCAGTTAATTTGTCCACCTTATTACGAATACTCCTCGCATTGAGGCACAGAGCCTTCAGACTTGTCTTTTTAACACACTTTGCCCTTTTCGAATTTTGCTGCAATGTGGCCCTTTTTGATTTTTGCCTTGGGTTTCTCTGCCCTCCACTTTTACTTTTCTTCTTTCTATCTTTCGCTTCTGCCCCCATTCTACTTCCCTCTGTCTCCCTGCATAGGTTCCCATCCCGCTGCCATATTAGTTTAACCCCTCCCCAACAGCACTAGTAAACACTCCCCCGAGGACATTGGTTCCGGTCCTGCCCAGGTGCAGACCATCCGGTTTGTACTGATCCCACCTCCCCCAGAACCGGTTCCAATGTCCCAGGAATTTGAATCCCTCCCTTCTGCACCACTCCTATGTAATCGATGTTATTCTAATGAAACCAGACCCACAGTTTCAAGTCGTTCTTCGGATTTGTTATTTCCTTATAGCAGGCAACAGTCCAGTGAATCTGTATTGTATGCTCTGTAAAATCCGAATAACCTTCCTATAGTGTGGAACACAAAACTGCAGATTTATTAAATTTTTGTATGGGCTCATCACTACCTCTTGGCTTTTATATTCTATACCTTGAGTTAAAACTTAGAACTCTATTATCTTTCCTCACAACCGTGTCAGCCTGGGGTACTGCCTTTAATGTTCTGTGATGAACTTATACCCCAAGTCCCTCTGTTCTTCCACAGCACCGAGCCTACTTCCATTCAGAGTATATTTATTGCTGATTTTTCTTTTTAAAACCAAATGGATTACCTCACACTTACTGACATTGAATTCCATCTGCTACTTTTGAGCCCATTCCCGGTTCGTATCAATGTCTCTTTGCAGTTCCCTTTGGTCTTCAAAAGAATGAACTACACCTCCTATTTTGGTATCATCGGCAAATTTCAACAGTACTCCTTGTAGACCTAAATCCGAATCATGAATATACAGTGAATAGAAGTGGTCCCACAACTGAACCCAGAGAGACACCACTACACACTTCAAACCACTCTGAAAAAGAACTTTTAACTCCCAACTACATATTCATTCATTAACTGCTTTAGCCATGGATCTATGTCAAACACATTGCCCCCTTGCAAGGGGGGTTCTGCATATACATTGCATGTCAAATAATCTTCTTGTGTCTACATCATCCATTCCTCTCAGCATTTTAGAAACCTGAAACACATTTCCTCCATTTCTTTGTAACAGATAATTAATCTCATTGCTAATGGCCCCATCATTGCTCATTGCCAACAAAATCATTGTCCTTTTGAAGGCAAAGTGCCAAAAGTTGCATAATATTTCAAAATTGGTCTTGCCACGATCAATGTAATGTTAAAATCATACAATCATAGAAATTTCAGCACAAGAGGCAACAACTTAGCTCATTGTGTCTGACTCAGCATATCAGAGCTATTGAATGCCATACAGAAAAGAGTAGAATAACTGGTTTGACTTATAATTAGAAGTCACATGTTTTGACTTATTGCTGCAAATTGATGGGATACTTTCTGTGAACAGTCAATAGTCATACAGTACTAAGATCATTTTCTACCTTTGTCAAAATACACTTTGTTGCACATCTTCATCGAGTGTAGAACCCTGTATTCATTTTCACATTAAAGTCCATCTGCCATATCTTAGCCGCTTAACCTAATTGGTTCACATCTACCTGAATGCTAATAAATCTCCCTTAAAGTTTCCCCCGGGCCACAACACTTGGTGCCATAGCAATTGTATTTATTACAACTAACAATAGCTTCCATTTTAACTATATGAATAGTACAAACAGAAAGGGACTGAAAATAGATCCCTGCAGAAGTCCATTGGTTACTGTCACAGCTTTCCTCATTTAATGTCTTTTTTTTAAATATTGGGAAAAAATGTTGTTACCTTCAAGTTTTAAGATAAAGCTCTTGTACTTATGAAACTCCTTAAAATACTAACCAGAGCCTCTTGCATCATCATTGAAATGTTGGTACAGAAGGAGGCCATTATGCCTGTGCTGATGCTAGGTTTCCCACACGTTATCTAATCTCATTTACTTGCTCTTTCTCTGTGTCCATCAAAGTATTTTTTTTTAGTAAGAAACTTGCATTTATATAGTGTATTTTATGATCTCAAACCGGCCCAAAGCACTTTATAGTCAGCAAAGTACCTTTGAAATGCAGTTACTGTTGTAATGTAGGCAAATGCAGCAGCTAATTTGCACACAGCAAGGTCCCATAAATAGTAATGAGATAAATGATCAGATAATCGGTTTAATGGCGCTGGTTGAGGGATAAATGTTAGCCAGGACAGCGGGAGAATTACCGTGCTATTCTTCGAATAATGCCATGGGATCGTTTATGTATACTCAAGAAAGCAAACAGGGCTTTGGTTTAATCTCTGATCTTCAGTACCCAATATTTGGAACCTTTAGAAAACAGCACCTGACAGTGCAGCACCCCCTCAGTAATGCACTGAAGTATCGGCCTAGATTATGTGCTTAAATCTCTGGAGTGGGGCTTGAATCCATTACCCTACTTAATGAGGAAATGAAAAAATATTTACAACTATTTTCAGTTAAATTTTATTTCCAAATGTTCTCAATAGAGCTTTTATTGAATCTCTGATCTTCAGTACCCATTGTTTGAAACCTCAAGAAAATTCAAGAACAATTTATTCCACTAACACGAACCTTAAAACAATGCAGAATAGTAAGTCACAGTTGTTTTACCATCTTCCTTAGCTCACATGTACAACAGATTTTTTTTTTTTTTTAATTCATTCACAGGATGTGGACATCGCTGGCAAGGCCAGCATTTATTGCCTATCCCTAATTGAAGGTGGTGGATATTTCAAGTCACTGTGAAACTTACCTCTTTATCCAGTATGTGCTTATATTCCACAAAATCATTTATCAACTGGGCTGGGCCCATCAGTTCAGTCTTGGCCTTTATCCAATCCATTGAAAACATGAGTGAATAGAGCTCCTGTGAAAAACCATTTATAAAATTCAGCAGGCTTTTCTCTAATAAAACTGAAAAGTAAAATAGAATCCATGCTCTAGAGATCATAAGGCAATCCACATCATTGGCTCACAGGAAGACTACTTATTAAGCACAAATTGCTATTGAAAACATTTAAGTAGCATTCAGACAAAAAGGGCATGGGGACTAGAGTCAGAACTGCTGTTGGTATTCCAAATTGCTCAACCAAGCTGAAAGTTTGTGTGCAGCATCTTACTGATTGTGATCCATCTTTTGGGAGGCAGACACAGAGGTTACTGACAAGCTTACCCAATCGGGACCTAGCCTCCTGTTAGACAATCTCATGACAACTTAGGTCACGATGGAAGTCACAGTCCAGGCCACCCTATACTATCAGTTGAAGGAACATGTGTGATGACAAACAGGGAAAGGAATAAAGGACCAAACCTCACATAAATTTCTAGATTTTTCACTAATTATATATAGTTACTATTTAAACAGCGCTAACAAAAATACATACAATTTATTATTCCAGTTTATTAGATTGACTCATGTGAACGGAAGACATTTGAATAAAGTTTCTCATGCTTACTCTATTGCAATAGACTATCAGCAAGATCATACGCTTAATTGCTTGTTAGAATTACTACAAGTGCACCATGTCGCCATTAGAAGGGTTCATCTACATTGATTATATTTTAATAGTTATGGGGAAAGTTGAAATATTTACAGCAAAAGCTATTATAGATTTCTCTTTTCTGGTGAAAAGATTACATTACTGAAGTCCTAACTCTGGAAAAGCAAATGTATTAATCTATAAAATGAGAAATTTAATACACTAGCTTATTTGAAATACTAACTCAATTTCTAGCAGACAATTTTCATGCAAAAATTATTTTCTGATGTAATGTTCACTACAATTTCTATTTGAAGCATGCAGATTGGATTTTCTATTAGGAAATTGAATTTAAAAAGTCAATCATATAGAGAGCATTGCTCAATTAAAGATTGCACCGCAGATTAAATGATATACCCTTATCCTTTCCTTGCCAAGTCACTCACCAGCTCTGGCAGAGGGAGAAGGGGCAAATCTTCTCCCAAGCCTCTGATAAAGTGTCTCTTAGTTGGCTGCTCGGAATAAAGAATTGCTTGGCAACACTTCATCATCTGATTATCCTTCTACAGGAAAACATCATTCTACAGAAAAATATAGCCACTGACTTTGAATGGTTGGAAGATTTAACCCCTAGCTGTCTCTTAGCACTTTTATGTGCAACATGCCAGAGAACAGAAACTCAGTACCTGCATCCCTTATCTCTACTAAACAGCCATATTGAAACTCGTATTTATATGGTCATGTTTATACAGATTTGTTGCAAAATTGGTAGCTTATAATTATAGTTAAACATAAATCTAGTACTTAATTGCACGGTATTCAAACTTCCCTTTTTAATAAATGGATGCCATCTTGTAAATGAACAAACAAGAAGCAAATAGTTTTAAATTTCTCTTACTCAATTAACTTCAAGCCAGTTCACGAAATTAGGCAGAGATATATCTTAAATGTACTAAGACATAAGGGCACCTGTTCTCATTTGACAAACATTCAAATGTGTTAATCTCTTCAAAGCCCAATGGCATGGATTCTGCGTTGGGAATAATAGTGAGGCTAACAACACGTCCCAATGAGAATTCTTCAATCTGATTGAGTAAAGAGTCACACTGTTTCTTGCCCACAGATGCCCTGTAGAGGGAACCGCGTTGGATCAGATGCCCGATGATAGCAAGTCTACGCTCAAAAGCTTGCATAAATTCTGTGGGAAGCGGTCAGCGTAGTGAACAGCAAATGTTGTTTCTTCGCCGCTGACTGCAACATCTGGGCCAAATAATAAAATATTCCAGTTCAATAGATCAGTTTCTCTTTATAACAAAACTCAACAAAAAAAACACACACACAAAAGCAACATAAGGCTGTGAAATACATTTGGAAAAGAACCAAAAATCATTATCCAGGATCCTGAAAGCTTCTGGCAAAAACCGGAGGCTGATGTAGTACTAAAATTTAAATTCATCAGAGGATGTAATTTTATTTAAGGGCATTATAGCATTTTCCAAAAGGCCCATTTTTAGGTTCCACTGAATTATATGCTTAGAGTTATTTCAACTGCACTGAAAGAAATTAGCTATCATTCCCTAAATTTAAAAACATTTTAATGGTTTAGAACAAAAAATGGCAGCACAACACAGTATTATAATACACAAACACTAACACACTATATACCAAGGGGTTCTACGACACAAGATCCCAAACTCAGCCACACTGATGAGGTGCTGAGCAGAAACCAAATACTACCCGCATGGTGGAGGGGGGAGGGGAAGTTAAAGGAAACAATGACCTCATAGCACTTTTTCACATATTTCAGTAGCTGTTTTGGGGAGGCATTGGCCGAGGTCTGGAAGCTGGTAGATACCCATCTGGATTTTTCACAGCAACAGAAAGGGGCAGAATAGCTTAAATAAAGTCACACCCTCTAAAGCTAATAGCAATTAGCAGAGAAGTTTTGAAATAGTTTACACTTTGAGCTCTACGAATCATGAGCCACAAGTTTTAAGTGCTTTTTAAGAGTGCAAATCAGAGGAAGATGCCTGGGATCTGCGCTCCTCTTGTGCATCCTAATTTTAATCGCTCCATCATTGGTGGCCGTGCCTTCAGCTGCCAACGGCCTAAGCTCTGGAATTCCCTCACTGAACCTCTCTTCCTCTCTTTTCTCCTTTTAGACACTCCTTAAAACCTACCTCTTCTGCCTTCCCTAATAGGTCCTTATATGGTTCGTTGTCAAATTTTGTTTGATTACGCTCCTATGAGGCACCTTGGGACAGTTTACTATATTAAAGGCGCTATATAAATGCAAGTTGCTGTTGGGAGCAATTTATTAGACTGTTCCTTGTTTGAGAAATGGCGGATGATACATTGGGACAATGAAGGGAAAACAAAATGGTAAAAAGAGTAACAATTGGCATTTTGGAGTAACAATTGGTATTTTAAATTACATAAGCCATGTTACAATAAGATCACCAATTCATTGCATGGCCTAACCCCCATACGAGGTAGAATAGACAGTCAACTGAAAGCTTCCTCTGCACATCACAGGCAAGGTACCCGATCATGGTGGACTTGTATGGCCACCGTAAGTACATTTGCTCTCTATGAGATTATAATGTTATTTTCGCAATTGTCAGTATAGAACAATAGTCTTTAAGTCATTTTTTACAGATCTAGACTAATGTAAGTGTATAGTTAGCACTAACCTTGTCCATATTCGCTTTAGCCATATGGTTAGCCAGAAAACTGTACCAATACATGCAATCTTCATCAGAAAGTGATGGAAACCGCCTTATATATGTCTTCTTATATTGGCGAACTATTTTAGCATGTAAATCCTGAGGAAAGCAAATGTGAACTTAAGTTAATTCAACAAATAATTTCAAAATATTTGAACAATAAATCACAATAGCACCTGTAAATGAGTAAGCATCCTACCCGCCTCTTTCTGGCAGGACACTACTTAGATATGCAAATAGGGGTCCTACGCCGGTTGTAGGACCCAATTGCAATTTTCAGCTACGAATAGATGGAGATGCGCAGCTCATACTCTGCCCATTGGTATCAGACATTGACAAGTCTGACCAGCGGTCCTTAAAAGGTGCAGGAAATTATTCATTTTTAATTTAGTGGGGCCAGAAGGAGCAGGAATCGGGGACCATAAAAATACTGCAGCCCACTTTCAGCACATTCAACCGGCCCAAACCAAAAATGTTTCGGGCCTCCCGGCATAGGCTCTAGTCAGGTGGTAGCCTTTTTACCGCTTTTGCGCGCGTTTCAGCCGGAAGTCAAAGATCAGCCCCACTGAGTCTCTTGCTGACCAAGAAAAAAATTGCAAGCTCACATCACTTTTCAAAAATTGCAGGCACAATAACCAACCGTCATTTCGTTATTTCACGTGATACTGATATCTGTGAATATACATTTACTAATAGATTTGCAAGTTAAAATTGATATTTCCACCAAGGAGCCAAACATACCAAACAAAGTGATGGGAAAACGATCAAGGGGAAGGAATAAGTTATTTATTAAAAGAAGAAAATATACCGGAAGTCGATCACGATTCTGTTCGGTCAGGAAATCCAATTGTAAATCATGCAGGTAATACTGAAAAGATTTCCCATTCCGGTCACAGAATAGTAAAGATTTGTTGACAAACACTTGCAAAATGTCTTCCACTTCTTCTGCATCCATCTCCCACAGAATACACAGAACCTGTTCCGACATGAAAATTCACAGTAATAAATATATGAAGTTTACCACAGAAACAACAACTTATAGTTATATAGCGCCTTCAATGTAGCAAAATGACCCAAGGCTTTTCACAGGAGCGTTCTCAAACAAAATTTAACACCGAGTCACATAAGGAGATATTAGGGCAGATGACAGGTAGGTTTTAAGGAGTGTCTCAAAGGAGGAAAGAGAGGTAGAAAGGCTGAGAGGTTCAGGGAGAGAATTCCAGAGTTTAGGGCCTTGACAGCTGAAGGCACGGCTGCCAATGGTGAAACGATTAAAATCGTGGATGCATAAGAGGATAGAATTGGAGGTGCGTAGATATCTCGGGGGGTTGTAGGCCTGGAGAAGATTAGAGAGATAGGGAGAGGCGAGGCCATGGAGTGATTTGAGAACAATGATGAGAATTTTTAAATCAAGGCATTGTTGAACCGGGAGCCAGGGGTGAAGTGTGAATGGGACTTGGTGCGATCATTTATTACCAACTAACAGTTGTGAACATTTCCCAATGCAAATTATCTCCAAACATTCCTTCAATCAGAACTGGCCATGCAGTTTGTGCCTTATGAATCTACATGGTGCCTGAGTGTGTGGATCCAAGACAATTAAAAAGAATGCACACAAATGTAAAAGACTTCTGAAATTGATTTGAATGAGTGTGTCTGTGACAAAAACATTTGTCTGTCGAATATTTTAACTTGCATTTTATATTGGCAGAAATAGCATGCAAGGGGTTATCTCCCATGGCCACACAGCTATTTTTGCAACAGAAATCAAGCTAGACAAATTGGTTACAAGGTTTTCTGCAAAGTGAAAGATTTCAACGCCCATACAATGGTTGTCTAAAGTGCTAAATGTTTACCCAATATTGAACCCCAAGCATCTTTGCCACTGCCTAAGATTGGCTGCATGCAATATTGATGAATGAATCAGAAACAGAAAATGCTGGAAATACTCAACAGGTCGGCAGCATCTGTGGAGAGAGAAGCAAACCAACATTTCAGGTCGATGGCCTTTCCGGCATCCACAGTATTTTACTTTTGTATTGATGAATGGATATTTGTTCTAATGTAATTATGAGAGGTGTAGACGTCTGTTGCTTTTGTTTCAGGATGCCTACAGGGATGGTCCTAAATTAGTGAGACATAGGCCCCAAGTTTCGTGCCGCGGCGAAAATGCCGCACCTCCAAGCTGGGCGCCTGTTTATCGCGCCAAAAACTGCGCCTAAAAAAAAATCCGATATTCTCGAGCTCCTTGGAGCTCGATGTCTGCTTGGCGCAGCGCGCTCTTCGCAACGGGGGGCGGAGCCTAACACTCGCGCCGATTTTCTAAGCAGCAGGGGGCGGGTACAATTTAAATTAGCCTTCGTGGTGCCGGCAACCCTGCGCGTGCGCGTTGGAGCGTGCGCGCACGCGCAGTCTCACACAAACATTGGCACTCGGCCATTTTTTAAAATACTGCAGAAAAAGTGAAGATTTGTTTCTTGGACCCCTGCAAAGGCTTGTAATTTAATTTTTTTTGATATTTCTGTGTGTGGGGGAGTGCTTTTAGCAGCACTGCTGAATAAATCACCTGCTGAAATCAGTGAGTTCAGCTTTTCACTGCTAAACTTGCAGAACCGGTGCTGCATTGGTGCATGGAAATTAAGGACTGTGTGTTTGGAGAAATAAGAGTGCCAATTCAACTTTGCAATAATATGTGGTGTTGACAATGCAGCACCCATTCTGCAAATTTAAATATAAAACTGTCGATGTGGCTGCCTCTCCCTGTCCAAATGGCCTCAGTCCCCCTCACAGCTCGAAGGTTGCTGCTGTATCTTTGGCTGCAGGCCAGCCACTGACGCCGCTCCTAAAGCGTGGCCGAATGGCCTCAAGAACCTTAATGAGCTGCGTGTGTCCTGCGTTGATTCTTCGGCTGCCGGCCAGCCACTGACGCCGCTGCTATCTCATGGCCGAATGGCCTCGGGTCCGTCCGGTGCTGCTTCTTCGCGGCCAGCCACGAAGAGAATGAAGGCCTGCCTCAAACACTGCAGCTCAGCTCGAAGCTTGCTGCCGCTGCCGTCGAGACACTGACGCCACACCGCTGCCTGTCTCCAACATGAAAGGCCTGCCTCAAGCACTTTCACACAGGTAGGAACATGGTTTATTTAATCTTTTCTTTGCTTATAAATTTTTATTCAGGTTGGATTTATTTGTATAATATTTGTATAAGTATAACTAAGGATTGATTGTAGAATTTAATGACTTCCCTTCCCCCCCCCTCCCCCCCTCGTTCCCTACGCCTAATTTGTAACCTACGCCTGATTTTCTAAAGTGTAGACAAGGTTTTTTCAAGCGTACAAAAATCTTCACTTACTCCATTCTAAGTTAGTTTGGAGTAAGTTTTCACTCACGAAACTTTGAAATCAGGCGTAAGTGGCCAGACACGCCCCCTTTTGAAAAAAAAATTCTGTTCCAAAGTGAAACTGTTCTACCTGACTAGAACTGGAGCAAACTAAATGTGAAGAATTCCGATTTCTAAGATACTCCGTTCTACACCAGTTGCTCCTAAAAATCAGGAGCAAATCATGTGGAAACTTGGGGCCATTGAAATCAAGACAGGGCTTAATCTGGGATAGTCCAACCAAAGAGCCTATCCATCTTTTATCCACGAATGGAAAAAACAGCCTGAAAGAAGTGTACATTAAACTTACATTTACCCAAGTCCATCAAAAGACAAGGAGAATGTGAATTGTGTCAGTGTTTTTTTGATTGACAGCTAACTGCGATCTTTTAAAAAGGAGTCAGGAACATTGATTCACTGAAGCCCTCTGTGACAGACAGATTAGAGATAGTGTTCTCAAGTAACAGAATTATATTGAGAACCAACATACAGCCAGTACCTGACTCTCAAGGCCAACAGCTGCAAGGATGCATGGCAGTTAGCAAAGGAAGTTAAGTTAGATTAAGGTTTACGGTCTATGCATAGAGAGACTGCAAATAGTATCTTTGTTGATTTATGCATCGCGTATTTTACTGAGTTATTCTGATTACTGTTCATTTATTTGCCTTATGTAAATAAAACAGCTTGTTGGGCCAAAGCTGGTGTCTCGATTTGGTAACAAAATATATCCAGCCATCTTTCAAGGTGAGAAGCATATGAAGATGTTACTACAAGCATGATTAACATAGCTATGTTGTTCAGTTAGGCTTGCAGAAATAGATAAATAGTGCTACAATTAGAGGTAAAATGGATTCCATTCTCTTGATATGAAACGTAAAATGGTCTGAGTCCTCAGACTGGCAGAAATCTCATTAAGAAATTCCCTCTGATCATAGGTCAATTGAGTTAAGTGTGGTAGACAGATTGTTTCTGCAGTAGGCTGAACCTTTGCACAGTGCACCACTGATGCGCTGGCCGTATAATTCTATTTTAATAAACATTCATTTCATTCTGGGATGTCATATCATTTTAAAAACGGTCTTAGTAGATTAGACTTCTGAATTATTGTATTTTGTGTACAAGTTGACATCCAAAATCCGGAAACCTTGGGACCGAGGCCGTTCCGGGTATTTCCAGAATGTCTTTGCCTAGGCCAAGGGAGGTAGGTGGGGGGACATCGGTCGGGCCGCTGGATGTTCGGGGTGGGGGGGGGGGGGGGTTGAAATACAGCCAAGGCTGGGGTGGGGTTGGGAGCACGGAGGTTGATCAGGCCGAGGCCTGGGGAGGTTGGTCAGGTCGCAGGAGGTTGGCTGGAGGTTGGGGGACGGCCGGAGGTTGAGCCAAGGTGGAGGGAGGTCGGGCGGCTGGAGGTCGGGGAAGGTCAGGCCGAGGCCGGGGGAGGTCGGAGGTCGGGCGGCCGGAAGCCTGGGCCGCCAAGGCGGGGGAATCCGGATTTCGGAACATTTTCCGGTTGACCCCGCCACGGATCGGCCCGGTGTCCAGATTCCGGAACAAACCGGATTCCAGAACTCCGGATTTTGGACATTGCACCTGTAATACACTAATGAGTCATACATGCTTTGTCTGGTAAATAACTGAAGAAATTGGTTTAAATTGTAACGTTTGCACTGATCATGGGCAATGTCTTTAGGATTTGTTTGGAATTCCACTTCAAGGGGAAACATTGAGCTGCACTGGCCCACAAGTCTTTAACAACCAGAGTCCATGTGCATTGCACACACCACAGGGAGACCTCAAGAACCTAAAAAAATACAGCTGAAGAAATGTTCAATAGAATCCATCATTAAAACTGCAGCAGACATCTCTACTGGATGAAAGCAGAGAGAAAAAGGAGTTTTACACAGACTTTTGTAAACTGAGTATTTTAAATATTGTCTTATGTACTGTGGCACCTAGCTTCAGTATATCCTTTCATTGTGCAATTTCTGCAGATACTTCAGCCAGTGCAGCTCTGACAGGTAATATTTGCACTGATTCAGTTAGGTGAATTACAAAGTTGTGTGCATGTTTATTGAATTGAAAAGTAGAGAAGTTATGCTAATCTTGTATGGAACCTTGAATAGACCACACCTGGGAGTACTGGGTACAATTCTGGTCGCCATACCTGTATTATACAAAGGATATAGAGGCACTGGAGAGGGTGCAAAAAAGATTTACAGGGATGATACCAGAAATGCAAGGGTATACCCATCAGGAAAGGATAAACAGGCTAGCGCTCTTTTCTCTTGAAAGGAGAATGTGAGGGGGTGACCTAATAGAGGTCTTTAAAATTATGAAAGGTTTTGATAGAGTAGATACAAAGAGTGTTTCCACGTGGGGAAGAGCAAAACTAGAGGCCATCAATATACGATAATCACCAAGAAATCAAATAAGGAATTCAGAAGGAACTTCTTTACTGAGAGAGTGGTGACAATGTGGAACTCGCTATCACAGGGAGTGGTTGTAGCGAATAGGATAGATGGATTTAAGGGGAGACTAGATAAGCATATGAGGGGGGAGGGAAGAGAGGATTAGGCTGATAAGAGTTAAATTAGGAAAGACGGGAGGAGGCTCGAGTGAAGCATAAACGCCAGCATGGACTGAATGGCCTGTTTCTGTGCTATATATCCCATGTAACTAAGGTAACTGTTAACCCAGGGCTCAAAGATGTTTCCATATCACAGGTGACATGGATCACTTATTGGAAGTGTGGTACAAACATGGAAAAGGAGGATGACTTTTTAAAAAACAAACCATAACAACAAGAAGATTAAGTGGAAATTCAGCTGAACACACTTTTCATTTAAATAATTTACTATCAATGTTTTTAAAAGCCAATTTCCTTTGATCCATCTCAAAACTAAATTCACTGCTACTTTCAAAAGGGCTGTCAAATGGATTGATGTAATCAAAGCCCCACTGCTCATTAAAACAAAAATTCAAAATGATTTGGCACAGAAAAGTGATATATTTCCATAAATATTAATAGGTACTATTCTGCAGATATTTCTGCTCATCCCACAACATACTGCATGAAACCACGAATCACAGCTTCCTGCTCAGTAGTCAAATGCTGCCATCTATAAATGAGCAACACAGGGTGATTAATAGCTTTGTGTTTATTTCAAATATACCTACCAAATAATAAACTTAATATGGGAAAGCAAATTTAAGCCCACTCTAATAGAAGTTGGCCAACTTATTTTCATGTTCTGACAACACCTGCCAAATTTCCAATGGATCTGGAATGGATGGGGTTGGAAACGTGTTAGAAGACAGACTCGGCCATATCCCCGTCTGCCTCCTTTATCAGAGGGCTGGCTAGTGGCATAAAATGCAACCACCTGTATACAAATCATTAAAATGCCATTTGTATTCCCCATCACTTGCCCTGTTGGAACACTGGACCCGAGGTCATCTGTTGGATCAGGGCATCCAGCATTCAAAGAGCAGTGGAGGTAGCCTGAAGGTTTACTTGAAGAGGAGTCGGTGCACTTTGTTGCCATGCAAAGGCCCCAAGAGCAGCAACCAGAATTGTGTTAACAAACCATTAAAAGTATTTAGGCAGCTCAGAGGCTGCCAAGGGCACATTTTCTGTTTGACACAACTCCCTGGCACAGTCGAGGGGCCTGCCCCCAGCGTCGAGGAGGTGCGTGGAGAGGCGTGAGTTCCGGGGTCGGCGAGAGGCCTATAAAGGCCCAAAGCAGCGGCAGTCAGGAGCAGCGCGAGTTTGGCGAGAGGCGTGCCGGTGCAGCTACATGGAGAAGGCAAAAAAGAAGTAGAAAGAAACAAAGGTGACGTCACAGCCAAGGGGATAAGTGATTGGTGAGTAGTTTTTCTTTTTTCTCTTCTATAACAGTGAGTAAACTTTAGCATTGTTGTTGCCAATTTAAGTGTATCTAAGGGTTAAGTCATGGCAGGAGAGCTCGGTCACGTGTTATGCTCCTCCAGTACCATGTGGGAACTCGGACACTTCCGGTGTCCCTGACGACTACGTGTGCGGGAAGTGTATCCGTCTCCAGCTCCTGACAGACCGCGTTACGGAATTGGAGCTCAGGGTGGATTCACTCTGGAGCATTCACTATGCTGAGAATAGCACGTTTAATGAGTTGGCCCTACCGCAGGTGAAGGGTCCACAGCCAGCTAGGGAATGGAAGACCAGCAGGAAGAGCAGTGCAAGGAAGGTAGGGCAGGGGTTCCCTGCGGTCATCCCCCTGCAAAACAGATACACCGTTTTGAGTACTGTTGAGGGGAATGACTCATCAGGGGAGGGGAGCAGCAGCCAAGTTCATGGCACCATGGCTAGCTCTGCTGCACAGGAGGGCAGGAAAAAGAGTGGGAGAGCGATAGTGATAGGGGATTCGATTGTAAGGGGAATAGATAGGCGTTTCTGCGGCCGCAACCGAGACTCCAGGATGGTACGTTGCCTCCCTGGTGCAAGGGTCAAGGATGTCTCGGAGCGGGTGCAGGACATTCTGAAAAGGGAGGGAGAACAGCCAGTTGTCGTGGTGCACATTGGTACCAACGATATAGGTAAAAAAAGGGATGAGGTCCTACGAAAAGAATTTAAGGAGCTAGGAGCTAAATTAAAACGTAGGACCTCAAAAGTAGTAATTTGAGGATTGCTACCAGTGCCATGTGCTAGTCAGAGTAGGAATCGCAGGATAGCTCAGATGAATACGTGGCTTGAGCAGTGGTGCAGCAGGGAGGGATTCAAATTCCTGGGGCATTGGAACCGGTTTTGGGGGAGGTGGGACCAGTACAAACCGGATGGTCTGCACCTGGGCAGGACCGGAACCAATGTCCTAGGGGGAGTGTTTGCTAATGCTGTTGGGGAGGAGTTAAACTAATATGGCAGCGGGATGGGAACCAATGCAGGGAGACAGAGGGAAACAAAAAGGAGACAAAGGCAAAAGACAGAAAGGAGATGAGTAAAAGTAGGGCGCAGAGAAACCCAAGGCAAAAAACAAAAAGGGCCACTGAATGTAAAGGGACTGCAGGAGGGATCAAAACTAAAATTCATGGTTTAAAAACTAGTATTAAAACACTCTACCTAATCGCACGCAGCATTCGAAATAAAGTAAATGAGTTGACGGCACAAATCATTACAAATGGCTATGATTTGGTGGCCATTACAGAAACGTGGTTGCAGGGTGGCCAAGACTGGGAATTAAACATACAGGGGTATCTGACGATTCGGAAAGATAGACTAGAAGGGAAAGGAGGTGGAGTAGCTCTGTTAATAAAGGATGATATCAGGGCAGTTGTGAGAGACAATATTGGCTCTAATGAACAAAATGTTGAATCATTTGTGGGTGGAGATTAGAGATAGCAAAGGGAAAAAGTCACTGGTGGGCGTAGTTTATAGGCCCCCAAATAATAATTTCACGGTGGGGCGGGCAATAATCAAGGGAATAATGGAGACATGTGAAAAAGGAACGGCAGTAATCATGGGGGATTTAACCTACATATCGATTGGTCAAATCAAATCGCACGGGGTAGACTGGAGGAGGAATTCATAGAATGCATACGGGATTGTTTCTTAGAACAGTATGTTACAGAGCCTACAAGGGAGCAAGCTATCTTAGATCTGGTCCTGTGTAATGAGACAGGAATAATAAACGATCTCCGAGTAAAAGATCCTCTCGGAATGAGTGATCACAGTATGGTTGAATTTGTAATACAGATTGAGGGTGAGGAAGTAGTGTCTCAAACGAGTGTACTATACTTAAACAAAGGGGACTACAGTGGGATGAGGGCAGAGTTGGCTAAAGTAGACTGGAAACACAGACTAAACGGTGGCACAATTGAGGAACCGTGGAGGACTTTTAAGGAGCTCTTTCATAGTGCTCAACAAAAATATATTCCAGTGAAAAAGAAGGGTGGTAAGAGAAGGGATAACCAGCCGTGGATAACCAAGGAAATAAAAGAGAGTATCAAATTAAAAACCAATGCGTATAAGGTGGCCAAGGTTAGTGGGAAACTAGAAGATTGGGAAAATTTTAAACGACAGCAAAGAATGACTAAGAAAGCAATAAAGAAAGGAAAAATAAATTACGACGGTAAACTTGCGCAAAACATAAAAACGGATAGTAAAAGCTTTTACAGATATATAAAATGGAAAAGAGTGACTAAAGTAAATGTTAGTCCCTTAGAAGATGAGAAGGGGGATTTAATAATGGGAAATGTGGAAATGGCTAAGACCTTAACCAATTATTTTGCTTCGGTCTTCACAGTGGAAGACACAGAAACCATGCCAGAAATTGCTGGTCACAGGAATGTGGGAAGGGAGGACCTTGAGACAATCACTATCACTAGGGAGGTAGTGCTGGACAGGATAATGGGACTTAAGGTAGACAAGTCTCCTGGTCCTGATGAAATGCATCCCAGGGTATTAAAAGAGATGGCGGAAGTTATAGCAGATGCATTCGTTATAATCTACCAAAATTCTCTGGACTCTGGGGAGGTACCAGCGGATTGGAAAGCAGCTAATGTAACGCCTGTTTAAAAAAAGGGGGCAGACAAAAGGCAGGTAACTATAGGCCGGTTAGTTTAACATCTGTAGTGGGGAAAATGCTTGAAACTATCATTAAGGAAGAAATAGCGGGACATCTAGATAGGAATAGTGCAATCAAGCAGACGCAGTATGGATTCATGAAGGGGAAATCATGTTTAACTAATTTACTGGAATTCTTTGAGGATATAACGAGCATGGTGGATAGAGATGTACCGATGGATGTGATGTATTTAGATTTCCAAAAGGCATTCGATAAGGTGCCACACAAAAGGTTACTGCAGAAGATAAAGGTACGCGGAGTCAATGGAAATGTATTAGCATGGATAGAGAATTGGCTGGCAAACAGAAAGCAGAGAGTCAGGATAAATGGGTCCTTTTCGGGTTGGAAATCGGTGGTTAGTGGTGTGCCACAACTGTTTACAATATACATAGATGACCTGGAAGAGGGGACAGAGTGGAGTGTAACAAAATTTGCAGATGACACAAAGATTAGTGGGAAAGTGGGTTGTGTAGAGGACACAGAGAGGCTGAAGAGATTTAGATAGGTTAAGCGAATGGGCTAAGGCTTGGCAGATGGAATACAATGTCGGAAAGTGTGAGGTCATCCATCTTGGGAAAAAAAAAACAGTAAAAGGGAATATTATTTGAATGGGGAGAAATTACAACATGCTGCGGTGCAGAGGGACCTGGGGGTCCTTGTGCATGAATCTCAAAAGGTTAGTTTGCAGGTGCAGTAGGTAATCAGGAAGGCGAATGGAATGTTGGCCTTCATTGCAAGAGGATGGAATACAAAAGCAGGGAGGTCCTGCTGCAACTGTATAGGGTATTGGTGAGGCCGCACCTGGAGTACTGCGTGCAGTTTTGGTCACCTTACTTAAGGAAGGATATACTAGCTTTGGAGGGGGTATAGAGACGATTCACTAGGCTGATTCCGGAGATGAGGGGGTTACCTTATGATGATAGATTGAGTAGACTGGGTCTTTACTCATTGGAGTTCAGAATGATGAGGGGTGATCTTATAGAAACATTTAAAATAATGAAAGGGATAGACAGGATAGACAAGATAGAGGCAGAGAGGTTGTTTCCACTGGTCGGGGAGACTAGAACTAGGGGGCAAAACCTCAAAATACGGGAGACACAATTTAAAACCGAGTTGAGAAGGAATTTCTTCTCCCAGAGGGTTGTGAATCTGTGGAATTCTCTGCCCAAGGAAGCAGTTGAGGCTAGCTCATTGAATGTATTCAAGTCACAGATAGATAGATTTTTAACCAATAAGGGAATTAAGGGTTATGAGGAGCGGGCGGGTAAGTGGAGCTGAGTCCACGGCCAGATCAGCCATGATCTTGTTAAATGGCGGAGCAGGCTCGAGGGGCTTGATGGCCTACTCCTGTTCCTAATTCTTATGTTCTTATTATGCTCTTATGTTAGCATGCAAATGACCCCAGGACCAGAAAGCTGGCAAGGATCAGGCGGGTAACTCCGCAGCAGGCAGAATTTCCTCTCCGTCCGCGCCCCCCCCCCCCCACCCCCCCAATCACCACCAGTGAGACCTCCAATTAAAATGCATAGGCCTTAATTTCTATAAGCATATTCATTGATTACCAGGCAGTAGAAATTAAACAATCCATTTTCTCCAGATCTGCGATCAGCGTTGGATTGAAGATAAACAGTGTTGGATTGAAGATAAATGTTTCCATAATCCTACCTTAGTTGGCACTTTCACATCTTTTTTAAGAATGGAGAGGTCCTTGTAGTATACTTTATGGTCCTCCTCCAACACCTCAATGCTTATTGCCATGGCTTCATCAAGTGCCTCATAATCATAGGAGGAGGATTTGCGAATTCTTTTGAACTGTTTACTCTGCAGCTGTTTGAGGTAATAGACCCAGCGGTTTGGAAATTCTCGCAACAGTGCACCGATGAGGGAGACGACAAGAGGAGAACCTGCAAAAATATTAGTATCCATGGATTTTCATTTCAAAAGTTTATTTCAAAAACACAAAGTAAGCTTACTTTATAAACTCTCGGCCAGAGACACTGCCAGCAGTTATTAAATGCTGGAAAACAGTACATTATTTTGTCAGAGGGAATCTTGTCATCAAAACTACTTTTAAAAGAACTATGATCAACTTTACAGGTTTTCTTTCATTTATCTATTTAAACAAACTGAATTCTTATTTTCATCAGGGGAACTGGTTGATTGGAAGAAATTTCCAAGCCTTCGGGTGAGAGCTAGTTGAATTAGCATGAATGGATACAAGTCATTTTTTTTATTACAGGAATGCAGCCAACAGAGCGTAACTGGCCCCATCCCATCCCCGCTCTCACCTGTATTCCATAGTGTAAACACCCCAATGTTCAAAGAACCAATAGCTTCATCGACCCACAAAAATGCGCATTGACAAATGTGCCATCAGGTTAAGGATGCCAGCTTCAGTCAAATGAACATAGAACATAGGAACAGGAGTAGGTCATTCAGCCCAATAAGCCTGTTCCTCAATCCAATGAAGGGCCATTCACTGCATTTAAAAGACTGGGCAGCAACTCCATTGGAGAATCAAAAGAACATGAGCTTCCTTTAACACACAGCTACAAACTGATGGTTGAAAGAAACAAAAACTGATCTACGCCATTTGGGCTATTCTGGCTAGAGTTTAAATCTGACTAGAGCTGGTAAATGACTTATCGAAACATAGAAATTAACAGCGTAGAAGGAGGCCATTTCGGCCCATCGTGTCCGCGCCGGCTAACAAAGAGCCACACGGCTCGCGGTCAGCAGCCCTGAAGGTTACATATAAACTTAACAATGAACAATGGCAGAAAGGTAAAGAGCACCCCACCCGCCGCACACAACTGCGACACCCCTTGCAACGAAACATTCTACACTCCACCCCAACCGGAGTCATGTGATCTCCTGGGAGAGACAAAAACCAGATTAAAAACCCAGGCCAATTGGGGGAAAAAAAATCTGGGAAAATTTCTCTACAACCCATCCAGGTGATCGAAACTAATCCAGGAGATCACCCTGGCTGTATTTGATTCCCTGCAGTACTTACCATCGTACTGCAGCCTAATCCCACTTACCAGCTCTAGGTCCATAACCCTGCAGGTTACGGCATTTTAAGTGCCCATCCAAGCACCTTTTAAATGCGGTGAGGGTTTCTGCAGCCACCACCCTTCCAGGCAGTGAGTACCAGACCCCCACAACCCTCTGCGTGAAGAAGCCTCCCCTCAAATCCCCTCTGAACCTTCCACCAATCACCTTAAAACTATGCCCCCTCGTAATTGACCCCTCCACCAAGGGAAATAGGCCCTTGGTATCCAGTATATCCAGGCCCCTCAAAATTTTGTACACTTCAATGAGGTCTCCTCTCAACCTCCTCTGTTCCAATGAGAACAAACCCAGCCTATCCAATCTGTCCTCATAGCTAAGATTCCCCATTCCAGGCAGCATCTTCGTAAATCTCATCTGCACCCTCTCCAGTGCAATCGCGTTCTTCCTATAATACGGCAAGCAGAACTACATGCAGTACTCCAGCTGTGGCCTAACCAGAGTATTATACAATTTAAGCACAACCTCCCTGCTCTTGTACTCTATGCCTCGGCCAATAAAGGCAAGCATTCCGTATGCCTTCTTAACCACCTTATACCTGGCCTGCTACTTTCAAGGATCTGTGGACAAGCACTAGAAGGTCCCTTTGTTCATCTACACTTTTAAGTGGCCCACCGTTTAATGTGGATATTAGCCCTCCCCAAGTGCATTACCTCACACTTCTCCGAATTAAATTCCATTTGCCACTGCTCTGCCCACCTGACCAGTAGATTGATATTCTCCTGCAGTCCACGGCTTTTCTCTTCATTATCAACCACACAGCCAATTTTAATGTCATCTGCAAACTTTTTAATCATACTCCCTATATTCAAGTCTCGATCATTGGTGTATATCACAAAAGCAAGGGACCTAGTACTGAGCCCTGCGGAACCCCAATGGAAACATCCTTCCAGTCACAAAAATATCCATCAACCATTACCCTTTGCTTCCTACCTCTAAGCCAATTTTGGATCCAACTTGCCACTTTGCCTTGGATCCCATGGGCTTTAACCTTCGAGGCCAGTCTACCATGCGGGACCTTATCAAAAGCTTTTCTAAAGTCCATATACGCTACATCGTACACACTACCTCATCGACCCTCCTGGCTACCTCCGCAAAAAATTCAATCAGGTTAGTCAAACACGATCTTCCCTTAACAAATTAGTGCTGACTGTCCCTAATTAATCCTTGCCTTTCCAAATGTAGATATATTCTGTCTTTCAGGATTTTTTCCAATAGTTTTCCCACCACGGAGGTTAGGCTGACAGGCCTGTAATTATTTGGCCTATTCATTTCTCCCTTCTTAAACAAGGGTACCACATTAGCAGTCCTCCGGCACCATGCCCAAATCCAAAGACAACTGGAAAATGATGGTCAAGGCCTCTGCTATTTCCTCTTTTACTTCGCTCAACAGCCTGGGGTGCATTTCATCTGGGCCTGGGAACTTATCTACTTTCAAAGTTGCTAAATCCGTTAATACCTCCTCTCTCTCTGTTTATTTCATCCAGAATTTCACATACCTCCTTGATAGCAGTATCTGCATTGCCCCTTTCCTTTGTGAAAGCAGACGCAAAGTATTCATTAAGAACCATACCAACATCTTCCGCCTCCACACAAAGATTACCCTCATGGTCTCTAATAGGCCCTACCCTTTCTTTAGTTATCTTCTTGCTCTTAATATATTTATAGAACATCTTTGGGTTTTCCTTAATTTTACTAGCCAAGAATTTTTCATGCTTTCTCTCTCTTAGCATTCCTAATATCCTTTTTAATGCAGTGGAATATCAAGCCATTAAATGTGTGTGTCTGGGCAGAGACCCACAGTCTGACTCAGCAAATAAGGGACATCAAACCTGCTGAAAAGTTAACATAGGAAAGTGCAGGACTGGAAAGAAACTATGCAGTCCATGTGACCAGTCTCTAAAACGAATAACTTTCAATCACCCAATCCCGCGAATACCTATCCAATCTTCCCTTAAGTTTTTCCACACTATCTGGCTCCATTGTCTATCCGGGCAGTCCCTTTTACATGTTCAATATTCTCTGCGTAAAATAATTAAATCTCCAACTGTCTGTGCCTCTTCTCTCGTCTACGCTTGCGCTCAAGTTCTACAACGGTAATCTCAAACAAAGCAGGGTTTAATTTATCCATTTCCTTAAGAATCCTAAATATTTGAATATAAACCCTGACCCTTCACTTCTCCAGATTAAACAATCTTGGGTTCTTCAACGCCTCCTCATATCTAAGATTCTAAGTATCAGGTTAGCTAATCTTTTCTAAACTGTTACTAAACTGTCCTTGCTTTATAGTTCAGCTATCAGAATTGTACAGAGTACTCCAGGTGTGGCCGCATCAGTGCCTTGTACAGAATCATTAGCAAGTCTTGAGATAAGTGCTCTATCTGTCTGATTATTAATCCCAAGATCAAGTTTTATTTCCTTACTGTTGCTGTACCCGACACTGCTGTCTGTAGTGAGTTATCTGCCAATAGCCTGACAGGAAAATGCTGGAATCCAATTTTTAAGTAGTAACAGATCACTTAGAAAATCATAATACGATTAGGCATAGTGAACATGGTTTTATGAAAGGGAAATAGTGTTTCATAAATGTATTAGTTTCCTGAGGCTGTAACTAGCAGGGTAGATAAACTACATAAAGGGGAACCAGTGGATGTAGTATATTTGGATTTCCAAAAGGCATTCGATAAGGTATCACATTAAAAAGTTGTTACCCAAGATAAGTGCTCATGGGGTTGGGGTAATATATTAGCATGGATAGAGGATTAGTTAATGGACAGAAACAGAAAGTAGGGACAAACGAGTAATTTTCTGGTTGGCAGGCTGTAACTAATGGGGTGCCATAAGGATCAGTGCTTGGGCCTCAACTGTTACAATCTATAGTAAGGATCTAGATGAAGGGACTGAGTGTAACATAACCAAGTTTGCTGACGATATAAAGCTAGGTGGGTAAGTAAACTGTGAGGAGGCCACAAAGAGTCTGCAAAGGGATATAAGGGAAACTACAGACCAGTTAGCCTAATATCTGTGGTTGGGAAGATGTTGGAGTCCATTATTAAAGCAGAAGCAGGACATTTAGAAAATCAAAATTCGGTCAAGCAGAGTCAGCATGGATTTATGAAGGGGAAGTCAAGTTTGATAAATTTGCTAGAATTCTTTGAGGATGTAATAAACAGAGTGGATAAAGGAGAACCAGTGGATGTGGTGTATTTTGACTTCCAGAAGGCATGTGGCAAGGTGCCACATAAAAGGTTACTGCACAAGATAAAAGTTCACGGGGTTGGGGGTAATATATTAGCATGGATAGAGGATTGGCTAACAAACAGAAAATAGAGTATGGAAAAATGGTTCATTCTCGTGTTGGCAATCAGTAACTAGTAGGGTGCCACAGGGATCAGTGCTGGGACCCCAAATATTTGCAATCTATATTAACGACTTGGAGGAAGGGACTGAGTGTAACGTAGCCAAGTTTGCCTATGATACAAAGATGGGAGGAAAAGCAATGTGTGAGGAGAACACAAAAAATCTGCAAAAGGACATAGACAGGCTATGTGAGTGGGCAAAAATTTGGCAGATGAGAGTATAATGTTGGGAAGTGTGAGGTCATGCACTTTGGCAGAAAAAAAAAATCAAAGAACAAGTTATTATTTAAATGGAGAAAGATTGCAAAGTGCTGCAGTACAGCGGGACCTGGGAGAACTTGTGCATGAAACACAAAAGGTGCAGGTACAGCAAGTGATCAGGAAGGCCAATAGAATCTTGGCCTTTATTGCAGTGTATTGGGAGTATAAAAGCAGGGAAGTCTTGCTACAGTTGTACAGGGTATTGGTGAGGCCACACCTGGAATACTGCGTGCAGTTTTGGTTTCCATACGAAAGGATATACTTGCTTTGGAGGCAGTTCAGAGAAGGTTCACAAGGTTGATTCCAGAGATGAGGGCGTTGACTTATGAGGAAAGGTTGAGTAGGTTGGGCCTTTACTCATTGGAATTCAGAAGAATAAGAGGTGATCTTATGGAAAAGTATCAGATTATGAGGGGGTTGACAAGGTGGATGCAGAGAGGATGTTTCCACTAATAGGGGAGACTAGAACTAGAGGGCATAATCTTAGAATAAGGGGCCGCCCATTTAAAACAGAGATGAGGAGAAATTTCTTCTCTCAAAGGGTTGTGGATCTGTGGAATTCGCTGCCTCAGCTGGGACATTGAATAAATTTAATCTCAGAAACATACAGTTTCTTAAATGATATGGGAATAAGGGGTAATAGAGAGCGAGCAGGGGAGTAGACCTGAGGCCTTGATCAGATCAGGCCATGACTGTATTAAATGGCGGAGCAGACTCGAGGGGCCGTATGACCTACTCCTGCTCCTATTTCTTATGTTCTTAGACAGGTTAAGAGAGTGGGCAATAAGGTGGCAGATGGAGTACACGGAGGGGAAATGTGAAGTTATTCATTTTGGTGGGAAGAATAGAAAAACAGAATATTTTTTAAATGGTGAGAAACTATTAAATGTTGGTGTTCAAAGAGATTTAAATATCCTCATACAGGAAACACAGAAAGTTAGCATATGCAGGTACAGCAAGCAATTAGGAAGGCAAATGGCATGTTGACCTTTATTGCAAGGGGGTTGGAATACAAGAGTAAGGCAGTCTTGCTACAATTATACAGGGCTTTGGTGACAGCACACCTGGAGCACGGTGCACAGTTTTGGTCTCCTTATCTAAGGAACGATATACTTGCCTTAGAAGCAATGCAATGAAGGTTCACTAGATTGATTCCTGGGATGAGAGGGTTGTCCTATGAGGAGAGATTGAGTAGATCAGACCTATACTCTCTGGAGTTAAGAATGAGAGGTAATCTCATTGAAACATAAAATTGACAGTGGTTGTTTCCCCTGGCTGGAGAATCTAGAACTAGGCGGCATAGCCTCACGATAAGGGGTCGGCCATTTAAGACTGAGATGAGGAAGAATTTCTTCACTCAGTGGGTTGAGAATCTTTGGAATTCTCTACCCTAAAGGGCTGTGGATGTTGCGTCATTGAGTATATTCAAGGCTGAGATTGATAAGAGTTTTGGACTCTACGGGAATCAAGCAAGATGGAGATCGGGCAGGAAAGTGGAGTTGAAATCGAAGATCAGCTATGATCTTATTGAATGGCGGCGCATGCTCGATGGGCCCCAAGGGCTATTCCTGCTCCTAATTCTTATATTCTTATATATTCTTGTACTTCAAGTTCACTATGTTGTATCCCGTAGTCTAGAGCCATTTAGTTATATTTCCATTGTTTATTTCCTTACCTACTCTTCTCATTTAACGTAAACTCCTTTCATTCTTCAGCCTACCTTCCCAACCCATCCAAATCCTTTTCATTTTGGGTTGCCTGATCGTTGTTATTTCAAATCCCCTCATTCTTACCTCACCCCCAATATGGTGTCATCTGCAAACTTGGACCTCACCAATAACCTTCGCCATGCTAAGGGATGCAATTATTTAAATTACAAACATATTAAAAACTAATATCCTGAAAGAAGCCCTGCATTTGAAGAGGAACATTTTTTTACTCGACAATTAGTTTTCTGCACTGCACAGTTGAGCCCAGCAGAGATTGGCATCGGACTGAAATGTATAAAACGGAAGTTCCTCTCTCCAAACCCACACAAAAGCAATTACCATCACTAACTCACTGAGCCAGTCATGTCACCTGTGTTTACTAATTCAAATCCTTCATGTAGTTGGACTTAGCAACTTTAGCTTGCCACTATCTTCTAGTGTGATCAGCACTCATAGCTCATGTTTATACTGAGTGTGTCTGCCATTATCGAGCCTTAATATTTGAATACTCGACTCCTGACACCCCTGGAACTGTACCCCATCAAAGGGTTAATGCTTTCAGGAATAGGGGGAGGGGACAAGAGAAAACTGGGGGAAAAAAAGGATGGAAAAGAAAGTGAACCATAATTCTGTGTAACAATTTGAGTTTTTTTTAAAAAGGTGTATGACAGCCAGATCCCTCTCTTTAAGGCTGGCTGAAAAGTTTTATACAATTGCACAAAGTTTTTATTCATTTTTAAGCATTCCAATAAAATATTACAGTAAGAAAATTATTCCTGACATTTGATAATGAATTTTCAGCATCAGGGTTTCGCAAACGTAAACCTTAAAGCCAGCCGATGCAGGAGAACAGAATTTAGTGGAACTGAGTGAAATGAGCAAATGTGAATAATAAACAAAACTTAACTCTATGATTTCATACTGTTAGCAAAGCACTTTTACAGTTCGCCCAGAACAGTGTTTCCATTTAAAGGAAGTGAAGTATGAGCAAGCGGTAAAATTATGCATTACTTGGGGCAGGAAATGTTCTCTTGTGCTCAAGTGTTCCCAGTAGTGCAACATAAAGATCAAAACCTGTTCCACTAGGAGCTGCCAAAGAGAAAAATGGTTGCCTTCACTTCCAAAAGTAAGAATCTAAAGGCTGATACTCCGGTGTTAGCTAATCTTAGAAAGATAGAGAGAGAAGATGGTGGAATGTCAAAGCAAAGTGCTAAAAGGTGATTAATCACTGTTATTACATAGCTACCCATCAAAAAAGGAGTAAAACTGGCTAACCAAAGAGAACAAAGGTCAATTAACTTATTGAGATGACATCTGAACTTGTGCTGCATCTCATCAAAAAGTATTTTACTCCAAGCAAGTCGATGCATCAGTAAAGGGGAGAGATTTCAAATATCGCAACAGTGACAGAAGTGAATAATAGCATAGACATATAATAAGAGCATACACGCAATGACTATGGGTCGTTATATCATCGTGGAACAGGAGGAACAGAGGGTACACAGGGCATAGGAGGTGCATGATTAACTTTAAATGCACCAGATAGGGACATCTCAATACAGTCAGCTGCCTGGGCATGGCAAGGGAGCAGTGGCCGAGGATGTTCAGGCTCACACGGTGTCGGCCTTGGCTCAGTGGTAGCACTGAGAGACAAGGTCGTAGATCCAGGTCCCACTTCAGAGACTTGAGCACATAATCTAGGCTGACAGTTCATCGCAGTACCGAGTTCGTTCTTTCTTTTCACAAAAGAAACTATACCTTAGATGTGCAACTTGGTCCATAAAGGAATAAATCAACTGTCCTCACTGCCCTACTACTGACCGTGAAGGTCACCACTGCCCTCAACTTTATGCCACAGGGCCTTCTGTGCACCCACAAGAGTAAGCTGCTTTGCCCTCTATTTCTCCATTAAGGATGTACCTGAAGCTATGTATTGCTATGTACCCTGCACATAAATTATGGCAAGATCAGTCACAACAGGCTAGGAGACAGGTGCACTAGAATCTCAATGTCCTATTCTATAGCAAGTGTAGTTTAATTGGCACTATCTAATTTGCATTTCTAGTAACTCACTGGCCAGATCCTTGCCAAGAATTATTTTCAGCACTACAATATTTTATATAGATATATATTTTATAACTGCAACTTTCCTTCATGTGCACACATGTCCTCTGCTGCTACCTTACAGTAATTCCATGTCTTACTTCTGTACTTTTTAAGTCATGCACTTTCTTCTGGGCTTCCCGCCAGTTCCTCCAATGACAGAAATAGCGTTATCTCTATGCATCATCTATTCCTGTGTTTTACCCTTTATTTACATGCTAGGATGCTAGATATTTAGACTAAAAATGTGCTTGCATAGCTTTATTTCAGAGATTGCCAACATTTACAGAGCCTCAATGGTAAATCAACTTCTTCTGGGGTGCAGACTTTTCTTCAACAATTGTGCTTTCCACAGCTGGGATCTCAAAATGTAATTTTATAGTGATAACTGGTTCATTAGCTGTTTGATAAGTACGAAATGAATATTGTCGAGATGTGTCGATGGGCTAATTTTACTGCTGTTAATAAAATGGCACTCTCATAAATCACATGGTTTAAAGTCAAAGTGAACCATAATTTTGTTATCAGTTCAATGGCATTGGTGAACATGTTTTCCCCTTTTAAGTGAAAATAAGAATGGTCGTCCCCGAGGGGGCTTACAGCTAGGGGTTAGGTGAGTTCTCACATTGTCCTTCCAGTCCTTGGACCTGAACTCAAACAATGCTAATTAATTTCTAATTTGCTAAAGTGGGAAAGAAAATGTAGTACAGAAAGAAATTAACATGGAGCTAATGCCATGTTTCAATTCCTACTGCTCCTACGTTTAAAGACAAAATTGATCACCAGACTTGAAGGAACTTAGCCATGTGAGGAAGCAATGGTTTATTTGTTCAGGAAAGAGAATTCAGAAGTGTTACGACTATGTCCAACTAACTGGATGAAAGCTATCTCCCCCTCTAAATCTAGGCTGACACTCGAGTGCAGTGCTGAGGGAGGGCTGCACTGTCGGAGGTGCCGTCTTTCGGATGAGACTTTAAACCGCGGCCCCGTCTGCTCTCTCAGGTAGACGTAAAAGATCCCATGGCACTATTTCGAAGAAGAGCAGGGGAGTTTATCCCCGGTGTCCTGACCAATATTTATCCCTCAATCAACAGAACAAAAACAGTCTATCTGGTCATTATCACAGTGCTGTCTGTGGGAGTTTGCTGTGTGCAAATTGGCTGCCGCCTTTCCCACACTCCAAAAGTACTTCATTGGCTGTAAAGCACTTTGAGACATCCAATGGTCATGAAAGGAGCTATATAAATGGAAGCCTTTCTTTCATTCAATTGTAAAGGTCCTACATGAAATGAGTTTGGGCATTTCCTAATGAGTCAGAACCACAGCAGAAGAATGCCCACATTCTGCATTATGGTGGAAATCTCAGACTATAAGATCAGCTGGTGTGGAAATCTAAGTGGAATTGGTGGAGGGCAAATTGTTGGAGAAGTATACTGAGCTTTACTCTATACCTAAACCATTCTAAAACAGACTTAGCAGTTGTATGACAATGCTGAAAGTACAAAATTACTGCATTCCCAACAAGGGCACCTTGATAAGAACAGAAATCCCAAAATTGGGTTACGATTATATTTTGAGTATTAGTGCAGACCTGTACCAAACAATTTCAAAGCTTTTATGGGCCACATCAAAAGTGGAAAGACTGAGGAAGTAAATCATAATATTTGACATCAACATGAAAAACTAAATA
Source organism: Pristiophorus japonicus (assembly GCF_044704955.1). Classification (NCBI taxonomy): domain Eukaryota; kingdom Metazoa; phylum Chordata; class Chondrichthyes; family Pristiophoridae; genus Pristiophorus; species Pristiophorus japonicus. Next base: position 51,246,076 of record NC_091989.1, read on the forward strand.
AGTAAATCAGCAATTACACTGGATTTACATGTATTCAATAGCACAATAATGAAAATGCTCACCTATTGACTACATCCAGACAGTCCAGTAACCATTTCTAATTTCCTACGAATCATACAACCAGCAAGATCTTTGAACAGCGATTGTGTACTATATTTGCTGTAACAAGTTTTATTTAAATACAAGACCAAACAGTATGGATGTCTATTCTGAAAGTTTAATTTTAACAATCCTTAAAAGATTTACCAGACCATTTGCACGAGCAAATTAAAGCATTGTGATGGTGAAATTAGCCCAACAGTATAGAACCATGTCCTCACCCTCATAGGAATCCCTTTGTATGAGGTTTTAATTTTAAATACAGGATGCAGAGAACTGAGAGAAAAAAGCTCAATCTATAGCAGTGCAACAATAAAACACAGGTGATGGTAATTGGAGCCAGTTTGCCAAAGGAGCTTTCAAAAATCATTTCATTTATTTATTTTAGGGAAGGGAAAAAAAAATTCAAATTAGGTCCCTTTCCATCTGTATCTCAGAATGGCAAGCTTTTTAAAGCAAAAATGAATACCTTTTAATTAAACATTTTGTTGAAAACCTACTCAAATTCATCATCCAGTTTGTATTCAATTCATTATCAAAACTATACAAACAAATGCAGTTATGAATAGACAAACAATGTGGCTGTTCCAATGAGAAAAATAAATGGTTTATAATTCAAACATAGACAAAAACTGTAACAAATATGTAACCAGTTCAGTCTGCCATGTTTGAAATGGGTCTGGTTTTTTCCCCAGACACACACTATATTGAGTTGTTGTTTTTTTAAACAATCTTAGCCTGAACAAACTTTTTGAAATTTGTCACCTAGCTTTTCTTCAAAGTATTTTGAAAACAATCAAACAGATATTGCTGAGGCATGTATTCAAGCAGCTGGATTAACTAAATGCTGCTGATACATCCTTGGGGCCCAAGTTTCCGCCCCCTGTAAAAACAGTGCAGTCTGCGCCGACTTTCTAGAATAAAAAGGGCGCCGAAAAGTTCTAATTCTCCGCGCTCCTCAGGAAGTCTTCGGCCTCGGCGTAGCGCAGCACAAAGGCTGGGGGGGTGCGGAGCCAGGTCTCGGCGCTAAAAACAGTGCCAGGACCTCTGCACATGCACGCTAGAGTGTGCGCGCATGAGCAGGAGCTCTTCGCAGCCCGAATCTCTGCGACGCTGCGTGGGAGGGGCCCGAAGTACGCTGCCCCGAGCCCTGGCCGAATAGGCTCCCCAGGCATTGAAGATGTGCTTAAATAGTTATCGGGACTCGGGCTTCCTAGAAACACCCACACCGAATATCGCTGGGATGATCCGATTAACTGGGAGCCCAGAAAGCAACGTCTGCCTGAGATGTCTGGGAGGGAAATCGCTGGTTTCATTGACAGACCGACTGACAAATCACCCAATGGGAAGTAAGTTGGAGGGAGAGCCCACTCACTTGCTATGGTTGGGAGTTACAGAAGCCCATGTTCGGAGTCAGTCTGTGCTCTGATCAGAAGATGGGCGCTCCGGCCACGGATGTTTTAACAGTGACCAAAGCTCAGTAACAGTGCAGAAAACTTGCACACAACTCCTGTTGACAGATGCAGCTTTCCCCATTTAACAAGACTATGTTCTGGTTGAGAGAAAACACTCCAGGTAAGTGGCTGATACGGACTCATGACTGAAAAGCTCAGATGTGGGACCTGCCCGATATTGATGACTCAGAGCTGGACTCGGGATCCACGTCTTTGAACATCTGACAACCACAGATTTCGGCAAAGATGACACTTCAAGACCGCATCCGCGGGGAGCGTGCCTAGACTGGGGGAGAAACGCCCTGCTTTTATTCCGGACTGGTTGGAATTCTAAAAGTGGAATCTTGCAATCTGGAAGCACCAAATTAATAAACACCCAAATTAATAAGCGTTTAGGTACAAAATGTGCCAATTCCGGTGCATGCTCCAGTCGTCAAGGTAGGACTTCTAATTTTTATTACTTGATTTAATGTTCATTTATTATTATTTAAAAATTATAATGGTTTCTGTGCATCTTTATGGTTAAAAGTGAAGTGTTTAATGCTTTGTAAAATCCCTTAACTTCCCTTCCCCCCCATCTCTCGCTGCCTGCGCCTAATTTATAAAGTGTAGGCAAGGTTTTTCTGAGCGTACAAAAATCTACACTTACTCCATTCTAAGTTAGTTTGGAGTAAGTTTTCGCTGCCTAAACTTGCAAAACAGGCGTAAGTGGCCGGACACGCCCCCTTTTGAAAAAATTTTTTTTTAAACAAAACTATTCTAATTAACTAGAATTGGAGCGAACTAAATGCCGAGAATTGCAATTTCTAAGATACTCCATACTAAACTAGTTGCTCCAAAAAAATAGAAGCAACTCGAGCCGAAACTTGAGTCCTATGAAATTCAGACTGCAGAATGTACCTCACAGTAACCAGGTTTCAGCTTTGTACAAAATTATTGGCCTGGAATTTGTGTTCGCCATCGTTGCAACTGTGAATCTGACAGCAACTTCTGGAGTATGCAGATGCGCAGCTAAACATGGAAATCCAGAAGTTGCTGTTGGTCATTCCCTGCTTCTCCACAAGGAATGACCTGTTTAACTCTGCACAGCCGGCAATCAATTGATATCACTGAACTGCTGAGAACTTGAGCTTTTAGGCTGGAATATCACTCATAAATCCCCTCCTGCAAAAGGTTAAGCCTTGTGAATGAAGTGCACCTGGGTTTTTAATGGTGTACTGAGTCATAATTACTGCTGAACCGTTCTGGCCCTGAAAAACTAATTTTAGATTTGTGAAATGTCACATTTTTCCATTATGTTAAAAATTCAATTTTTTAAATAATTTTGTTTTCCGTTTATTCATGATATTTCACCTTTTACCTTAATCCCATGTGTCTGCCCCAATCTTTATTTCGCTCTCTGTAAAATGATTCAAAAGGGAAGGAAAATCAGTGCATTTTACTTCCTGGTTTGCTGTCTGTGAGAATTCTTCAATGTGATTGGCTGCTTAGCCAGCTTGATGACATCACTGTTGTGGATGCTGGAGATCCCCTAGACTTAACATGAGTTTCAAATTAACGTCAGGAGAAGTGAAATCAACATCAGAGAGATTGCTAGATCTTTGTGGACAGCTGTCTTCGAGGTTAGTGGCGAGTGCCGTCACTTCGCCGCAACTGCAAAATCCGGGCCATTGAGTCCTAACACAGGGTTCCGGGAGAGGCTGAGGCCTTGAAATTAAAAATTTTAATGAAAGTATTAAAAGAGAAATTGACAATTTATGGGCTAAACATTAATTATGTCATTGTGAAATCTATCATTTATGTTTTTATTTTGTTGAAAACCTTGTTTTGGACATTAGAAAATTTGAAGTTGTTGAGGAAAATGTGAACCAAAAATGTTGTCATCTCTTAATAGAGTTGGAAGTTGGATGTAGGAAAACTAGAGTTGGACACATGAGAAAAATAGGCAATAAGAAATGAGTTAAGTTGTAAAAGAGATTGGAAATGATTTTAATTATGAGAAAAAGGTGCGACATCTAGGGGTGATGGATAAGCATGAAGGAACAAAGTGTTAAAAATCACAACAGAGGAAGTGTACAGGAAGTGCATGCAATACACAAAACCTTTAATTGACTATGGTAGATGTGCATACATACACACTAATGGAACTCCTGTGGCTTTGCATATGGTGAGTTGGAGCATATGCTGTTTGAATGTGTATGCATGAATTATTCTGCTGCTTAATTACTGTTACGTAAACAGTTGGTGAGGTCAGAGTGTAATTGTTTTTCAGGCAGCACAATGCTGGCTTGATTTCTCGCTTTCTTTTAAGTAAGAAATACATTTGCTAAGATCACTCACAAGTTAGATACATTTGTGCTTTTATGTCAATGATTATATTTCTTTATACTTCTTTTGAAGTGTAACATGGAAATTTGAGTTGAACACTTCAAAGTGTGACAGACAGGAAATTTGTGCTAGAGGTATCATTTTTATATAACTAGAAAATCTGGTCAGTATTGTTCAGAGAAAGACATACAATGCACTGTTTTATAAAGGCAGGAACATTACACCACGTAAAACATAATGGCCCGAATTTTGCGGTGGTAATGACGACGAAACTGTCAGCGTTCGCTGTCATTACCCCTCTGAATCAGAGTGTAACTTCAGGATTTAGTGCATGCGCAGATCAATGCGGAAATCCTAAAGTTGTGGTCAGTCCTTCACTGCTCCACCACAGGTTGCACTGTGGAAATTACTTGAAATCACATACAAGAGCAAAAACTTTCCATTTTACGATGGAATATCGCCGCTGAAAATTCCTTAAAACATTAAAACATTAAGCCTTGTTGAAAGAGCTGGAACTCTATTTTTATCGACGTATTGACTGCTAAAAAACATTCTGGCCGTGAAAAACTAATTTTATATTTGTGGAATGTCAGATTTTCCATTATTTGGATTTTTAATTAATTTGTTTGATATTTCTACCTTAACATATGTGTATGTCCCAATCTTTATTTTGCTCTCTGTAAAATTTATAAAAAATAAATCAGAATCTGTGCATTTTACTTCCTGGTTTGCTCCGAGAATTTTTCAATGTGATTGGCTGGTTAGCCAACTTGATGACATCACTGTTGCTGGGCACTTAGGATTCCCCTGATTTGGCACCAGATTCAAACAAAGACTAGGAGAGCTGAAATTCACGCTACAGAGATCACTAAATCTTTGTGGGAAGCTTTCTTTGAGGTTAGTGGCGAGCACCGTCACTTCACCGGTGAACTCAAATATATTATTCTCCCACTAAAGTAAAGGATTGTGTCCCTTTTACGCCACAGTCCAATTGCTCTTAAACTTATAATTAGGTCAATTAAGAAGCTACAGCCATTCACCTCCAGTAATGTGTGTTTCTGGAGAGTTTATTTGTTTCTTTATTTAAATATGGCCTGGAAATGTGAGTTCAACAGACAAGAACTGCATGCTACACATACCATGTTATAATATTTCAAGTGTATTTTCATTGTAGCTGCTCAGAGTAAGTTAGAGGATACACTATTTTGTAAGGAGAGGAACATTATACCATGCAAACCAGAAGGTATTATTCTGTTGCAAAAGTGTAGGTATATGCCCCCTTAAGGCTACAAAGTCTAACTAATGTTAAGTAAACACTGGGTGAGTTCATTCAAAAGTTATTTTTTCAGGCTGAACCCTGACTTTAACTGTAAAGTAAGAGCCAGCAGACTTTGTGGATTTGGTGATGGGCTATCCTGGAGAGTTTTTCTATATATTGCAAATGACTGCCATTGTTTCTTTTAACATGACACAGAAATTGGTATTAGCCAGTGGGTGACATCTTAAGTATGGTAAAAGCATCTATGTGTTAAGAAAATACATAAAATGATATTCCCCTGCAAACTGCAATAATATTAGATTTCAAATCATGTAGTTCAAATTGTGTCATTCAATCTCAGAACTTAATCATCATACCTGCGACTGGCAAAATCATTTGCCAAAATTACAATCCAACCATGAAAAGCAGCACAGGTGGGCATGCATTTCAAAGTTGTGTCATCTCATGAATGATTTAAAATCAAATAAATCCTTGAAGTGTTCCTACCGATATGTGATGTGCCATAGCTTACACGTTGCTCTATATATTCAACTGAATTCCAGGTATTGTGCAAAAAGTAAGCATCTTACTTTACAAAGTCTACAATTACTCTACAAAGTCCCAAGTGGCTGGAATCAGGCTCAGCTGTACTAATATACAATGTATTTCAATACTGAAATTCAATTTATTATGCGTACTGCCATTCTGTGGCAAGAATAAATACTGCAGCAGAATGGCAAAATAAATACTGGAATCCAGTGAAGTAATGTTCCCTTTTGGCCACTCAGTATAACAGTCCCAAGTACAACTTGGCCTAGAAATCCCGCGGGCGATCGGCTAAAAAAAAGGGGAAAAAGATGCGCACTTACCAGAACCTGCTACGCCCACGAGCGATCCCGGTCTTGAGGCTTCCAATCACTGCGTGTCGGAGTGCGTGCACGTTGGAGCGTCTGTATGCTGGAGCTGGAGTCACATGGCTTTGGGCAGCCAATCAAGGTAAAGTATTTTCTCATTCATAATAATGGGAACTCCGTAAGTTGAAGTTCCCATTATGATTGAGAAACCCCCTCAAACACCAATAAAAAATTAGAAAAAATACACCACATATTTAACATTAATTTAAATTAAAGTTATTTATGTCTTATTAAAAAATATATATTTTCCCGATTTTTAAAAAAAAGTTCTTTAAATTATAGTTTAAAATAAGCTTACTGTGGGGAGGGTTTTTTCAATTTTATTTCATCATGTTTTGTGTGTTTTAAAACTCTTACACCTGTAAAATTAGGCTATGCGCCTGCTTTTATGAGGCAGAAGAGTTTTCAAGACATTTGCTGGGCAAGATATGGGTAAATACCGCAATCTTGCCCATGCAAATGTCCTCGCACCCGAGATGTGGAGGATCTGTCAAGCCAGAAACTTGACAGATCGGAAAAGCCGGTTTTCAGCGCATGCGCATTGTGCGCTGAAAACCGGCTTTTGCGATGTCTTCCCGGGTCTATACACACTCCGTACGGACCCGGGGAGACTAGGATTTCTGGGCCCTTATCTTTTTGACCATAGTTTGTAATTTCTCTGCATACTTCCAATTTTGCTTGGTGTTTGTTTCTCATCTGTAAAGCAACCAGGGATGTTTTGTACATGTCTGCAGTGCAATAAAAGCCTTACCTTTACATTCCTGTACTATGCTGTGTGCTTGTTCTGGCAGAAGGGACACCTCCAGGTTAACAAAACGTGCTAGGATTTCCAGTCCTTTGTCATTGCTCAGACCACTTTGTACAGATACGAGGAAGTTATTACCTGCAAAACATTTTTAAAAGTTTAACGACTATTTATCTACAGGTTGTACTTATCTAATTAGTAAAGCTAATTAGTAGCATTGTTCGACAACTACCAAGGTGATTCAACATTTGTAGTGATAACTGGGAATCTCACTAAATCCCTGCATCATTAGAATGGTAAGTCTCCATTTATTTTCTAATTTCCTCCTGAGAGTGGTAACTAATATGCTCAAGCACAACTCTATCTGTAGAGTGGTCCTCATAGAATCATAGAAATCACAATACAGGAGACCTTTTGCCTCACTGCAATTTTACGAGCTCTTCCACAAGTTTTCAACTCTAATCCCATTTTCCTATTATTTCACTATCTTTTTATATGCTTCGTTTTAAAATATTTTTCAACTCCCTTTTAACATTACAGTCCCTATCTCAACGGCCACTTATGGTACAGCATTCTATATTCTAATATTTGTCAATTTTTAAAAACTTCCTCTTCACTCCTCACACAATCCCGAATCTATAACCCCTTGCTACCAATTCACCAGCCAGTGGAATAATCTTTCACTCCTTACCCTCTAAAGGCCCTTCAGCATTTTGAAAAAAAATTATTAGCCTGAGACAGTGGCATGGTTATGGAGTTTGCTGTTGGAGATGCAATTAGTCTTTCCAATGTTTATCTTCAGGAAATTGTGACTCGTCCAAGACTGGATGTCTGATAAATAGTCTGACAACACACTTTGTTATCCATTCCCTGACTCTCTGGACTCCCAAACCCAGGTTGCAAAAAAATAAGTAGAATGGGCCTAGAAGAGTTTAGAACAATGGGAGGAGATGTCATTGAAACACATAATAAAATTTAGAGGGCTTGCCAGGGTAGATGCCGAGAGGCTGTTTCCCCAGGATAGAGAGCCTAGAACTAGGGGCCATAGTCTCAGGATAAGGGGTCGGCCATTTAGAATCATAGAAAGGTTAAAGACAAAACGACTTGGATTTATATAGCACTTTCACGACCACCGGACATCTCAAAGCACTTTACAGCCAATGAAGTACTTTTTGGCGTGTAGTTACTGTTGTAATGTGGGTTACAGCACAGAAGGCAGCCATTCAGCCCATCGAGCCTGTGCTGGCTCTCTGTAAGAACACTTTAGCTAGTCCCACTCCCCCGCCCTTTTCCTGTAGCCCTGCAAATTTTTCGTTCAGGTACTTATCCAATTCCCTTTTGAAAGCTACAATTGAATCTGCCACCACTACCCTTTCCGGCAATGAATTCCAGATCCGAACCACTTGCTGCGTAAAAAAGTTATTCCTCATGTCACCCTTTGTTCTTCTGCCAATCACTTTAAGTCTGTGTCCTCTGGTTCTCGACCCTTCTGCCAATGGGAACAGTTTCTCTCTATCCAGACCGTTCATGATTTTGAACCTCTCTATCAAATCTCCTCTCAATCTTCCCTGCTCTAAGGAGAGCAACCCCAGCTTCTCCAGTCTATCCATGTAGATGAAGTCCCTCATCGCTGGACCATTCTTGTAAATCTTTTCTGCATCCTTTCGAAGGCCTTCCTGAAGTGTGGTGCTCAGAATTGGACACAATACTCCAGTTGAGGCGGAATGAGTGTTTTTGCTTTTGTACTCTATGCCTCCATTTATAAAGCCCAGGATCCCATATGCTTTTTAACCACTTTCTCAATCTGCCCTGCCACCTTCAAAGATTTGTGCAGATATACCCCCAGGTCCCTCAGTTCACCTTTAGAATTGTACCCTTTAGTTTATATTGCCTCTCCTCGTTCTTCCTACCAAAATGTATCACTTCGCACTTTTCTGCGTTAAATTTCATCTGCCACATGTCCGCCCATTTCACCAGCCTGTCTATGTCTTCTTGAAGTCTATCGCTATCCTCTTCATTGTTTACTATACTTCCAAGTTCTGTGTCATCTGCAAATGTTGAAATTGTGCCCTGTACACCCAAGTCTAAGTCATTAATATGTATCAAGAAAAGCAGTGGTCCCAGTACCGATCCCCGGGGGATTACCACTGTATACCTTCCTCCAGTCCGAAAAACAACCGTTCACCACTACTCTCTGTTTCCTGTCACTGAGCCAATTTCGTATCCATGCTGCCACTGGCCCTTTTATTCCACGGGCTTAAACTTTGCTGGCAAGCCTATTATGTGGCATTTTATCAAATGCCTTTTGGAAGTCCATGTACAACCGCATTGCCCTCACCAACCCTCTCTGTTGCCTCATCAAAAAACTTGATCAAGTTAAACACGATTTGTCTTTAACAGATCCGTGCTGGCTTTCCTTAATTAATCCATACTTGTCCAAGTCACTGTTAGTTCCTGATTATCATTTCTAAACGCTTCCCCACTACCGAGCTTAAACTGACTGGCCTGTCGTTGCTGGGATTATCCTTACACTCTTTTTTGAACATTTACAATTCTTCAGTTCTCTGGCACCAGCCCCTTATCCAAGGAGGATTGGAAGATTATGGCCAGTACCTCTGCAATTTCCACCTTTATTTCCCTCAGCATCCTAGGATAGACCCCATCCGGTCCTGGTGACTTATCAACTTTAAGTACGGCCAGCCTTTCTAGTACCTCATCTTTATAAATTTTTATCCCATCCAGTATCTTAACTACCTCCTCGTTTACTATGACTTTGGCAGCATCTTCTTCCTTGGTAAAGACAGATGCAAAGTACTCATTTAGTACCTCAGCCATGCCTCTGCCTCCATGTGTAGGTTTCCATTTTGATCCCTAATCGGCCCCACCCCTCCTCTTACTACCTGTTTACTATTTATATGCCTATAGAAGACGTTTGGATTCCCTTTTATGTTAGCTGCCAATCTGTTATCATTCTCTTTGCCCATCTTATTTCCTTTTACACTTCCCCTCTGAGCTTTCTATATTCAGCCTGGTTCACACTTGTATTCTCAACCTGACATACGCCCCCTTTTTTTGATTCATCTTACTCTCTCTCTCTCTCTTTCGTCATCCAAGGAGCTCTGGCTTTGGTTGCCTTACCTTTCCCCCTCATGGGAATGTACCTCGACTGTACCTGAACCATCTCCTCTTTAAAGGCAGCCTATTGTTCGATTACAGTTTTGCCTGCCAATCTTTGATTCCAATTTACCCAGACCAGATCTATTCTCAACCCACTGAAATTGGAGATTTCTCCCTGTCTTTTTCCATAGCTAGTCTAAACCTTATGATGCTATGATAACTGTTCCCTAAATGTTCCCCTACTGACAATTGCTCCACTTGACTGATCTCATTCCCAGAACCAGAACTGCCTCCTTCCTTGTTGCTCAAGAAACATACTGATCAAGAAAGTTCTCCTGAACACACTTCAGAAATTCTTCCCCCTCTCTGCCCTTTACACTATTGCTATCCCAGTCTATATTAGGATAGTTGAAGTCCCCCATTATCTATAGTTCTTGCACCTCTCTAGGACTGAAATTTGGAGAAATGTCTTTACTCAGATGCTTGCGAATCTTTGGAATTCTCTACCCCAGAGGAAGGTGGATGCTCAGTTATTGAGTACATCCTTTCTTCCTCATGTGTTTATCTAGTTTCCCCTTAAATGCATCTATGCTATTCGCCTCAACTACTTCTTGTGGTAGTGAGTTCCATATTCTAACCATTCTCTCAGTAAAGAAGTTTCTCCTGAATTTCCTATTGGATTTATTAGTTATTACCTTATATTTATGGTCCACCACAAGTGAGAACATCTCCTCTATGGCTACTCTATCAAAACCTTTCATAATCTGAAAGATCTCCATCAGGTTATTCCTTAGTCTTCTATTTTCTAGAGAAATGAACTCCGCCCGTTCAATCTTTCCTGATCGGTATAACCTCTCAGTTCTGGTATAATTGTAGTAAATTTTTAGTGCATCTTTTACCTCTCCCACATCCTTCCCATCTCATCATAGGCAGTCCCTCGGAATCGAGGAAGACTTGCTTCCACTCTTAACATGAGTTCTTAGGTGGCTGTACAGTCCAATACGAGAATTACAGTCTCTGTCACAGGTGTACATTCCTGCAGGAGCACAAGCATCCCTGAAAAGGAGCTAGAACTTCCCAAACACAGCGCAGGGCTTAGGAACAGGAGTAGGCCATTCGGCCCCTCGAGCCTGCTCTGCTATTCATTTAGATCATGGCTCATCTGTACCTCAACTCCATTTACCCTTTGTTCCACACACCATGATACAAAAATCTATCAATCTCAGTCTTGAAAATTTCCTTTTACCCAGCATCCAGTCTTTATAGAGGAGCAAGCTGTAGATTTCCACGACTGTTTGTGAAAAAATGCTTCCTGATTTCACGCCTGAATGGTCGAGCTCCAATTTTAAGATTGCTCCCTCTTGTTCTGGATTCTCCCCACCAGAGGTAATAGTTTCTCCGAATCTACCTTATCAAATCCCTTAATTATTTTAAATATCTAAATTAGATCACCCTTCAACCTTCTAAACTGAAGGGAATACAAACCAGGTTTATGCAACCTGTCCTCATAACTTAACACTTGTAAACCCTGGTACCATTCTGGTGAATCTACGCTGTACTCCCTCCAAGACCAATATATCCTCCCCGAGGTTCGGTGCCCAAAACTGAATGCAGTACTCCAGGTGGTCTGACCACTTTTGAATTCCAACTCCCTGGAGCTAATGGCTCAGAATTTGCTGTCAAAATAATGGTGAGGCTAACCGTTATTCACGCACAAATCGCACAGCAACTTCAGGTGAGGACAGAAGCGCAGTTGAACACAGAAATCTAAAAGTTTCTGTACAAGATGCGCCATTCCCCCGTTAGCTTCGGTTTGCCTCACCTGGGGAGGCGTGAGTTCAGGGCCAGGGGCCCGGGGCAGCACGGGCCAGCCGACACTGTGATGTGTGTGCACTAGGTCCGTGCAGCAGAGCTGGTCTCCAGTCGTCTTGGATAACCCTTGCCACTGGACCAAGACCTAGCTCTGTCAAGCCCGTGTGGTGACTGGTGTGCAACGGTCACCCCACATTAAAAAAATCCACGCACAGGCATCTTCCACCCTTCAGGATGTAGTTCGGGTCCTTCATTGAAACACCTATGAACTCATCCTTTTTTTTGGCGTGGAAGCAAGTCATCCTCATTTCGAGGGACGGCCTATGATGCCTCACCATTGAACTGCGTGAAGTTGCTGTATTCGCACGGTAAATATGTATTAAACTCACCACAGAAAGTTAAGGCATGTCAGTTCAATCTAAGTACCCATTTAATGGCGTGATAAGTGTTATTTACTGCCAGTCAACCTTAAAATAACATTTTTAAAATCTTTTTCTGTGTCTTTTTTTCTCTCTTAATCCAATCTTTCTTTCCCTTTCTGTACGTGATTTGATATTGAATTCACCAACTCTAATTTACACTTCCTTGTTCAGTCCTTTCGCTGTGTATTTAACAATCATTCAATCTGATTGGTTAAGAAGATACACAGTTGCTTTCTCTGTTCACCCAGATCCCAGATGCCCTGTAGAGGGCTCCACACTATTTCCATCTTGCATTTCCAGCCACTTGCAGCTCAATCTATCATAGTGATTAAACAGGTCAAGTCTAACCAGCAGTGAATGCCGCTCATTGACCAGTTACAGCAAATTCTGGGCCATTGGCCTTTTTGATTACATTTTGTACCTGTGCACTAACTTTTAGTGATTTATCTAGATGGACACCTGAATCCATTAACTCTTCCACAGCTCTTAATCTCTCACCATTAGCTGCCAGTTAACAAAAAAAGAATGGAGAGAAAAACAAAGATCAAAAGGCCGAAATTGGCCCTTTTGATTAGGCCTCTGCCGCTGGAAAGTGGCGGTCGCGAGGCGGCGCGGAATGGCCACCGACTCTCCATGGAGGGATTGCCATTTTAGAAATTGCCCTTCCTCAGGAGCGGAGCGGTGTCCGGGACCACCCCGCCCATTTTCCCGCCACGGCGTGCACGCGCCGACCCCTAACCGCTCTGGCGGGGATCCCCCTCACAAAATTGCCGCTGACCTGAAATTGCCCTGCCGGAGTAGCACCGCCACAGGCACATGCCCCAACAGCTTTTACAGCACTCTCTGTGAAATGGCAGCGCGGCTGCTCTTAAAGGAGAGGGCCCACTGCCATGGCCCCCATGTTATTTTTTTTTGTCGGCTGACTGTCATATCGGGCTGACAATACTGCACCCGGGTTAGGCCAGGCCGCCACTCGTTCTTCGGTGCCAGGCCACTGGCCCGGCCAAAACCCTCCCCGGTGGCCCAGTAGACCTAACTGAAATAAATGTAGAGTTCACAGTGGCTCTCCCCTTTAACTGAAGGGGAGAGACGTTGTGACGTGACAGCGCGATGACGTCATCAGTGCGGCGCTGATGACTGACAATGGCGGACACTACGTCCCGCCCCCACTTCCGCCCCACTAGTGACGGACCCACTTCTGCCCCGCTGGAAAAAAAAACCCCAAGGAGCTGAATTTCTCCGGATAGGCCGCCGCATCTATTGTGGCAGCCAAGACACTTCTAAAACAGTCGGTGTGCCCCATTTCCAGCAGAGGAAAATTTCTACCCCCAACGCTCTTACAATGCGTGCTGGAGGAGAAGCAGCCATTGGGGAACATTGCTATGCATTCTGGTCATGCCTTACTGACCGACTTCTAGACAACTCTTCTGGAGGCCAGGACGACCATTAGAAACCTCAGTGTTCTCCCAGACTCATCTACATGTCCATAATCTTTTGGCAACAAACAGGTTTAAAATGGGAGCGGGTGGGAGGACTTTTTTCGGCGTTGCACGCTGGCGCACGCCGGCAGACGCTCCCCAGTGGTCCTTCCATACCGCCAGCGTGAGGGCCTCACCAATCCCCCACAGAGGGGAGAGCGCCAAAAAAAACAGGGAAACCGCCGAGTTGGTAGGACCATCAATTTTGGCACTTTAATGTTTAAATGTGTAAAGCAACTTAAATAGCTTGAGTATCTATGCATAAACCAAATACACAAACTTTTTACAATTTTGTTTCTTAAACTTAAACCAGTTTGGAAGTGAAAAGCAATTATTTTAGGAATAAAACCTCATTACCTGTAACTGCTTCAGTGATGCTCTTATCTCTGCTGGTGATTAGCACACGACATTGAACATCAAAACACTTTAGCACCCAGCTGTCCCAAACATCATCCAGAACCAAAAGTGATCTAAATTAGATTTTTAAAAAACTTTAGAGTGTGCAAAATGCTTCACAGCTAATCAATTGCTTTAAGCTGTGACAATTATTAATTGCAATGCGAAAAAAAGAGAGATTTACAAATGCAGCTTTCTAGAAGTACATCGTCTTCTAGCAACAATCTTATAGGTGAGTCGCTTTGCATCCTCTCAACCCAACTTGGGTGTTTCACCTATTGATGCTACATCTTTTTTTTCTACAAAATATATTTGGCAAACTTTGGGATGTGGAACACAATGCTTTTATACTAGTCTTTTATTCTTTCAAATGTTTTATTTATAGCCGTAATGCACACATTTCATTTTCAGTTCTAACCATTTTGGTGAATCACAGTGAAGTACATCACTGAGGAATAGAACACTGTGTACATTTAATACCAACATCAAGCTGTTCCATATTAGACAAAATGCAGGCTCAAGCCCCCTGAGCCCCAAAAAATGCACCTTAACTCAAATCCAGATAAGCTTCCCAACTAAACCAAAGTGATACTTCCACTTTTCGCAATAGAGCTTCTCTCAGGCAGACTATCAGATTCCAAGTATTTTTGTACTATGGACCAGGGGCCAGGTTGTGACGACCCAAACTCATAATACTAATGATTCATACCATTACTGTGGGCCAGATTCAAACCCAGATCCCAGAGGTGAAAGAAAGTGAGCTAAGCCATTGCATCACCCAGCTCTTCCCTTGCCCAATTCAATCTACTCATAATAATCTAAAGTCTATTTTTGCACTAGGCAAGTACACATTATCTAATAATTTGATATGAACAATCTAAACAACAAGGGAATTTCATGTTCAAAATAATTCAAATCAGATAATCTGAATTAAGTAAATAGAAATTAAAAGAAGTCTGTGCAGTATATACATTTATGACAACCTTGATATATCATGTTCCCCTCAGTTACCTCTACTTAATTTTTTAATAGTGAAACATACTAGGTTACATAGAACAAAATACACATCAAATTTTAACTTTCACATTAAAAATACATCTCATCTCCCCTACCTGGGGTATTTACGTGCCATCAAGAAACGCAGTCGGTCCCTGGCTTCCTCGGTGTTAAGAGGTGGGCTTGGGTAACTCTGGGATCCCTGACTAAATCGGCTGCAGAGATTCTGCAGTTTAGCAAGAATACCTGCACGATCCTGTTTTCCAACTGCTACCCAGTGTACTCCTCCAGGAAACCATTCTGCAAAATTATAGCACAGAAAGATTGAATTAAATTACTGAATATATCAAGAAATAGTACTGTACAACAATGCTGGAGAAGTACGTATTAATTAAACTTTACACTTGAACATCAACAATGGCAATAATGCATTTGTCTATTTAGAAAATAACTCTATTCATTATTTGGTTGTATAAGCAACATTTTTCCCATTGACAGTAACAGCATAGAAGCTACAAAGTGAGTATTTTTCTCCCGTCTGAAGCAGGTGTGCTGTTCTTCAACCACTGAAAGCCATCTACTAACCTGAACCATTGTAATTCTTCACGTAGGGTAGAGCAGCATTACAGACAAGCTCACCCTGTCCTCACCTAGCATCATAAACACAACAAATGCAGCTTTCTAGAAGTAAATGATCTTTGAGCAACAACTGTGTAACTAAGTTGCCTTTTCCCTCCTCTCATTCCCCTAACCTCCAAGAGGTTTATGCTACAGCCCTAAATTCCAATAACCATGCTCCATGAGTGGAGCTGGAAAAGGCTTTTCACCCAGGCTGTGTATCCTGGAGTGGGAGGCAGATACAGGCTGCAAACATACAGGAAGGCCTCCAGACCAGTCAGGGTCCCAACATGGAAGCATTTACTGCTGACTCAGGCCTTGGAAGACCATATTGAGAGATAGATGGCTACTAGATTCCAATTTCTCAATAGCGGTAACTCTGGAGGCTTGGAGGATACATGCACTCTCAGGGTTTGTTCTTGCGCAAATCACGCTTACTTATCTTTTGTTAATCGTCCATTGGGATTGCCTGACAGTGCTCTGATGAGCCTATTCTCCCTCGGGACAGCAGCACGAGAGAGAACTCTCTGGTCAGTCCCTTCAGATGCCTGCACAGGTGGGAGCAAGTCTGGAGAGCCAGACTGCTGAGGCACCAAGCGCAAAGATGCAACCTCCAGCAGGTCCATCCCAGGAGTCAGTGGCCTTGAGAAAAAGGTCACCTCTGTCCCTGAACGCTCACTGTAAAAGTGGACAACTATCCACATCGCAGACTCGGACTCACATAGCACTTAAAAGTGTGATAACAGGCCAAAGGAAGTAGAAATGTCACCAAGGGTAACCATCTTAGTGGATGATTTTTTGGATTATGTACTAGAACTGTAGAGATTTTTTGGGTACTGTTAATCTGGTGGTTGATTCCAATCAGCGACCTTGATTTTGGTGACGTCCAATCCAGTGGGCAGGTACAGCAGGAGGCGGTAAGCAGCAGAGAAGCGGCGAGAGATTGTAGAGCAACGTGATCGGGGCCCAGAAGAGGCGAGGGCCCAGGGGCAGCACGGGCCAGCCCACACTGCGATATGTGTGCGCACTAGGTCCGTGCAGCAGAGCTGGTCTCCAGTCGTCTTGGTTAATCGTTGCCACTGGAACAAGACCTAGCTCTGTCAAGCCCATGTGGTGGCTGGTGTGCAACGGCCACCACACATTAAAAAAATCCACGCACAGGCATCTTCCACCTTTCAATATGAAGTTCAGGACCTGGAATGTCAGGTCCCTCATTGAAACACCTGTGAACTCATCCCTTTTTGGTGTGGAAGCAAGTCATCCTCGATACGAGGGACCGCCTAACAAGACTGTTAATCTGTCTGTTTTGCATCAGTACACAGTAAACGAGCAATGTCACTGAATGTTGTTTACTGGCTTTGTTTTTTGTGGTAGCTGATGCTTGTAAATACGAGTGGTGCAACTTGCAAGAGTAACCGGAGGTTGGATAATGGTCATGTCACTGAGTGTTAAGCGCACTGTGAGCACATGACTGAAGGTGTCATAAATAAGTCTTTTTCACAGCTCTCTAACTGCCTCTGGCTGTGATGTTGCTACATCCTCTTCGTGTCCCCGATCTTCTGCCTCAAGATTTCACCTTCTGCCTCTCCTTTCTCCTCAGGGATTTGAGGTTCAGGCCTCTTTGCAGAAATAAAACTATAGAAGATAGTGTGAAGAACATACTGCATCAATCCACCCGACTTATCCTGGCACCCGAATTCTCCTTTCAATTCTCTTATAGAATCATAGAAGTTTACAGCATGGAAGGAGGCCATTTCGGCCCATCGTGTCCATGCCGGCCAACAAGAGGCTATCCAGCCTAATCCCACTTTCCAGCAGGTTACGGCACTTCAGGTGCACATCCAAGTACTTTTTAAATGTGATGAGTGTTTCTGCCTCTACCACCCTTTCAGGCAGTGAGTTCCAGTACCCCCACAATCCTCTGCATGAAGAAATTTCCCCTCAAATTCCCTCTAAACCTTCTACCAATTACTTTAAATTTATGCCCCCTGGTTGTTGACCCCTCTGCTAAGGGAAATAGACCCTTTCTAGCCACTATATCTAGGCCCTTCATAATTTTATACACCTCAAAGAGGTCTCCCCTCAGTCTCCTCTGTTTCAATGAAAACAAATCCAGCCTATCTAATCTGTCCTCATAGCTGAAGATTCTCCACTCTCGGCAACATCCTCGTAAATCGCCTCTGAACCCTCTCCAGTGCAATCACGTCCTTCTTCTAATGCGGTGACCAGAACTGCACGCAGTACTCCAGCTGTGGCCTAACCAGTCTATTTATTGTACAATCCTGATACATGTGTGAAGGTAAGATTCCCTGTAGTGCTCCTCTGCTGCACTGGTGCCAACAGACGAGGTTTATTGGCTAACCTTTGTCACCAAGTAGCAATCCTGTTACTGGCCTTTGATTTTGAAAGACATCAGGCACACCAGACTGGCGCAATATAAAGAAGTAATGGCAGCTCGCTGGTATCAACAAGGAAGGTAGGTGTGTCTGTAGTTGAAAATCAGTTGAATGTTCAATAAGCGAAATGCCTTTCGGTTATTTAAATGGTGAGGGTTCACATTCGGGGCTCATATTGCCACATATGCAATCAAATAGTCCCAAGCACTCTTGGAAAAACCGACAACTCTATAAAAATTGTTCTCTCATCATGATCAAAGGAGGTGAACTGAGCAATCCTGACAGAAAGCATTAGTCACCTGCCTTATGCAGCAATGTATTCCTAATTAAGCTTTCCTACAGGGAATGGTTTCAATGATTTCTAATTCCTGTCCCAAACTGGGCTGTCAAATATCTGCAGTATCAGAATGGTCAACACATTTTAATCTGGGAATGTTCCAGTGTTGAGACTGAAACATGTGTATGTATTTCTGTGTGCAGCCACTCTGTAGGAGTTTTTACACTAAAGATTTCAGTGAAGTGTAATGGTGGGTGTGTGAAATCTTCATCTCCTTCAGCTAAGAAGAATACCCAGCAGTACAATTACAGATTTTTTTCTTCTTTCATTTGGTTGAAACGGAGACACCATTTTGAGTCAAACAACATGAGGATTAAATTGTGGTGGCTGCAAGTAAATCACTATTGTGGTAGTGTTGGAAGCAATTTAATGAATTAAAAGCATCACACATTAAAGTGCATTGGCCTATATGGAATGAATTTGTATATTGGTACCAATACACTAAAATCAGCTTAGTGACAACAATACATTCATCACAATAGTTAACAAGTTGCATTGCAAGTACCAGGCTGTTAACACTTGCACATATTCTAAGAACTCAGTGTTTTACCATGCAATAATAAATGTCCTCAACCAGTAGCCTAGGACTCAATGACCTAACATTTCCTACATCCCATCGCAGTCGAGACTGGGGAAGGGTCAGAACCACATGGAGACAAAAGGGGAAGAACGTAAAGAGGAGACAGCAAAACTTTAAAAATTTGAAATTTCCCAGCAATGCCACTTACCAGTTATAACTCTGCGATTCCTTAAAGCTTCAGCTGCTAATACTGACTTCCCACAACCTGCCATCCCATATATAGTGACCCAGCCAGGAGCTGTTTCCAGTTTACAGAGTACGTTTCGGATGGTTTGCACAAGCTCTGGGCGATCAACAAATACAACAGGACGCTGTGGTACACCACCTTCACAAAGTATAGTTTGAACTGGAAAAAGAAAATCACAAGACAATTGATATTCTCTTTATGCAGATTACTTCTACAGCAAAATTAAGTACTAGATACACGCTGGAACACCCAAAACACACATTGGTTTCCGGTACCTTTGATATAATCAAACATATTTATTCAATCCACATACAGATCAATTACACCAAAGTGGTGCAGAAAACAGAAGTGAAATGACTACATTTTAAGGCAACTGTGGAGCACGCAAGCATTGAAGCATTTCCCATCCTGACCTGTTAAAACAAAACAATGACGACTTGTGAAACATAGAAACATAGAAAATAGGTGCAGGAGTAGGCCATTCGGCCCTCCGAGCCTGCACCACCATTCAATATGATCATGGCTGATCATGCAACCTCAGTACCCCATTCCTGCTTTCTCTCCATACCCTTGATCCCTTTAGACGTAAGGGCCACATCTAACTCCCTTTTGAATATATCTAACAATCTGGCCTCAACAACTTTCTGTGGTAGAGAATTCCACAGGTTCACAATTCTTCACTCAAAGAAGTTTCTTCTCATCTCAGTCCTAAATGGCTTACCCCTTAGCCTTAGACTGTGAGCCCTGGTTCTGGACTTCCCCAACATCAGGAACATTCTTCCTGCATCTAACCTGTCCAATCCCGTCAGAATTTTATATGTTTCTATGAAATCCCCTCTCATTCTTCTAAATTCTAGTGAATATAAGCCTAGTCGATCCAGTCTTTCTTCATGTGTCAGTCCTGCCATCCCGGGAATCAGTCTGGTGAACCTTCACTGCACTCCCTCAATAGCAAGAATGTCCTTCCTCAGGTTAGGAGACCAAAACTGTACACAACATTCAAGGTGTGGCCTCACCAAGGCCCTGTACAACTGCAGTAAGACTTCCCTGCTCCTATACTCAAATCCTCTCGCTTTGAAGGCCAACATGCCATTTGCCTTCTTCACCGCCTGCTGTACCTGCATGCCAACTTTCAATGACTGATGTACCATGACACCCAGGTCTCCTTGCACCTCCCCTTTTCCTAATCTGTCACTATTCAGATAATATTCTGCCTTCCTGTTTTTGCCACCAAAGTGGATAACCTCACACTTATCTACATAATACTGCATCTGCCATGCATTTGCCCACTCACCTAACCTATCCAAGTCACCCTGCAGCCTCTTAGCATCCTCCTCACAGCTCACACTGCCACTCAGCTTAGTGTCATCTGCAAACTTGGAGATATTACATTCAATTCCTTCGTCTAAATCATTAATGTATATTGTAAATAGCTGGGGTCTCAGCACTGAACCTTGCGGTACCCCACTAGTCACTGCCTGCCATTCTGAAAAGGATCCGTTTATTCCTACTCTTTGCTTCCTGTCTGCCAACCAGTTCTCTATCCACATCAATACATTACCCCCAATACCATGTGCTTTAATTTTGCACACTAATCTCTTGTGTGGGACCTTGTCAAAAGTCTTTTGAAAGTCAAAATACACTGCATCCACTGGTTTTCCCTGTCCACTCTACTAGTTACATCCTCAAAAAATTCTAGAAGATTTGTCAAGTATGATTTCCCTTTCATAAATCCATGCTGACTTGGACCGATCCTGTCACTGCTTTCCAAATGCACTGCTATTACATCTTTAATAATTGATTCCAACATTTTACCCACTACCGATGTCAAGCTAACCGGTCTATAATTCCCTGTTTTCTCTCTCCCTCCTTTTTTAAAATGTGGGGTTACATTAGCTATCCTTCAATCCCATAGGAACTGATCCAGAGTCGATAGAATGTTGGAAAATGACCACCAACACATCCACTATTTCTAGGGCCAGTTCCTTAAGTACTCTGGGATGCAGACTATCAGGCCCTGGGGATTTATCGGCCTTCAATCCCATAAATTTCCCCAACACAATTTCCTGACTAATAAGGATTTCCTTCAGAATACAGATTACTCCATTCAGCTATTTGCAAATAAGAATCAAGAGAAATCATTTGTATATTAGCTTAAGATTTATAACTTAGTCAATTTAGAGTTATTTTCTTCTCCTGAACAGTTGCACAACAGTCATGTGAGTGGATTATATCCTCTATAATCCAAAAGTTGTAACTTTTCACGCAATATCAACAACTTGCATTTAAGCCATATAAAGTGATATTAGGACACGTAACCAAAATTTTGGTCAAAGAGGTAGGTTTTGAGGAGAGGGATAGAGGTAGAGAAGCTTATGGAGGGAATTCCAGAGCTTAGGGCTAAGACAGCTGAAGGCACGGCCACCAAAGGCAAAGAGATGAAAATCAGGGATGCGCAACACAGGCCAGAATTGGAGGAGCGTAGAGATCTCAAGGGGTTGTAGGGTTAGGAGGTGGTTACAGAGCTAGGGAGGGGCGAGGCCATGGAGGGATTTGAAAAGAAGAATGAAAACTTTAAAAAACGTGGCGCTATCAGACCAGGAACCAAAGTAGGTCAGCAAGCACTGGGGTGATGGGTGAATGGGACCTAGAGCGAGTTAGGATATGGGCAGCAGAGTTTTGGATGAACTCAAGTTTAGGGAAAGTGCAAGATGGGAGGCTGATTAAAAGAGCAACAAAAGCATGGATGAGGGTTTCAACAGCAGTTGAGCTGAGACAGGGGCGGAGACGGACAATGTTGCGGAGGTGGAAGTAGGCGGTCTTGGTGATGAAGAGGATATGGGGTTGGAATCTCAGCTCAGGGTCAAAGAGGACGCCAAGGTTGTGACCATTCATATGTATAATTATCAGTACTGTATAAGTGCAAGAATAAAGTACATTACTCGAGTGTGCTGCCAGACATGTTTGAGTAGCAAGAATATACATTTGTGTCTGCAAACATCTAAGCTGTATTTCAAGACCGAACCTGTTGGTTGAGGTTCTAGACACTGATAATAATCATCCAGTTGGTTATTGAAAACCTCCATGCAAATCTATGCAATGATCAGCAACTGAAATCAGTGAATTAATCTACTTCTTTAATTACTAATGAAACAACATTTGTGACAGTAGGGCCACAGCAGTAGAATTCACCTCAACCTTTCCTTAGTTATTCACAACCAAATGACAAGCAACACAGTATGGAGATACTGAGATGAACTACAATTTCCGTGCTACAGGATGCTTATCTTGTATATGTATCGGTTTAAAATTCATTGAAAAAACATTTAGTGGCTGCTCAGATATTTTGCCAATGTCAGAGCCCAGAAGGAGAAGTGCTATTTTGAAGGAGACGTGGTATTTTATATGCAATTCAGAAATTAGCTAGAGTGGCATTTGCAATTAGTAAGTCAAATAATCATCATCATCATAGGCAATCCCTCAAAATCGAGGAAGACTTGCTTCCATTCTGAAAGTGAGTTCTCAGGTGACTATACAGTCCAATTCAGGAATTACAGTCTCTGTCGCAGGTGGGACAGAGTCATTGAAGGAAAGGGTGGGTGGGGAGTCTGGTTTGCCGCACGCTCCTTCCGCTTGTTTTCTGCATTCTCGGCGACGAGACTTGAGGTGCTCAGGTCGAGGACCATGTACAGTAGGCACCACAATGTGCTGGAGAAATACCACCAACGCTGCCTCCGCAAGATCCTGCAATTCCACTGGGAGGATAGGCACACCAGCGTCGGTGTTCTCGATCAGGCAAACATTCCCAACATCGAAGCACTGACCACACTCGACTAGCTCCGTTGGGCAGGCCACATTGTCCGCATGCTCGACACGAGACTCTCAAATCAAGCACTCTATTCGGAACTCCTACACTGCAAGCGAGCCAAAGGTGGGCAGAGGAAACGTTTCAAGGACACCTTCAAAGCCTCCTTGATAAAGTGCAACATCCCCACCGGCACCTGGGAATCCCTGGCCCAAGACCACCCTAAGTGGAGGAAGAGCATCCGGGTGGGCACTGTCAAATAATACAAAGCTGATGGGGGTTGGGGAGAGGAAAAAGCAGGCAGGAGAGTGACGAGAATAGTCTAGCAACTATAAATTAACTGCCGGATGGTCCTTTACTCCACAAGTGCTAAGAGGAGAGCGATTCACTGCTTTTTAGTTCTCAGTTTCTACTCGTCACACCTCTACGTGTGATTGGCAATTCCAGGTCTGTAAAGATCATTTTATGCATTACAGACTGTGTGGTTTCTATGAACATGTTAAGAGAAACTGTAGAATCTACAGACACAGCCTTTTAACCCACATTGCATAACATGAGAGTTTGCATTTTGTACTGACTAGTACCTTGCCGGTCCTTTGCTTTTGTACATTACTTTATCTGTAAGTAATAGTGGACAGTAGTTATAGCCTATACACAGTGATCCTTTTTCCTCAACAGAGGATTCTCCTCCGCCGTGGTTAACATCTGGCGACCATCAGCAGGCCGGGGCCATTAGAGGGAGCATCATGTGGCGGCATGCCACTGCAGGGAGCAACGCGTGCTACTGCAAGAGGACGACGGCTGTGAAGAAGGCGACTGGAATTGACGTCAACCAAATCCAGGTCGCTGATTGGAATGCGGGCAGGTACAGCTGGAGCGCCGAGGTCGGGGCGGAGGAGCGCCGAGGTTGGGGCGGAGGAGGGGTGAGAGTTCGTATAGGGACGAGATCGAGGCCCAGGAGAGGCGAGAGTTCGGGGCCCAGGCCACACTGCGATAGGTGTGCGCACTAGGTCCGTGCAGCAGAGCAGGTCTCCAGTCACCTTGGGTAATCCTTGCCACTGGACCAAGACTTAGCTCTGTCAAGCCACGGCCACCATATGTTAAAAAAAATCCACGCACAGGCATCTTCCACCCTTCAAGATGTAGTTCAGGACCTGGAATATTAGGTCCTTCATTGAAACACCTGTGAACTCATCCCTTTTTGGCGTGGAAGCAAGACGTCCTAGATACGAGGGACTGCTTTATGATGACGACAATGGTCTAGAACAATGTACATTCTGCCTTAAGAAGTAACCAGAGAACGTGGTGAGCATCCCATGTATTCTCCAGCAAGCAATTTAGCATGTCTTTAGGGCAACTATCTTAGGGACATGCACTATGCTAACCCATACCTGGCAGAGTACATAGATGCAGAAGAGATCCATCTGCTTATGGAAACTTGAGCCCTTGGTACTAAAGTGGGAAAAATGAGACTTGTGAAACAAACATGCTGCTTAAAGTGTAAATTAAATCTGAAGTAAAAGGCATGCAATATGAGCACAAGAACCCACAAAGAAGTAAAGATAATTTGAATTGGCCAGACTGGTGGCAGGAGAAAGCCAACAACAAAAGTGATGCTGAATTTTATAAAAAGACTTGGATTTATATAGCACCTTTCACGACCACCAGACATCTCAAAGCACTTTAAAGCCAAATAAGTACTTTTGGAGTGTAGTCACTGTTGTAATGTAGGAAATGTGGCAGCCAATTTGCACACAGCACGCTCCCACAAACAGCAATGTGATAATGACCAGATAATCTGGGTTTTTTTTGTTGTGCTGATTGAGGGATAAATATTGGCCAGGACACCGGAGATAACTCCCCTGCTCTCCTTCGAAATAGTGTCATGGGATCTTTTACGTCCACTTGAGTGCACATACAGGGCTTCGGTTTAACGTCTCATCTGAAAGACGGCATCTCCGACAGTGCAGCATTCCCTCAGTACGGCAATGGGGTGTCAGCCTAGATTTTTGTGTGTTGAAGTCCCTGAAGTGGGACAAGCAATAGAAGGGGGAAAAGGAGTAGCACAGCCATGAGACTAAAGAACAGGAAGGATTAGCAGCAGCAGGCAGAGCACCGCAAGCACATATAGGCATGAGGCTGCTGGAAAAGAGCATCATGGACATGAGATACAGTAGTGTCAGTAGAAAGCAGAGGAAATGCAGCAGCACCAACATGTACTAAAATTGTCAGGAAAGGGCATGCTAACTACAGGACTAGTGAGTGAGATCAGTTGGTTAAGTGAAGAATTCCGTGCAAAACACCATCAAACCAGCATAGATGGACGAGCAAAATATAGGCAGTGATGCTGGTAGTATAATATAATACTGCATTTTCTCAAACAAATTCAATGTATAATGCAGGTCATGATGTAGGAAGAGGGTCATTCTCACTATTTTTGACCTTGTAGCACAAGCACATCAACACAAATTTAAAACATTATTGAAAGATCACCACAGTAGTTGTAGAGAAATTGATATAAATGAGATATATGTGGAAAACAGAGTTAGGGAGGAAAAAAATGTGACAATGTTTGATGAAGTACGAGAGTTAATGTTAAAGTACTGGCCCGGATTTTACGGTAGTATTGTCAGTGTTCACCATCATTATTCCTCTGAAAGTGACAACAACTTCCGGATGTGCAGATAAACACGGAAATCCAGAAATTGCTGTCAGTGATTTTATGCTCTCTGCAAGTTGCACCCCAGAACTCCCCGGAGCCCACAATCAATTCAAATCACACTGAAATGTAGTTCCTGACGAAAACTTCCCCAATTACGCTGGGATATCGCTGTTAAAAACCCCTGAAAAAGTTATTCCTTGTTGAAAGAGTATTGACTGCTGAACAACTGTTCTGGCCCTGAAAAACTCATTTTGTTTGTGAAATGTCAAATTTTTCCATTAATATGGTAAGAATTGCACTGTTTTTAATTTTTTTTTAAAGTTTGATGATATTTCAGCTTCTACCTTAATCCGATGTGTATGTCACAATCTTTATTCCATTCTCTGTAAATGTTATAATAAGTAAATTATAATCTGTGCATTTTACTTCCTGGTTTGCTGTCTGTGAGAATTCTTCAATATGATTGGCTGCTTAGCCTGTTTGATGACATCACTGTTGCTGGACGCTGGAGATTTCTTGATTTGGCGCCAGATTCAAACTAAGGTCAGAAAAGCTGAAATTCATGCCACAGAGGTCGCAAGATCTTTGTGGGCAGCATTCTTTGAGGTCAGCAGCGAGCACCTTGCCTTGCTTTGCCGCTGACTAGAAATTCCAGGCCATTGTTTCCTCAAAGTGTTCTGGATGACTTGAGAATATGTTTGCTTGGCCAAGGAAGCAGGACTGCCATCCCAGTATTATCCAGCTTCACAAAAGGAACCAATGAGAGGGTAGGAAGTCAGATATCTCTCAGCTATCAATGGATAGGTGCTTCGCTGAACTGGGTGATTAGCCAACAGTCGATGCAGGTGCTCCAGAGACTTTATAAACCAGAAAATTCTAAAGTATTGATTCTAGGGACAGTACAACAAAATAGAAAACAAAGCAAGCAATTGCTGGTACGAGGGAGAGCCTGAAATGCAGTCAGAGCGACAGAGTGATGCCACGAGACAGGAGATTGTTGTCAACAGTGAGACAAAACCGGCATCATGGAATATGGCAGTTACTTACACAGGAATATTGCGAATGAATAGCAAACAGGAGGCTTGCATGGCGAGGGGTATGTTTTGCTGTTATATACGCATCTAATAACCTTTATACAGCTATTGGAAGCCAGGCAAAGGCTGAGCATGCCAAAACCAATGCAGGATTGGCCCAGCTAGCAGCAATAGGCACTGGCAGTGTTGTGCAGGGGCATGGGGTTCACCAATAAGATCAGAGGGCCAGACTGTCCAGGGACAGGAGACACACTCCACTATCCAAGTATAGTGAAGAAATATGGAGACATGTGGTGTGACCCAGTATATGGCTGACAGCGAAGCCTACAAAGTATAGATCAAGTGGGACTGGTAGAGGTTCAGTGTTCTGACCCTATGCTGCAGGCAACACTGACTTCACACAGCAGTCCAAACCCACAGGAGCAGTCTATCATGAGAATTGGTTATCGGTTTACTGGGAAAGCGCAATATAACATGGGCAACAGGTCAACACAAAGTAGCCTTATGTGTCCTGTCCGCTCACAGGGAAAAGCAAGGAGCAACATAATTGGCACACTAGCTAAAAGCAAAATAAGTTGTGCTAGTTAAACGTGGTCATCCAAACAAAACAGCAGGCTGCGAAGTTGTTTGTAAAACTTTCAGCCACCATTTATTGGGCAGGCCTAGTTACACAATACAGATACAACCTACAGTCCAACTGGTCATACTTGATTATTCATTTGGACAGCCTTCCTCCATAAGCATCAGCTCAGCCAAAGATACACTGCCCGTATCCTATCCTGCACCACGCCTGCTCACCCATCACTCCTGTTCTCACTGACCTACACTGACATCCGGCCCTCAACCAAAAATTCTCATCTTTTTGGTTAAGTCCTTCCATAGCTTCACTCCTCTCCATCTCTACAACCTCCCCCTCAAACTCTCCATTCACCCAATTCCAGCCTCCTGTGCATCCCCCCTTCCCTTTGGCCCATCATCTGTGGCCATGCTTTCAGCAACTTGGGGCCCCACACACTGGAATTCTCTCCCTAAACTTCCCTGCCTCCTCTTTAAATATCCTCCTTAAAACCCACTTCTTTGCCAAGCTTTACATCACCTTTCCTAAACCTTTCTTTGGCTCTACATCCATTTTTCCTTGTGCTTCTGAAATGCCTTGGGATTTTTTTTTCCTACATTAAAGGCGCTATATAAATGCAAGTTGTGTTGTAATAATGGGATTATCTAATGTTTTCTTAAATGAAAGAAACAATCAAAATGGTGGCTATCCTCAACTATCGATGCAGAATGTAAAGGATCTACAAACACTAATAAAATAGTACCTTCTCTCCAGAGAGAAAGCATGCTGCAGTAAAATTTAATCGGCATAATTTCCCGAGACAAATGTAACCACCTAAAGTTTTAGCAATAGCTAAATAAGGTAAATACATGAAACTAATATAAGCTAATAAGGTAAATACATGAAACTTACTGACATACAAGCAGAATGAGAATCTTTAGATCACTCAATACCAGATTCAAATGGATAAGGCATAAGCTCTTGAAAAATGTAATGTAAACTCCAAATAATTGACAAACATTTTTATTTTCCCAACCTTTCATGAACTCGCCACCACTCAACGTTTGTCAATTCTCATGAGACAATCAGTTGCAATATGAACCTTCACTAAAGGAGCTGAGAACTGGAGAGGACAAAGACTGTAAATAAGAATTGCTGGAATGTCACAATCCAAACAATCAGATTCATTATCTTGGAACCACTGAGCAAAATCCCTTTCCACTTTAATGGTGTTAGCTTTTAAAGTGGGTTTTTCCCATGATGTTTGGTCATCTGGAACAATATCACCTTGTCACGTGACCAAAGTCAATTGCGTTTGAATGAAAATTGAGAATAATTTGACACTCAGATACATGTTTTGATTTCATCTTTGTTTATTACAAGTTTCTCCATCCCCTTGTTTATTTTAAATCCTCCCCTCTTGTCTCTGGCTCAAAAAATCACAACAGGACAATTTCACATATTCTTGTTTCTGCCTGCAGTGTGGATAACGAGGCCAAAGTCTCAATTCAATTTTCAACAACAATGCTATTTTGGGATACCCTAAACAAATGTAGGCCTTTTGTGGAGTAACAAACGATTTTCCTCCTCTCCAAAAAATCTCTCACCTAGCAGCTCAACAGGGAGCTGCATGGTATATATAAAATGAAAGAATAAAGTATCAAGCCATACTGGAATTCAAATCCACAATGACTACAATAATGTAAATGTATTACCCAGGACACATCACTTTAATGTCAAAAGCTCTGTAATTTCATCAGTTCCATTCAGCAGCTGAACTCATTGACAAAAAAAAATATACCAGAGCACTAGGAATTGCGTAGTCTCCCTTCAACGTGGGTATTAAGTGTTGAAGTGTTAAATGTTAAGTGTTAAATGCCTGCCAGATAATTGATGCCATATCAGCACCAGAAAAGTAGTGAAGCAACTTTATGTTGGTGTACAGACCAAAGATAAATTAGTAGCTTAGCTAAGTGCACACAAATTTTAGATGTATATACTCCACAATAAAAGACAAACTTAAGATATTTAACTATCAAAGACTCGAACAGTATATCATTCTGTACATAATATACTAACCATAAGCAGTCAAACCATCTGTAGAAATTTTATTTGTAGAAGGAGAGATAATTGGAAGGTCATCCTGAAGAAGTGCAGCAAGTTCCTTGTACCCTTCATTCAGCAATGCATTGTAGAAAGATATGACGGCATAATTATCCTTTTGAAGGATTAGATCTAGAAGTAAAGCAGCCCGTTCTCTCTGTGTAGCCTGAAAAAACCCATAAATCATAACTTAGGATTTATTCTCCATCAAAACACTTCATGATCTGAAAACATTTTTTTTTAATTCATCTCAGGATAAAGGCATCGCTAGCAAGACCAGCATTTATTGTCCATCCCTAGTTGCCCTTGAGGTGGTGTTTGAGGGCCTTCTTAAACCGCTCGTCCGTGTGCTGAAGTTACTCCCACAGTGGTCAAGTTTCAGCCTGAGTTGCTCCTGTTTTTTTGGAGCAACTGGTTTAGAATGGAGTATCTTAGAAATTGCAATTCTCGACATTTAGTTTGCTCCAGTTCTAGTCAGTTACAACAGATTATTTTTTCAAAAGGGGGCGTGTCCGGCCACTTACGCCCATTTTGAAAGTTTAGGCAGTGAAAACTTACTCCAAACTAGCTTAGAATAGAGTAAGTGTAGATTTTTGTACGCTCAGAAAAACCTTGCCTACACTTAGAAAATCAGGCGTAGTGAATGGGGGGGGGGGGGGGGGGGGAAGGGGGAAGGGAAGTTTACAAACATTAAACACTTCAGTTTTACAAATAAAGAGCCATCATCAATAATAAATGATAAATACATCAATAAATCAACCAATAAATGAATCCAAAAATAAATTAAAAAATCAATAAAAAATGTTCTACTCACCGACTGCAGCACCGGGAGCCCTCCAACAGCGTGCTAGGACGGGGCCCCCCCAGTGTGTCTCTCTCTCACTCTTGTCTGTCAGTGTGTATGTGTTTGAGAGAGGGAGGGGGGAGGGAGAGGGAGGGAAGAGGCTGAACGGGCCCGGCCGATGTGAAGAAGCCGGGCCAAAGACTTCGGGCGGGGCCCGCCCCCAGCAAGATGCCGGACGGGCGGGCCAGACTTAAAGGTATGTGGCCGGGGAAACCAGAGCTGGGGGGGGGGGGGGAAGTGGAGCGGGAGCTGAGGCAGGGGGGTCGGAGCAGGAGGGTTCGGAGCAGGAGCTGCGGGGGGGTCGGAGCAGGAGCGTGAGCTGGGGGGGGGGGGGGGGGATAGGAGTGGGCAGCGGAGCGGGATCTTGGGGGGGGGGGGGGGGGGAGGGGGGGAGGAGCGTGAGCTGGGGGGGGGGAATGGGAGTGGGCAGCGGAGCAGGGGCGGTTGAGAGAGCCAGCTGAACAGGGGAGGAAGCTGGAGCCAGAGCAGGAGCTGGACGAGGGAGGTGCAGCCTGATCTTCGCCGCCCCAGTGAGCCATTCGGCCAGGGCTAGAGGCGGCGTGCTTCGGACCCCTCCCACACAGTTTCGGGCGCCTGGAGCTACTGCACATGCGCACCCACTGTAGCGTGCCTGTGCAGAGGTCCCGGCACTGATTTCAGCGCAGGGACCTGGCTCCGCCCCCCCGCAGCTCGTGCTGCGCCGCACCAAGCTCCAAAGGACCTGCAGGGAGCCGGAGAATCTGAAGGTATTTTTTTGACGCACTTTCGGGTGCGAAAAACGGGCGTCCAGGTCGGGGCTGCGCCATTCTAGGCGTGGCCGAAACTTGGGCCCATAATGCTGTTAGGTAAGGAGTTCCAGGATTTTGACCCAGCAACGATGAAGGAACGCCGAAATATGTCCAAGTTGGGATGGTGTGTGACTTGGAGGTGGTTCGCATGCACCTACTAGCCTTGTTCTTCAAGGTGGTTGAGGTCACGGGTTTGGGAGGTTCTGTCAATGAAGTCTTGTAGATAGTACACACTACAGCCACAGTGTGCAGGTGGTGGAGGGAATGCACGATTAAGGTGGTGGATAGGCTACAGATTATTGGTGATATCAGCCCAGATAGCCTCAAACAAATTTGGGTGACTTCATTGTTTGAAGAAATCTTAACTTAAACATCGCAATTTTAATTGGAAAAAAGATTCATACATCTTATGCATGAAATTCACACATATATGAACATTTTGCAACTAACTTTTTAAATCGGTAAATCTTAAAGTTCATATCAAAGATGCGTTCATTAGCAACAAAAATACTCCACTATTGTATCACAGCCAACTATCATTAATATCAAGATATGTAGTGCTAATATTCAGCTGTGTGCAAAATAAAAAGCAACTTATCGTATTTATTAATTAGTGATGATACAAGATTGTTGTGTGTGTGCCAACACTATGAAAGAGGAGAATGAGTAAATCAATTTGACAATGTAGCAAGCAGTGATTAACCAGAAGCTTCAGCTCAACAGTTCAGATAAACCCTGGACACACCGATAGGCAAACCTGCCATGCACATCAATAATAACACCTGTAATCAGTCACCTGAGCTTTAACCGTCTGTTCATCCTCAAGATGGAGAACCTCTTCACTTATTAGGTGGTCCATAATGTACGAGGTCTTGATATCTTGCTCAATTGCAGATCGACTTCGTAACAAACAACTACGGGTTCGTTCCTCCATGATAATGATGTTTTTATTATATCCCTATATATATAAAAACAGAAATACTGCAGTAGCACACAAAACATCTGAAAGTCATCAACATTAAGATGAAGTTGGCAGAAAGTAACAAATGTGTTATCTGTTAACAAGATTGGGCCCATTTGGTTACCAAACTTTCATGTTTCAAGATGGGAGATTATTTCCTGAAATCTACCACACAATCACTAGAAGACAGAAATATTCTTTGGATCAGTGAGGTTTTTTTTTTTACATAGAATGGAAACAAAGTAAACTTCAGCGCCTCTTCACTATGTTTTATTCTCTTTCAGCTTGAACAAAACTGATGATGTGTCATACTGATGTTGCAGATGCTGTAACGTTATTTGAATGTTATGCCTTTACCCTCAGCACAAGATTCCCAGCCACTGACCAAAAAGACGTTCATTTGAACAAAAGCTTTGCTCCCTATCAAGGCCACAGAATTAAAAATGCATTTCAGAAATTCAACTCTGCTGGACTGGAATTGTTCATTTTAAATTGTTATAACATGGAAATGTCTGCGATGGGTTTCTTTCACTGGTGGTAATGAACATCCATATTTATCCCCTCTGTTCCTGTGCTTCATGCTATTTTACAGTCAAGAGAGCAATCTGCTCTCAAGCCATTGTCAATAGTTACAGCTCCTTAGCCAGTAATAGATACAACAGGGAGGTGATAAATGACTTGGCCTCTAATTTTCCCTTACACACAATACCCTCCATGTCAAGTTACCTTGACTGGCCACGATAGGAATTCACTGGACAGTAAGATTGCTGATGTAGCCCTTGCCTTCACAACGGGCAGCACAGCACGTCAGTATTGTGATGTGCTACACAAGCCACTTTCCCCATTAATTTTTTATTCAGTTTGTCACCAGTGTTAAAGTTACTACACTACATTTGAATCTAAAAAGGACAGGTCTTTCACAACCTCAGATCTTCCCAAAACATTTCACAGCCAAATAAGTACTTTTGAAGTATAGTCATTGTTGTAATATCGTTAAATATGGCAATTTGTGTACAAAAAGGTCCCATAAACAGCAATGAGATAAATGAATAGATGATTCATTTTTATTTATTTTGATTTGAGAAATATTGGCCAGGACAAGAGGAGAACGCCCCTGATCGTCAAATTGTTTTTAAAAATCTTTTCTGTCCATCTGAATGGGCAAAGGGGGCCTCTGCTTGTCTTACCTGAAAGACAGCTCCTCAAACAGCGCAGCACTCCCTCGGCACTGTGTAGCACTCCCGCGGCACTCCCTCAGTAATGCACTGAAGTGCCAGGCTAGATTACAAGCTCAAATCTCTGGAGGGACCTCAAACGTGAATGTACAGGGACTACCACTGACACCTAATCTAAATACTAAAACATTGAGAAAAGAAACTGCATTGTGATATAACTCAATGGAGCAGCTGCATGCTGTACAGCAGAGTTTTAGTAAGCAGACTTCTACCACAATACTCTATAAGCTAAGCTCTCACTCGGTCATGCTAGCATGGCGAGGCACTATGCAGAGACCAGATGCTTGCCCATAGAAAGTTGGGAGGGAAGATGAGGTATTGGGGTATTGGAAGGACCCTCTCTTACCAGGTAGTTTCAGAATGGTAGTGGCGAAGCCCAAACTCAGTTAGCTGGAAATATGCACGAGTCCATGGAAAGGAGACAAAAAAAACTCAGAGTGTTCTTAAGTTAAATATTGAAAATAAATTCATTAAAGAGTGTGCTTTGCAGACAACTAAAACAAGAAGAAAATATATTTTTTCCTTCCAGATAGCCAATCTACAAAAATAACTATTGATAATTATGCCGGTCAGTCTCGATAATTCACTTTCGCACAGGGAATGTGGTTGTCCTGATGCATTAGTCTGGTTAATAGAGGTCACCAGAAATATGATTGCTAATCAATAAACTTTTCAATACCTGAATGCAAGTTTTTTTTATACAGTCCACTCTAATGTGGCTAAAAGAATGCACAAAGGTTATACAGAAAAAGCAAGAAACAGCCAAAAGCACAGAAAGTTAGAACTTGTTCTTTTGAACAAGAACTATTAGCAGCCTGTTAAACATCAGGATATTAATCTTTGATTAATGCAAGAATCATAAAATCATTGAATGATCCAGCACAGGCCATTCAGCCCATCATGCCTGTGCTGAAGCATGAAAAATATTTTTAAAGCTCCTAAATGAACAGTTTTTTAAAAACCTATTTCTTGAACTTCATCTGGGGAAAGTATCTAAGAGAGAAACTACACTCCTGGTCTGCGTTTCTTCTCATTGACTCCACACTGATCACGAGTCGGCAGGAATCCTTCCTGTTCCAATCACCGTCCAACCACTGGTAATTGAGCAGCATGGTCCACTGGCTGGGTTAAGATACCAAGTTATTGTCCGACTCAATTAAGACACCTGGGTTGCCTTTTATTGTTTGTCAGGCAGCACTCTGGAATATCTCAGACACGGATCATTTCCCAAAGTTCAAGCGCATATATAGGCTGAGTTTCAATGTGGTAATGTACCTTCTTTCAGGTTTCAGATCTAAATGATCCAATGATCACATCTACCATTGGCATGTCAGGTCACTCATTTCATTGCTTTATTTGCAGCAAGCACATCCACAAATAAATAGGGTTTCTAAATTTTGTTACAGCTAACATTCGCAATACGAATATTGAAATGCAAGACCATCTGTATCTTCAATTACATAAATTTTCCATGGGTTATTTAGCTTTTTCTCAATTTCTTTTGAGTGAGAATGAGGACTCCCTACGGTGTCCTGCGACAGGCCGCATGAATTCACCTCAGTGCAGTTTCACTTGCACACCCTTTAGCTTTATGATCCTATTAAAGATTGTGGACATTTGTTGTGGTTTTCTTTCACTTTAATGAAAAAAATACTTGCATTTATAACTTGTATTTATATAGCACCTTATATCCTCAGGCTCTTTTCCAAAGCACTCCTCAACCAATAAAAGACCTTTTGAAGTGCAGTTACTGCTGTTATGCGGTCAAACTAAGCAGCCAATTTGCACATCGCACTATCCTAAAAACAGCATACGAGACGATTGAATCTGGTGTTTTTGGTGTTGTTGGTGTTGGGTATGTTGGCGTCCTGGATGGAGACATTCTGCCAACAGACAAATATCGG
Source organism: Pristiophorus japonicus (assembly GCF_044704955.1). NCBI lineage: Eukaryota > Metazoa > Chordata > Chondrichthyes > Pristiophoridae > Pristiophorus > Pristiophorus japonicus. The sequence goes on from NC_091989.1 coordinate 51,281,105, forward strand.
ATCCATGAGGTGTAGACCCACATGGGGAGGCTGTTCACTTGGCGGAAAATGAATTCCAAGCCAAAATAGTTCAGACTTTCAGCAACTTAGAACGACCTGGAATACTGACCAGCAAAGAAACAGAAATTTTCAGTGCAGAAGGAGGCCATTTTGGCTCATCGTGTCCACGCCGGCCGACAAAGAGCCTTGGTCAGCAGACCTAAAAGGTTACATATAACAATAATGGAAAGGCAAAGAGCACCCAGCCCAACCAGTCTGCCTCACACAACTGTGGCACCCCTTATACTGAAACATTCTACACTCCACCCCAATCAGAGCCATGTGATATCCTGGGAAAGGCAAAAACCAGATAAAAAGGGAGAAAAAAATCTGGGAAAATTCCTCTCCGACCCATCCAGGCGATTGAAACTAGTCCAGATCATCACCCTGGCCGTATTCTATTCCCTGCAGTACTTACCATTATATCTGCTCCGTCCAACAAAAGATCATCCAGTCTAATCCCAATTACTAGCTCTAGGTCCGTAACCCTGCAGGTTACAGCACTTTAAGTGCCCATCCAACCATCTCTTAAAAGTGGTGAGGGTTTCTGCATCCACTACTCTTCCAGGCAGCGAGTTCCAAATCCCCACAACCCTCTGCGTAAAGAAGCCCCCCACCCCCCCGCCCATCAAATCCCCTCTAAACCTTCCACCAACCACCTTAAAACTATACCCCCTCGTAATACACCCCTCCACCAATGGAAATAGACCCTTACTATCTACTATGTCCAGGCCCCTCAATATTTTGCACACCTCAATGAGGTCTCCTTTCAACCTCCTCTGTTTCAATGAGAACAAACCGAGCCTATCCAATCTGTCCTCATAATTAAGATTCTCCATTCCAGGCAACAGCCTAGTAAATCTCCTCTGCACCCTCTCTAGTGCAATCACATCCTTCCTATAATACGGCGACCAGAACTGCACGCAGTACTCCAGCTGTAAAGAGCCTCCAAACAGACAGCAGAATGCCAAACTCTGGGTCGATTAACTGAAATTCACTTCGAAGAAAAAATACTTGTATTTATATAGCACCTTATATCCTCAGGCTCTTTTCCAAAACACTTCCCAACCAATAAATGACCTTTTGAAGTGCAGTCACTGCAGTTATGTAGTCAAACTAAGCAGCCAATTTGCACATCGCATGGTCCTACAGACATCATGAGATGAATGAATCTGTTTTGGTGGTGTTGGGTGAGGGAGGAATATTGGCTGTATTGGATAATAGTTTGGGGTTAATGTCAGAGAGCAGGGTGTAAAGGGTTCATTAGCGCTACTGTAGCAGGCCTGTTTGAACAGACTTGTCAGTGTAATATTGCTGTGCATTTTTTTTTAAATTAACCTTGTTAAAGTTTTAAAAACTTAAACAACATAGTTTACTTATTTATAAACCATAATATTTTGAAACAACTAATCAATGTCAGGGACGGTTAGAATGGAGCCTGTAGAAACAATTAAGGTGGTGTGAAAATGCCATTGGTAAATGGCTGACATCAGATGTATGACCAGAAGAGAAAAACTCCTGAAGTTGAATAGCCATCAGAAAGGGAAAGAATATGTTGGGTTAAATGTAGTTGATGTTTATAAGTGCTGATCGCAAGGACATCAATAGCCATCGGTTCAGACACGTATAATAAAGTTCCTGGGAAAGCTGAGAAGCAAAAAGGAGTTACAGCAGAGCTGTCACATGGCAGTGATAAGAAAGGATATAAAGGGTAGCGAGCCTAGAGCTAGACGGGGGAACTACGGAACTATCCTCCTGTAGAGATAATCACTGTGTTCCATTGGTAAGGTTTTCCCATAGCGGAAGTGTAGCAGTGTCCTTTTACTGCCATGGTCATGTTTTTGTATTGCTGATATAAAGAAATCCAATAAAGAATTCAGGAGAAACGTCTTTACCCAGAGAATGGTTAGAAAGCGGAACTCACTATCACAAGGAGTAGTTGAGGTGAATAGCACAGATGCCTTTAAGGGGAAGCTAGATAAATACACATGGTAGAAAGGAACAGGAGGAGATACAGGGAGAGTTAGATGAAGTAGGGTGGGAGGGGGCTCGTGTGGTGCATAAGCATCAGCAGAGCTGTTGGGCCAAATTGGCTGTTTCTGTGCTGTAAATTCTGTGTAAAAATAAAGATTAAATGTATTTTTTTTTTAAATACATGTGTAGCTGTATCTGATTCGACAGATCTGAACCCAAATTATATTTAGGAACACGGTCCATTTTGACTTAAAACTAGGACTTCAGGCGAAGTCCTTGCTCGTCTTCAAATATACGATCTTTTATGTCCAACTGACAGGCAGGCAGAGCTTTGTTTTAACATATCATCCAAATGACATTTCTAGCATTCCCTCACCGTGACACTGCAGTGTCAACTTAGGTTATGTGCTGGAGTTCTGCTGTGGGGCTTAAACCCATACCTGCTGACTGCGCCGAGCTGTCAGTTATTTATTCCATCATTTATCCACAGGAACCCTCAGGTCTCTGAGAGTTTAGGAAAGATCAGGAAAGCGGATTTTCCTGGAAAGGCTCATTTGGCCCTGAACACCACATTAGAGCGACGCTTCTCTAACTCTAATACAAGCCTTACACAACTTCTTTCAAGTACAACTTGTTTAGCTACATTCCAGAAACTCATTTCAGCACTAACCTAATCACAAACTACAAACTGATTCACACTCTCTCCCTTATTTGATTCAGCCTGACATAACAAGCCCAGATCACTTCCAATTTCACTCTCAGCTATTACAACATCTATTAAGAATATGTCTGAAGTCCATTTTTTCTTCAAAGTGTACCTTACACATCCTTACTTTAGTGTCACTTGTAATGTCTCTGACCCATCTCCTTTCCATGACTAATATACCCAATAACAATTTCATAACCTGTGTATTAATATTGTGATTCAATTTCTCCTCAGAGATAGATACAGGTCAGAATTCAGCACAAGTGAATCAAGAATTCTTATGTTTGCATCATACTGTTTAAACGCTTTCAAAAATAAAATGAACAAAATCTACATCCCACTCGTCTGTCACCATCTTGAATTGACTGTTCTGAACGTGTCCAGAATTCATAACTCACAATTATTTACAGTTATACTGCAGCCAGATGTCTACAAAAATCAGAACCAATGTTCTGCTAGTTGTTACTTTAGTCTTGACCAGAAATGGAGTAAACTTTTACTGGTTATGCTACATCTTTGAAGCTGGATTTCAGTTATACTGGCTCTGGAAAAATAGTGTAACAACAGTATATGGGAACACGAGAGTTACCCATCACCTTCGAATTGGGGCACCACTGGAAAGGTGGTGGTCAGGTAGCACAGTATTTAGACCACGTCACTGGCAGGTCATCAGCATTCAACACAAACATGGGTGCCACTGGAAAATTCAGGACATTTAGTGCTCCACTGATAACAATGGGAAAACTAACATATTAATAGTTACACAGGTGACTAACTGATGGTCTTTCTACCCTCCAAGCTAAATGTTTCTGACTGTAATGTCCTTGTCATAGACTGCATTCACTGCTCTGGGTTCTTTCACACTTCCTGTTCCAGAGTCACCTCCTTACATTGGTTCACACCCTCTCCTTCACTCAGTGATAGCATTCATGTCGCTGTCAGAATGCTGTGAATTCAATATCACTCCAGAGACTTTGTCACATAATTTAAGCTGGTCCTCCAGTGCATTACTGAGGGAGTGCTGTGCTGCCAAAAGTGCCATGTTTCAAATGAGACACTAAACTGATAACCCGTTTGCCCTCTCAGCTGGATGTTTAAGACCTGCGACCACTACTGGAAGAGCAGGGAAGTTCTCCTAATGTCCTGGACAATATTGATCCCTCAACCAACACCACTGAACAGATTATTCGGTCATTTATCTCATTGCTGTTTGTGGGAGCTTGCTGTGCGCAGATTGGCGACCGTGTTTCCATTACAGCAATGACTACACTCCAAAAAGTACCTCATTGGCTGTAAAGCGCTTTAGAACGTCCTGGGGTGCTGAAAGGCGCTATATAAATGCAACTTCTTTCTCCTCGGAGGAGGAAATGAATCCTCACATAAAGCATATCACTTTGGGCTTCAGAGGGCACCGCAGGCTCTGGCGGTGCAGGCCCACACTAGCTGCCCTCACAAGCCCAGACACGGCCTGACCCCTCCACTCCCCTCCCCTCCGGCCCCCCCACTTGTTGGGGGCCAGCCGCCACCTGCCCCCCGCTTCCTCTGAGGCTTACCTCCGCGGAGAGTCCGGCCTCACTCTGCCCCCTGGACCGGCCTTGAACCCCCCACTCCTCCCTACTCCGAACTCGCTGCGCTCGCTCCTTCCTGGTGTGGACGTGCGCGCCCCTCCCCGAGCCGGCCGGGGCAAGAGCTGCATGCGTACACGCGACCGAGCCCGGCTGCGCTGTGCTGCGTGCGCGCTCCCCAGCCCGGCTGCGCTGTGCTGCGTGCGCGCTCCCCAGCCCGGCTGCGCTGTGCTGCGTGCGCGCTCCCCAGTCAGTGTTGCCTGCGCCCCACGGGCAAGGCTGAGTTCCTGGCTCTCACCACCGGTCGGGTGGGTGGGGCACTATGGGTCTCTTCTCTATCAGGTGCTGACTGACCTGCTGCCTCCCTCCAGCACTCCATGTTTTAATTACAGATCTTACATTTTTTTTTGCATCTTTTAACAAAAAAATGCTGGGCTCCATTTGACCTGCAACCATAAACTAGTCCAGGAGGAATGTGACTGCCTACATTTTAGGGATGACAAATACACATATTTTATATCTGCTGATGTACAACACTGGCACATCTCCTGTGGTATTGCACACAGCCAGTCAGAGGATACACTGTTTTATCCCATATATGGTACAATATATTCATAGAATCATCGAAGTTTACGGAAGGAGATCATTTCGGCCCATTGTGTCCGCACAGGCCAGCTACATTGATTTGCACAATTTTAAGTCAAATTGTGTGTTATTGTACAGCAGTGCAGGTGTGTTAATGGTATTTTGGGGATCGAATTCCATGATGTCTCTATTTGTGTGGAAACTGTAAAATCATTTCATATATGTTCATTTATGTAGCTAGTTTTATTGTAATTTTTTTAAAAGACCAGAATTCACAATAAAATGGTCGAGAAGTTGGATGAGGTTTCTGGCAGCTAAGAGGGATGTAGCAGTACTAGGAAGTGAGGGTCATGTGGTTTGGGTTTTAGTCATGGTGTTAAAGGGACTTGCAGGAGTGGAAGGGTGTTGCTGTCTAAGAGCATGGGGAGGGGGACTTTCTTGGATATGAGAGTAATGGAATAGATGTGTTAGGGTGTGAGTGTTGGGTTATGGCTTTGTTGGGATAGTGATGCTGTGGTGTTAAGTTGAGATTTGGAAGTACTGGAGTGGGGAGGCAAGGGTCTGGCAGTATTGGGTAGGTGTGATGGTTTTGGAGAGGGGTTTCAAAGATCTGGGAACACTGAGAAAGGGTACCAGGGTCCGGTAGGGGTGCTGACGGGGTTTCCTGTCATCTAAGAACGTTGAACAAGGTTGTAGGTCTTGGAGCTTTGAGAAGGGAGGTCTCTGGACCCAGGAGGAATGGGGACGGGAAATTACAGGATGTGGAGGATTGGGGTGGTTCTGGGATGTGTAAGCGATTCTGGGTAGTGAAAGGGATGGTGTGGCAGCTGTAGGTTTTGAGGAAATGTTCTTAAATTCAGAAATACAAGGGAGGAAATCAATGGTTGAGAACTGGGGAAAGGGTCATCATGGTGTGGGGAATAATGTGAGGCTTTTATTCTGGAGGCATCGGGGGAGATGGTTCTAGCAGTTTTAACTGAAATCAAGGTCTGGCAGAATTAATGGGGAGAGGGGCCAAAGGGAATGAATTCTTATTTTCTTTAGCCCTTCAGGGAGCATCAAGCACCTTCCCCAACAGTGGGTCCATTTAGGCCCATTTCAGACCATCAGGACTTCAAAGGCTGCGGCTGCCTGTCAACTGGTTCTTATAATTTACTGACTGTTTCCAGCAGCAGAACGTGAAATGAGGAAAGAGAAGGCAGTTGGGGTCGGGGATAAGGAGACAATATGTCTCCGCCCACCCCCTCCCCCACCAGCACAGCGGACCCTTTCTCCTGTCTTCAGAATTCTCATTCCACCTGAACCCCTCCCTCTGGCCTCTAAACCTCTCTCGATCTTTTCATTGGGAACTGTCGGCGTGACATCGGCCATCTCAATTTATCTGCTCCCCTCAGTCATCCTAACCTACCTCCCTCTGAACTTGCAGCACTCCGTTCTCTCAGGTCCAACCCTGACAATGTCACTAAACCTGCTGACAAGGGTGGCGCTGTTGTTGATTGGCGAACAGACATTTAACATGTGGAGGTTGATGCCACCTGTCCAACCCCTCCTCCTACCTCCTCTGGACCACAATCCCATCACCGAACATCAAACTATCGTTTCCCAGACCATCAGTGACCTCATCTCTAGAGATCGTCCCCCCCCTCCCCCCCCCCCCCCCCCAATGGCCTCCAACCTCACAGTCCCCCAGCCCCCACAGCCCGCTTCTACCTCATTCCCAAAATCCACAAACGGGACTGTCCCGGTAGACCCATTGTTTCAACCTGTTCTTGCTCCAGGGAATGTATTTTTTCCTATCGAAACTATTTTTTTCTCCCCTTGTCCAGTCTCTTCTGACCTACACCCACAACTCTTTCGACTCCCTCCACCACTTTGTTTCCAGTTTCATGGTCCTAACCATCTCCTTTTCACCATGGATGTCCAGTCCCTCTACACCTCCATCCCTCACCAGGATGGTCTGTGGGCCCTCCTCTTCTTCCTTGAACAGAGTGAGCTCAACCAGTTCCCATCCACCATCACCCTCCCCCGCCTGGCTGAACTTGTTCTTGCATTGACAACTTCTCCTTTGACTCTTCTCACTGCCTCCAAACAGAAGGTTGCGCTATGGGAACATGTATGGCTATGCCTGCCTTCTCATGGAATATGTGGAACATTCTTTGTTCCAGTCATACTCAGGTCCCCTCCCTCACCTCGCTTTCCGGTACATCAATAACTGTATCGGTGTTGCTTCTTGCTTTCCCTCCAAACTGGAAAATGTCATCAACTTTGCTTCCAATTACCACCCCTCCCTCACCATCACAAGGTCCATCTCCGACTCTCCCCTTTCTTTCCTCGACTTCTCTATTTCTATTTCTGGAGCTATGCTGTCAATGAACATCCACTATAAACCCACTGGCTCCCTCAGCTACCTTGATTACATTTCTTCCCATTCTGCTTCCTGTAAGGACTCTATTCAATTTTTCCACTGTCTCCATCACATTTGTTCTGATTATACTACCTTCCATACCAATGTTTCTGATATATTTTTCCTCAACCAAGGATTCCCCTCCATTGTGGTTGATAGGATCCTGAGCCATGTCCGTCCCATTTCCCACTCTTCTGCCTTCACCCCTTCCCCTCTCTCCCAGAACCACTATTGGGCTCTCCTTGTCCTCAGCTTCCACCCCACCAGCCTCCACATTCAAGGCATCATCCTTTGCCATTTCCACCACCTCCAGCATGGTGCCACCACCAAACATATCTTCCCCTCTTCTGCCCTTTCAGCATTCCGAAGATACCATTCCCCCCGCGACACCCTCGTCCACTCTTTCATCACCCCCAAAATCCGCTCCCCTATCCATAGCACCTTCCCATGCAAGTGCAGGAGATGCAACACCTGCCCTTTCACCTCCCTTCGCACCACACTGGCCCCAAACACTCCTTCCAGGTGAAACAGCAATTTACTTGTACATCTTGCAATTTAGTATACTGTATTCACTGTTCACATTGTGATCTCCTCTACACTGAAGAGACCAAACGCAGATTGGATAATTGCTTTGCTGAGCACCTCCATTCAGTCCGCAAATGTGACCAAGCTTTTGTCGCTTGCCATATTAATTCCGCTCCACTCCCACTCTAACCTCTCTGTCCTCAGCCTCCTACATTGTTCCAATGAAGCTCAATGGAAGCTTGAGGAACAGCACCTCAGCTTTTTGTTAGGCACTGAACACCCTTCCGAACTCAACATCGAGTTCAACAATTTCAGATCATAACCACTACTCCTATTTATCAGACAGCTGGTGCTGATAATGACATTGACAGCTCCTCTAGACCCATCTTTAGTTTTTTTACTTGTCCGATTACCACCCATTTTGCCTTGCACTATCATTCCTTTTGTTGTTTAATCTCTCCTGCCTTCCACCCTATCACAGACCTTCCCTTTTGTTCTTTCCTCCCCTCTCCACTTTCCCTGCCTCTGTACTTGCTTAACACCTGCTGCATCTGTAACATTTTCCAGTTCAGCCGAAAGGTTACCAACCTGAAACATTAACACTGTTTCTCTCCACATATTGTGCCTGACCTGCTGAGTATTTCCAGCATTTTCTGTTTATATTTCAGATTTCCAACATCCACACTTTGAGACAATATCAGTGCTCTGAGCAGCAAGAAGCAGCATCTGGGACAGAGGAAAGGGCAGAGGCCCAATTTTCTCAGCCATCAGGCGAATGGTGCTGTGGAGAACAGTGTCAGTTATCATCAGCTGGAACTGGGAGGACTCATTGAGAGGTGGGTAAATATATACTGTATTTTCTTGAGCATGGCAGCAAAGTATTAGAGGAAGTTATATTTACAAAAAGACTTTTCATATAGTTGCAGATATCCCATCATGTGCATGGAAAAAAGAGAAAACGAAATTGGTGTGGTCCGTTTGATGTGAAATTCCATAAAATTAAACCTGTGAAAAAATATAAATATATAGGTTTTGGAAGTGAAGGAATATTGGTTAAAAGTGAAGAAATGAATGTAAAATAGATTAAATGGTAGAGGCAAATTATGTAGAAATTGAAATGATTGAAATTATATATTGGGTATTTTTAATTGTACAATTAAATGAATTGAAGTTAAGGTACATTAATGTGAAATCAATGAAATACTGGGGCCAAAATTCAGGGTCTCAAAGAGACCAATTAATACCTGTTTGCGGCGGCCATTCCTAAAAATCGAATGGCCGCCGCTTTGGGGTCAATAGGCCGACCCAACCTAAATTCAGGGGATTTTTTGGCCTGGACCCTGTAATTAATGTTCGGAAATGCATGCTAGCTGCAAGATTGTTAAATAAATGATCTGGATATTATACTATTACAAGTTTTGAGGATATCACACTTTGTTACAAATGCAAAACATTTTTTAAAAAGAGGATAAAAACAGTCATTTCACACTGGTTTTCTGGCCTCGGGAAAGAATACCGAATAATTGACCTCAAATTGCCTCTAGTAAGAGCAGCCTTAGAGGGCCCAGGTCCACCCTAGTTACAGATAAAACATCATGCTGTACATGGTATAACGATCCTATCCTTATAAAATAGTGTATCCTTTCATTTACTGCGAGCAACACCACGGAGGTCTGCTTGTATACAATTTAAAATCTTTGTTGTCTGCAAAAGTGTATAATCATAGACCAGATATGTATGCAGGGGAAGTTTATCTATATGAAAACTATATCTATCTTTTCCTATTTTGTCTCGACAGAACTCATTCCGAGAAACAGTTGTGTTTCCACAACCTTGGTTTGAAGGAGATATGTGACATAATGTCATGTATGTAACCACAATGTAACACCACTGTATTACTGTATACACTCAACCTAGATGCACACCTTGACCACAAGGGGTGAACTTGTGGGAGACACTCCTATAAAAAGGGAGGTCCCAAGAAGTCTAAATGTGTGTTTTTAGCTCCTGAGGTTGAGTTTCTGAGCAGGAGGGTTGCTGCAGATGGGATTCGGCCCACCGAATCCAAAATAGAGGTGATTCGAAGAGCACCCAGGCCCTGCAACACATCGGAGTTGCGTTCATTCCTGGGACTGTTGAACTATTTCGGGAACTTTCTGCCGAACTTGAGTACGTTGTTGGAGCCACTACACGTGCTCCTGCGTAAGGGTTGCGATTGGTTTTGAGGGGACTGTCAGGAACGGGCTTTTGATCAGGCGTGAAACTTACTTTGTTCAAACAAGTTGTTGACCCTGTACGACCCCTGTAAAAAATTGGTTCTGACATGTGATGCATCGTTCTATGGGGTTGGGTGCGTGTTGCAGCAGGGCAATGCTGAGGGTCAACTACAATCTATGGCTTATGCCTCCAGGTCGTTCTCTCAAGCAGAATGGGGATATGGGATGGTCGAGAAGGAAGCGCTTGCATGTGTCTATGGTGTAAAAAAAATGCATCAGTACCTCTTTGGTTGGAAGTTTGAATTAGAGATGGACCACAAGCCATTAACATCCCTGTTGTCAGACAGCAAGGCTATCAATGCCAACGTATCAGCTCGCATACAGCGATGGGCTCTCACGCTGGCTGCTTATGACTACTCCATCCGGCACCGGCCCGGCACTGAAAATTGTGCTGACGCGCACAGCAGGCTTCCACTGGCCACCACTGAGGGGGCAGCGGAGCAAAGCGCCGAGATGGTCATGGCTGTCGATGCCTTTGACAGCGCAGGCTCCCCCATCACAGTCCACCAGATCAAAATCTGGACAAACAGAGATCCCCTCCTATCCCTGATTAAGAAATGTGTCCTGACTGGGGATTGGGCGCCCGCACACGGAGCATGCCCTGAGGAGGCCAGACCGTTCCACAGACGGATGGATGAGCTCTCCATCCAAGCCGACTGCCTACTATGGGTCAGCCGGGTAGTTATGCCCCAGAAGGGCAGGGAGGCATTCATCAGCGAGCACACAGGCATTGTGCTGATGAAGGCCATTGCCCGGTCACACGTTTAATGGCCTGGAATTGATTTAGACCTGGAACACTGTGTTCGCAGGTGCACGACATGTGCCCAGCTAGGTAATGCCCCCAGGGAGGCCCCGCTCAGCCCTAGCCCACCAGGCCATGGTCACGCATTCATGTTGACTACGCGGGCCCGTTCATGGGAAAGATGTTCCTTATTGTGGTAGATGCGTCCTCGAAATGGATCGAGTGCATCATTCTGAATTCATGCACGTCATCCACCACCGTGGAAAGCCTACGTGCGATCTTTGCAACCCATGGCTTGCTGACATCCTGGTAAGTGATAATGGCCCATGTTTCACAAGCTACGAATTCCGATGGCATCAACCACGTCAGGACTGCGCCGTTCAAGCCGGCCTCCAATGGCTAGGCGGAACGTGCGGTCCAAATCATTAAGCAAGGTATGCTCAGGATTCAAGGACCCTCCCTACAATGCCGCCTTTCGTGTCTCCTGCTGGCCTATAGATCCAGACCGCACTCGCTCACAGGGGTCCCGCCCACAGAGCTACTTATGAAACGGACACTCAAAACTCGGTTGTCCCTCATTCACCAGGTCCTGACCAACATAGTCACAAAACAAGTCCATGACCGTAATTCGAGGGAGAGATGTATAGAAATAAATGATCCTGTATTCGTCTTCAATCATGCCATGGGGCCCAAATGGCTTGAGGGCACTATAATTGACAAAGAGGGGAATAGGGTCATTGTGGTAAAACTCAACAATGGTCAGATATGCCGTAAGCATCTGGACCAAGTAAAAAAAAGGTTCAGCATCAACATGGAGGAACCTGAAGAAAACCATGAGTTGGAGCTCACCACACCGCCAGTGAACGAGCAACAAGAGCAATCAGCAGAATGCACAGTCCCTGCGGTCAGCCCGGACAGGCCGGAATCACCACAGGTGACAGACACTCACGTCAGTGTCCAACAACCAGAGCCCCAACTGCGGCGCTCCACGAGGGAGCGTAGACCACCTGAAAGACTAAACCTATGATCCCAATAAGACTTTGGGGGGGGGGGGAGGTGATGTCATGTATGTAACCACAATGTAACACCACTGTATTACTGTATACACTCAACCTAGATGCACACCTTGACCACAAGGGGTGAACTTGTGGGAGACACTCCTTACCTGATCACACAGGTATAAAAAGGGAGGTCCCACGCAGGGTCATCGTCTTTGGAGTCCTGTGAATAAAGAGTTAAGGTCACAGAGTGACCTTGTCCCCAGAATGTGCCTCGTGTGGTTTCATACTGTAGAGTAAGGACTTTACACATAACATCAACTGTGAGACTGTTCCATAAATCTGTTCTTTCAGGCCATAAAAAGCCTAACCTCCTGTCTTGCTTGAGGCTTGTTTATTTTGAACCGGTGTCCTGTAGTTCTGCTCTTACAGTGCAAGTCAAATAGCCTGATGATATCTGCATCATTGATGCCTTTCAACCTTTTGAAGATTTTATCATATTCCCCTTCAGTCACCTTTCTCCAATAAGCTCTATAATTATCTGATGTGTGTTACACAGTCAGCATCCTCTTGTTATACTTCAAACTGATCTCAGAATGGCCAGCACCAAGGTGCAGCGACAATGGATCTCTGTGCTTGCGCGCTTCAACACATGCACAGATCTCCACTCCACCAACAGCTCATTTATCATGTATGGAGAGAGCAGTGGAAGCAACTACTTTGTCTCAGCATTAACAAATATACCATGTGAAGTTCTAAAAGTTCCCAGGAACTACCATGTGCACTGTTAAAATATTGATTCCCACTGGACTGGATTTATGTTGCAGTCTTTGAGAACTTGAAGCAGTGTGAACTGGCTTCTCAAATCACTTGGCTTCAGTCCGTTTGGGTATGAGATCAGGGTCTGACACCTGAGTTGTGCCTCCATCTTTCTAATGGATGCTCATCCGAAACTACTTTGAATCAAGCGAAGGTGTTGGTATAATTGCACTCTTAGAGCCTAGCACACAAACTGTCATTCTTTTCCAAATTGTCTCCGACACCTCAAGGTCAGAAGTCAAGCGATAATGTTCTGTTATTTTCAAGAATTGCTCAAAGCAAAATGTCCCTATTTTTATTAACCTTGGAGGGTATACTTAGGAGAATGTTCAAAGAAATATATTTAAGCTTAAGAAAATATAGCAATTATAGAAAAATCCAAAAGCAAAATACTACAGATGCTGGAATCTGAAATAAAAACAGAAAATGCTGGAAATACTCAGCAGGTCAGGCAGCATCTTGGAGAGAGAAACAGGTCGATGACCCTTCATCTTTCCACAGATCTACTGAGTATTCTCTTTCCACAGATCTGCTGAGTATTTCCATTAATTATAGAACAATTTTGAGCAATATGCAAAAATATGTAACTCACAGACTTTTAATACCTGGTGCTAAGGTCAACATATGAGCCTAAATTTTCCAATCATTATTCCCAATAAACAGATGTGAAATATGTTATGTTCAGAATAACTCCACAAGACTGTATGCTGTAAGCTCAAACTGATGTGACCTTAGTCTCTTTAATCAAACTCCAGAGTGAAGAAGCAGCATGGCAGACTTGCTTGCACGAGGTGTGCAGGTGACCCTTGGGTCTCCAACAGGTGCTCCCCCTGGTGGCAAGTCTTACACTATTATAAAGTTTACATACATAACAAAATAGGCATAACCAATTGGGAAAAAGGGACAGGAAGCCACATGCCAATTCTCCACCCATTTAGCATCTTATCTAATTTTGTAGTTGTGTTTCCCACTGGCATTGAAAGTGCTCACCAATTTGCTGTTTATAGTATTAAAATGAGGCGAGGTTGTCATATTAGGTTCCTTTATATAACTTCCCAAGATTTCCACGGGGAAATAGTTGATTAAACTGCTTACCTGCTTAAAATGAGCATTTGGGGTTTCTCGGGACTGAGTTGTTAAAGCGGATTCCAACAACCCTATGAAATTTGTGATACCACTTTGAAACCACTTCTGATACTTTTCCCTTTTATTCTCATTCCATTGACTTCTCAAGTAACTTTCGTGCCAATTGTTTGGGCAACAGCATTTTTTGGCAACAGCAAAAACTGGAGCACAAAAACATAGAAACATTGAAACATAGAAAATAGGTGCAGGAGTAGGCCATTCGGCCCTTCAAGCCTGCACCGCCATTCAATAAGATCATGGCTGATCATTCCCTCAGTACCCCTTTCCTGCTTTCTCTCCATACCCCTTGATCCCCTTAGCCGTAAGGGTCATATCTAACTCTCTCTTGAATATATCCAATGAACTGGCATCAACAACTCTCTGCGGCAGGGAATTCCACAGGTTAACAACTCTCTGAGTGAAGAAGTTTCTCATCTCAGTCCTAAATGGCCTACCCCTTATCCTAAGACTATGTCCCCTGGTTCTGGACTTCCCCAACATCGGGAACATTCTTCCCGCATCTAACCTGTCCAGTCCCATCAGAATCTTATACATTTCTATGATCCTTCTAAACTCCACTGAATAAAGGTCCAGTTGATCCAGTCTCTCCTCATATGACAGCCCAGCCATCCCTGGAATCTGGTGAACCTTCGCTGCACTCCCTCAATAGCAAGAACGTCCTTCCTCAGATTAGGAGACCAAAACTGAACACAATATTCCAGGTGAGGCCTCACAATTGGTTCTTCCATAGGAATCCCTGTTACTCATGTTATTTTGAGGAAGAACCGAAGAAACATCACAGGTGATGCCAGGGAAATCGGGTTTTACAGTATCGTCGCGCCTGTTGGAAATAGCCAAGTTAAAGGCTATCTCTGGTCACTGTAATAATCAGGATCAACTGTAAACCAATCTGGTAGATATATTGTGTTTAATCAGAGTTTAAGAAGGAATATAACACGTTAGGTATACAACAAAAACATATGACCGTAACAAGTACTTGATACTGATTCCGATCGGACCAGCGGCTGGTGCACATGAGCAGTTCTCTGGCTTGCAGTCTCTTTGTCTAGAATTTCTTTCGGTAAAGCATGGGATCACTCGAAGTGTGTTCAACCAGCTCAACCTGTTTCACTGTCCCCTCACATCGTTTGTGTGTACAATCTTGAGGAGGCTACCTTTATTCTCTTTTTAGTGGTGGGCCAGACATGGGATATTGACAAGATCTTTCGACCTATAGAGGTTCCCTTAAAAACTTGCTATCCAATACCATCTCATGTTCTTTGTCTCGATTCTTGCTCCAAGAACCTGCCCTCAAGTTGTCTTATGATTTTGGCCACATGTCTTTCTTGTTTATACTTCCCAGGGCTCGTTCTTTCTGTGGAAATCATTTCATCTCTCCGTATCCTGCATTTGATGCCAGGAAACCAAACCAGAAAACTGCTCACTTTAGAGTCGTTATCTCATTTACGACGTAGCAACATGTTTACGTTAACTCTCTCAACTTCCATCCATTCTAAGTCTTTCTATAACAAATTGTCTTAAAAAGACATAAACAAAGCTGAAGTTTTAACTTGAAAAAAACAGATAATGGTTGTCAGTGCAGAATGCTATAACATCTCAGCAGGGTACTAAAATATTAGTTTTATGTATGTAAATCTGTAAATACCATGTCTAACCACCAGAAGGCTTATCCCCTGGCATCCCAAGGGATCCCACAATCCCTTGGGAGCACCTGTATATAAGGAGGCCTCACAGGTTGGAGAGGCACTCTGAGATCTGTAATAAAGGACTACGGTCAAACCTTACTTTGAGCTTGCAGTATCTAATCTGACTCTTTATTCAAGACGTAACAACTGGCGACGAGATACAAATGACGAACCCTACCGCAACAATGCAGAGAACCGTGGGCATCCTGGAGAAATTTTCAGAGGGAGATGATTGGGAAACCTTCGTGGAGCGACTCGACCAATACTTCATGGCCAACGAGCTGGAAGGAGAAGCGAATGCTGCCAAACGAAGGGCGATCCTCCTCACCGTTTGCAGGGCACCAACGTATGGCCTCATGAAAAATCGGCTCGCTCCAGCGAAACCCACAAACAAGTCATACGATGAGTTGTGCACACTGGTCCGGGAGCATCTAAAGCGTTCTGATGGCGCGGTATCGGTTCTACACGTACAAGAGGTCTGAAGGCCAGGAAGTGGCTAGCTACGTCGCCGAGCTAAGGCGTCTTGCAGGACATTGAAAATTTGAAGGACACTTGGAGCACATGCTCAGGGACTTCTTTGTAATTAGCATTGGCCATGAAGTAATACTTCGCAAACTTTTGACTGTAGAGACCCCAACCTTGAATAAAGCCATAGCGATAGCCCAGGCGTTTATCGCCACCAGTGACAATACCAAACAAATTTCTCAGCACACGAGTGCGGCTGCAAGTACTGTGAACAAAGTAACGTTGTTTTCTAATCGAAATGTACAGGGCAAGACTTACACGGCTGCAGCTGCACATCCGCAGATGACTCGGAGTCCACCATCAAGGGTGGTGAATACAAGCCCATTAACACCTTGTTGGCGCTGCGGGGGTGATCATCATTTCCATTCATGCCGCTTCAAAGGATATGTTTGCAAGGGCTGTGGGACACCTCCAAGACATGTGCAGGCGAGCTGCAAACCCTGCTAATTCTGCAAACCACCATGTTGCAGAGGAGGACAGATCCACGGTGGATCACGACAAACCAGAGCCTGAGACAGAGGTATATGGAGAGCACACATTTACCATAAAGTATCCCCCGATAATGCTGAAGGTTGAATTAAATGGACTCCCATTGTACATGGAGCTGGACACGGGCGCAAGCCAGTCCATAATGAGCAAAAAGACTTTCGATAAATTGTGGTGCAGCAAGGCCTCAAAGCCAGTCCTGACTCTCATTCGTACTAAACTGAGAACGTACACAAAGGAACTGATTCCCGTAATCGGCAGTGCTACCGTAAAGGTCTCCTACGTTGGAGCGGTGCACGAGTTACCACTCTGGGTGGTACCAGGCGATGGCCCCACACTGTTCGGCAGGAGCTGGCTGGGAAAGATACGCTGGAACTGGGATGACGTCCGAGCGCTTTCGTCCATCGACGGCACCTCATGTGCCCAGGTCCGAAACAAGTTCCCTTGCTGTTCGAACCAGGCATCGGGAAGTTCCAAGGAGCAAAAGTGCAGATCCATTTGATTCCGGGGACGCGACCCATCCATCACAAGACAAGAGCGGTACCTTACATGATGAGAGGGTGGAGATTGAGCTGGACAGGCTGCAACAAGAGGCATCATTTCACCGATCGAATTCAATGAGTGGGCCAGTCCGATTGTTCCAGTCCTCATGGGAGACGGCACCGCCAGAATCTGTGGTGATTACAAAGTAACTATCAATCGTTTCTCACTGCAGGATCAATACCCACTACTGAAGGCAGCTGACCTATTTACGACGCTGGTGGGAGGGAAAACGTTCACGAAGCTGGACTTGACCTCGGCCTACATGACGCAGGAGCTGGAGGAATCATCGAAAGGCCTCACCTGTATCAACACGCACAAAGGTCTCTTCATTTACAACAGATGCCCGTTTGGGATTCGATCGGCCGCGGCGATATTCCAGAGGAACGTGGAAAGCTTGCTGAAGTCGGTCCCATGCACTGTGGTCTTCCAGGACGACATCTTGGTTACAGGTCGGGACACCGTCGAGCACCTGCAGAACCTGGAGGAGGTTCTTAGTCGTGTGGGGCTCAGGCTAAAACGCTCAGTCATTTCTAGGACTCCTGAACTATTTTAGTAACTACTTACCGGGTCTTAGCACATTGTTAGAACCCCTGCACTCTTTACTGCATAAAGGAGATGAATGGGTATGGGGTAAAAGCCAAGAAAATGCATTTGAGAAAGCTAGGAAGCTGTTATGTTCAAAAAAATTGCTTGTGTTCCATGTAAGCGTTTGGTACTAACATGTGATGCGTCGTCGTACGGGGTCGGGTGTGTATTGCAACAAGCTAATGAATTTGGGAAATTGCAACCAGTTGCTTATGCATTCAGAAATCTGTCTAAGGCCGAGAGGGCCTACAGAATGATCGAAAAAGAAGCGTTAGCGTGTGTTTACGGGGTAAAGAAAATGCATCAATATCTGTTCAGGCTCAAATTTGAATTGGAAACCGACCATAAGCCGCTTATATCCCTCTTTTCTGAAAGCAAGGGAATAAATACGAATGCATTCGCCCGCATCCAGAGATGGGCGCTCACGTTGTCCGCATACAGGCCAGGCACAGAAAACTGTGCCGATGCTCTCAGTAGGCTGCCATTGCCCACCACAGGGGTGGAGATGGCACAGCCCGCAGATTTAGTCATGGTAATGGAAGCATTCGAGAGTGAGCAATCACCTGTTACCGCCCGACAAATTAGAACCTGGACGAGCCAGGACCCCTTACTGTACCCAGTGAAAAACTGTGTGCTCCACGGGAGTTGCTCTAGTGTCCCGTTAGAGATGCAGGAAGAAATAAAGCCGTACCAGTGGCGCAAAGATGAAATGTCTACACAGGCAGACTCTCTCCTATGGGGCAATTGGGCAGTTGTGCCAAAAAAAGGGCAGGGACACTTTCATTAGTGATCTCCATAGTACCCACCCAGGCATCGTAATGGTGAAAGCGATAGCCAGATCCCATGTGTGGTGGCCCGGTATCGATGCAGACTTAGAGTTCCGCGTGCACAAATGTAATACATGTTCACAGCTAAGCAATGCGCCCAGGGAAGCGCCACTAAGTTTATGGTTCTGGCCCTCCAAACCGTGGTCCAGGGTCCATGCTGACTATGCAGGCCCATTCTTGGGAAAAATGTTTTTAGTGGTTGTAGATGCGTACTCCAAATGGATTGAATGTGTGATAATGTCAGCAAGCTCATCCGCTGCCGCCATTGAAAGCCTACTGGCCATGTTTGCCACGCACAGCCTGCCTGATGTCCTTCTGAGTGACAATGGGCCGTGCTTTACCAGTGCCGAGTTCAAGAAGTTCATGACCCGCAATGGGATCAAACATGTCACATCTGCCCCGTTTAAACCAGCATCCAACGGTCAGGCAGAACGAGTAGTTCAAACAATCAAGCAGAGCTTGAAAAGGGTAACTGAAGGCTCACTGCAGACTCGCTTATCCCGAGTCCTGCTTAGTTACCGCACAAGACCCCACTCGCTCACTGGGGTCCCTCGCGCTGAACTGCTCATGAAAATGGCACTTAAGACAAGGCTCTCGTTAGTCCACCCTGATCTACATGAACAGGTAGAGAGCAGGCGGTTTCAACAGAATACATATCATGATCGTGCAAATGTGTTACGCGAAATTGAGATAAATGATCCTGTGTTTCTGTTGAACTATGGACGAGTGGCTTCCTGGCACTGTTTTGGCCAAAGAGGGGAGTAGGGTGTTTGTGGTCAAACTCTCAAATGTACTCACCTGCAGGAAACACTTGGACTAAACCAAATTCAGATTTACGGACTATCCAGAACAACCCACAATAGACTCTACCTTTTTCGACACACATAAGTGGCAATCGACCCAACGGTTGACCACGAAGCAGAATCCATCACCCACAGCAGGACTCACCACCCCCAGCGGCCCAGCAAGGCCAGCTGCGCAGCAGCCCAGCGAGGGCCCAACAAACGACTCACCAAAACCAGCATTTGCATCGAGACGATCAACCAGGGAAAGGAAGGCCCCAGATCGACTCACATTGTAAATTGTTACACTATTGACTTTTTGGGGTGGGGGGGGGGGAGTGTTGTTATGTATGTAAACCTGTAAATACCATGTCTAACCACCAGAGGGCTTATCCCCTGAGCACCTGTATATAAGGAGGCCTCACAGGCTGGAGAGGCACTCTGAGACCTGTAATAAAGGACTACAGTCACACCTTACTTTGAGCTTGCAGTATCTAGTCTGACTCTTTATTTACGACATAACAATTAGCATTTCTAATCATCTAACACCAGTCTGAGGAGACATTTTGGTTCCAGTTCAAAACAACAATTTAAATACAGTATCCTTCGTGTTAGTTTTATACATTTTGAACCCCTTTTTTCTAACACGCCTACATCTACAAAAAGGTGCACATACATTTGTCAGAGAACAATGCCTGCAGAGAATGAGATTTACAGTCTGAGTTAGAGGGTAACTAATGAATTGTGCTATATACATCTAAACTCCTCCACTGTCTTTAATGTATATGTTGCAGGATGATTTGAAGCTCGTGCTCAGAAAGCAGCCTTCTTTTATATATATATATGGGTCTTGTGAAGTTAATATACCTTGGCTCATAAGCTGAAGAAGGAAACACCACCCTCGAGACAGCAAATTCCTACTCCATCTCTACCACCGGCATTAGCTTCTGCTCAGCACATTCTGCAGCTCATTCAGTGCACTCCCCTCTAACTCAGACTTTAAATCCGCTCGGGTGAATGTATCTGGGCTAATGCTTGGGATGGATTGAATGATGGTGTGTACTTGAAGTGCTGCTGTGGCCAGTTGAAGAGGGTCATAGTTCTCCTTTCTGAAGAACACAGAGAATCAAAATACGATCAAAGGTTACAATGAAAAATGTTGGAAACATATCAGGTCCATGGACAGAACAGATGAGTCAACATTTAAACATGTCATGTTCTGCTTCTGTTTCAGATTTTTGGTAATCTTTTCCATTTTTGTAGAGATTACAATGATGTTCTTATGAGCTGCTTATAGTAGAAGGGGTCATATGGTAATGTGGTTCAGTACATTTGCAAAGGATGAGTGAGATTAGATGAACGATTAGTAAAAACTTTGCATTTATCCATAGCGGGCAACAATCTTCCATCTTCCCCCATCTCAGACAGCTTCTATGGACTATTAAAGATTGACAGGGATTCCTCACATGGGGTTCATGGGCCTGTGTTTGGGGTTCTCCGTCTGGTGATTTTTTTCCCCTTTGTTATGGGCTCCCTTCTGCAACCAGACTATAATAAGTGAGAAATCCTACTGCCTCGATGATGTACGGTGATAAATATCAGCATGCAGGCAGTAGTGCCTGTAAATGCATCAGGCAGCTACAGTAGATGGGAGGATTATTTTAGGCTGAATGCATCTAAGATGCAAGTGAAGGAGCATTTCCAGGTGAGTGCCTGGGTTCAGAGTGCATCCTGTTGTATAATGAGCATGCATGGTAAGCGTGTGTGAGGGAAAGGTAAGTGTCATTCTTACTTAGTACATGGCCTTAATGGAAGGTAATAATTTGGCTGATCTGGTAAAGTCATTAAACCTCTTGTGGCACTGCTTCTGTATGTGTAGAATAGTGGAGTTGGCTCTGACACTAGTTGGCACTGACACTAGTTGGCACCTCCTTCCATTCTACCTGGCAAGTTCTTCTTGTGACCCTCCAGCGCACATGGTCAGACTTCCTACCCATCAACGGGCGAACTCCCAATGCAATCCTGGAGCTGTATCGCATTATGGTAATGAGACTGACATCAAAAATACACGCTGGGTGAAAACACTAAAGGCACTCTTCCCTTAAAACCTAACTTGGGTTGAGCAGATAGCTGATCAGAAAATCTAGTCCATGGTCTCATTCATTCCTGTAGTACTAAACTTTAAATAGATGACAACATTTAGCAGAATGTAACCTCTCTGAAACATTTGGTAAATTACCAATGAAAATAAAAAATGTCACCATGATAGAAATTTAGCGATACATTTCCCTCACTTAACTGCTTATTTACCAAGATCTTCCCTGGTGTGGCATTGTCGCTAGATGGTTAATATTGGAGTGCAGTATACTGGTGTCCAATATATTGTGCCATGGAGTGACAAGCAGTTTCATATGTGCAATTGATCATGCATCAACATGGTTGCAATGCAGGCTATGCCATTGGCAGTGTGGTCTAGGTAGAGTAATGTAGACATTCTCCCTCGCAAGCCTCTCAGCAGCCAATTAAACAGTGATATTGAGAAAAGCCTGGAAGAAAATAACCTGTGAAAGCTGCCAACTATCCGAGCTGGGAAATACTGCATTTAGATTGACAGAAAATAACATTTTCAGTATTACAAAGATTTCATGGTGAAGAATGATGCAGGAAGCTCTAAAAAGTAACGATTTTCTTTTTCAAAGTCTAATTACTGTGTGAGAAAATATTGCTTTTCCAGTTGATGGTAAGATAAATAATGATTTTATCTTTGATTTTTCAGCTCATCACTTACAACGACTGATTTATGCACCATAATACAATAGAGGTTTTAAATTGTAGCAACTGTAAATAAAATAGAGATATCATAGAGAACAGTTCCAGACACGGTTCCCAGAACAGGATGCTTAAGAATGTGCTCTTTTCGAACATTCGACAGTTCTGACGAAGGGTCGTCAACCCGAAACGTTAACTCTGTTTTTCTCTCCACAGATGCTGCCTGACCCGCTGAGATTTCCAGCATTCTCTGTTTTTATTTCAGATTCCAGCATCCACAGTATTTTGCTTTTGTATAGGATGCTGATCATGTTCTATCTTGGGCAGGAAAGCTTTGCAACACTGAAAACTGTATTTCATATCTACATAAATCAACACATTAAATCCCGTTCGATGGCTACACAAGCCATCCCTCACATGCCAATACAACTAAAAGTGCTCCCAAGATTATAATCTTTTCTTGAATGGTTTTAAAACCATTCATTCCTTGCCATTCTTATAAAACAAATTTTAGTGCAAAATTTACTCAATCTACAACAAATAGTACATATTGTGTGAATACACTGACAGTTAAATCAAAGTATAGCTGCCAGACAAAAAGTGCCAAATTCAATTGGTTATCGTTCAAGATATTTGCAAGTTTATTTTTGTCCATTTAATGGGCTAAATTCAATTATTATCTGTGACAGATGCCACAAACTTTATACAACAAGTTTTCTCTTGTGCCAGTTGCTATTTTATTGCTTGGGTTCATGAAAGTTTACATCTCACAT
The DNA here is from genome assembly GCF_044704955.1 of Pristiophorus japonicus. Taxonomy (NCBI): domain Eukaryota; kingdom Metazoa; phylum Chordata; class Chondrichthyes; family Pristiophoridae; genus Pristiophorus; species Pristiophorus japonicus. The sequence continues at coordinate 51,303,859 of NC_091989.1, forward strand.
ATATTCACTTGGCTGCTGTGGGAGACATGTACATGGAATGGTAGTAAGATTGAAATGGCAATGGATAATACAGAGGCAGCTTCAGAATATGATCGTTCTTCCAAAGTGTCTTGTCAGCAGTGGTAGTGGGAGCAAGTAATGCGGAAGCAAAAAAAAACGCTCACTTCAAAACTCCAGATTCTGAATTTGCATGGAGCTGAGAAAGAATCAGCTATTTGGTACAAGAAGTCCAAAAATCAATGTTCAGAATTTAACTGAATACATGCTCAGGATACAAAACCATCCAGAGTTGGTGGTGGAGGTCAAGTAGCCACATTCTCATCTAATCTACATATTATCAGCATCACTAAGCATGGCGGAGAAGTTACAATAAGGTCCAGCTATACCATTAAGCAAAAACAAAGATTCCAAAAAAAGGTAGATGCTTGACCTCAAACAGCTATGTGATGATAGAAAATTTGGAAAAACAGTTGGAACTATGAAAAAAAATCTTGGCAATATTAACGGGGAAACCATACTTAAAAATAAAACATCTTTAGAAAAATGGAATGTATTTAGGATGAGGAAAGTATATATTCCATTTAACAAAGCTTAGGAAGACTGCACTGTCGTGATTTAACAAGGAGGTTAGTGAAACTCTAAAACATTTTTAAAAAGTGTGAGGGGAGGAGGGTGTTGGAAATCAAGATTCTTATAAAAGGCAACGGAGATCGCTACAGAACATTAGCTAACTTCATTACAAAACCTGAAAATTGCCCTTTTAGAAAAATGCATCTCACCAGGAACCATTAAGGGTAAAACACAGAGTACAAGTATAACAATACAGTAGGAACTCTTTTCATGACACCTCCATTGTACACATTTACAGCATAATCAGCAGGCCAGCAGAACTGTGGTGGGTGGGGGGGGGGAAGAAACTCTTCCAAAGTATATGAATCCTTCACAAATCTACTAAACTGCAGGACTCAAGGGGAGAATATCTCGGTGTAACGGGTCTGTCGGCTGAGACTCTCTGAAGAATACATTTCCGCCGCTCCTGCTGCAGCCAGAAGAGCATCTCCACTTTGTCCCGCTGCATTTTCTCTAAATATGGCCGGCCCTGTAATCAGAGGTTTGATAAAACATTATTTGGAGGCAAATAGCAGTCAAGCACACCATGAATTAGCATAGATCTACAAAATTGAAGGAACACTAAGTGAAAAGAATTTGCCTGTACTATTTTGTTATCTCCATAGAAAAGAAATACCTAACTATTATTCAGAATGCTTAAAAATTAGCCTTAACTGAAAATGATCTAGAGTTTTAAGGGGGCGAAATTGCACATTTTTATAGCCCCATTAGTGCCTCGGCGGGTGCAACGAGGTTATTGCCCGGGGGAAGGGGTCGATAGCGCCTCCATGGAAATTGCCCTGGAGGTTTGGGGGCTGTTGTGTCGTTAGCGCCGTGCTCTGCGATTTGCACCCCGGGCTGGAGGACACACGGCAATGACGTCATCATTGTGCGCGCCGACCCCTTTGCGCCCCGCGGGCGCCGAGGATGGTGACGGCCAATGTCACCGCCAGCTTCGTGGGTCACGAAGCTGGGGAACGTCCGCCGCCAGGGTGTTCCTTAAAGGGTAGGCCGTTTGTGCCGTGGGCTGCCATCTTTTTCTTTATGGGTGCCGGGCTTGTAGGCCCGGTCGAGGGCGTCCCTGGTAGCCCAATGGCAGCTGCCAAAGGGACTGCAGAGCACGCAGAGGCCCTCCCCTTTAAGGGGAGGTTCATTCTGCCGCATCAGCGCTATGCGGAGCATTCACGTAGCGCTGATGCTGCCGGTGGGGCACTGGGCTCTAGAGCGCTGCACTCAGCACCACTATACCACGCGGGAGCGCCCCTCCACAGGCACAGGGTGCCTCTGATAGTGCTCTGCCTCCGTTGAGAGGCGGAAGGGCCAAATTTCGTGCTGGGGGCGGAACTTCTGGACCGGGCGATAAATGTCCCGGGCCCGGAAGGTTACTACTTCCAAACAGGTCGCGGGGCAATTTCGCCCTTAAGTCCTTAAACAAACAAAACTGACACACAAAAGCTTATATACAGTTTAAACAGGATATTTCATTAAAATAGCAATGCCCAATAACATTGTCTGAACTTCTTATTTAAATCGTATCTCTGGTAAAAACATATAAGTTCCCAGCACAAAAATACAACTATTCTTACACAGAGGCCAAAGATTTATTGCTATTGTACAGTGGCACCTCTACCTTGCAGGTAACTACATCCTCAAATTTGTTTTTGATTTTCTTTAAAATTTTTGACAATTTGCTTTCAATTTGTGATAAATCAGAATAAAACTTATCCCTCTGTTGGGACTCCTTTAATCTTGCAGCTGCAGTGCCCCAGTAACCTGTAACACACAACATGCAGAAATAGTGCAGCATTAACATCAACTTTCTCTAGAAAGGTAGAATCTATTCAACTTTTTCCATAATGGTGCTATTCAATATTGCAATCGATCACTCGCCGTTCCTTCGCCCCGACCTCGCCGCTCCTGCTGTACCTGCCCATGCTTCAATCAGCGACTTGGATCTTGGTGACGTCCAATCCAGTTGCCCTCTTCACAGCCGTCGTTCGCCTGCTCCAGCACATGCTGCTCCCTGGAGCGTTATGTCACCACGCTGCTCCTTCCGCTCCCCGGCCCAGGAGAGGCGAGAGTTCAGGGCCCAGAAGAAGCGAGGGCCCAGGGGCAGCACAGGCCAGCCCACACTGCGATAAGTGTGCGCACTAAGTCCATGCAGCAGGGCTAGTCTCCAGTTAGTCTTGGTTAATCCTTGCCACTGGACCAAGACCTAGCTCTGTCAAGCCCGTGTGGTGGCTGGTGTTCAACGGTCACCACACGTTAAAAAATCCATGCACAGGCATCTTCCACCCCTTCAACATGCAGTTCAGGACCTGGAATATTAGGTCCGTCATTGAAACACCTCTGAACCTTTTGGCGTGGAAGCAAGTCATCCTCGATTCGAGGGACTGCCTATCATGATGATGAATAGCAAATAAAAAGAGGAAGATTCTTTTTGTAAAATAATAAAAAAAGAAAAGCTGCACATGCTGAAAATCTGCAGTAAAAATAGCAAAGGCTGGATCAGTCAGCATCTGAGAAAATCTCATAAAACCCATAAACTTTCACAGCACAGTAGGAGACCATTCGGCCCATCAGGTCTGTCCATTAATTGCTAGAACAATTTCAATTGAATCACACTGCCATGCTCTCTTCCCTGTATCTTCCAACGCTTGTAATCCGTATCCAATTAAAAGCTGCAACAGACTCTGCTTCAATTATTCCCTGTAACAAAGCACCCAAGAACCTGCTGGGTAAAGATATATCTCCTCAGCCTTTTCCTCACTCTTAGTGACAATTTTAAATAATCTCTCTTTACAGGTGCTGAATGCCATGCATTTTGCAGCAGTTTCTGCTTTTAGCTGTAAAATTTTCTTTGTTGAGTAATGGATGACAAAATTAAATGGATTTATGAAAGTATAGCTAACAAAAATTGAGTTAATTACTGGGATTGTGCAAATGCTAGAGTAAATCATTTTTGTTAAATATATCGGGGTAGATTTTCAACTTGCTGCCATTATTGAAACCATTTGATTTTCAATTCCATTGATTTCATTATCAAGCTGAAGAAAAATCCAGCTTATCCAGGGCTTAATATCTGTACGACAGGCAGCTGAAACTATTAAAAGCTTACATACTGAAGAGTTGGGGAACAGAATGTTAAATTGGGAGACTCGGCTCTTAGTTCATGCTGATAGAACAGGTAAGTCTCAAAGCTTATTGAAATGTTAGAAGACTGCAGTCAGGGATCAGAAGAATCAGCTGTGGGACTCAATTCCTGTTCCGCTCCCTGGTCTTGTATTATCCCAGCATTTCAATCAGATGTGCGATTCAACTGTTCTACCAGCATTCAAATAGAGCTGCATCTTCATCCCAGTGACAGTCCCAGCTGACCATTATATGCGAGCTCCCTCATCCTCATAGAACGTGACCATTCAGTCTTGAAGTCTGCATCAATTTCAACTATTCCAGTACTGATGCATAGAAATCACATCAATTTTAGCTTCCTAACAACATAAAATGTTCCAATTATATACAGCTGTTCTGATCATTCAGTTTCAGTACAGCAGAGCAGACAGTGCACTATTCACACAGCGTCAGCAGTGGCTCAGTCGTTGCAGGCTCGTCTCGGAGTCAGAAGGTCATGGCTGCAAGCCCCACTCCAGAGACTTGAGCACAAAAACTAGGCTGACACTTCAGTGCAGCTCTGAGCAATGTTCCCTCGTATTTTTTCTTGGGTGAGCGGCCCCTTTGAGGGGTTGCGTGGCCCAATCACGGTTTTGCGTATGCACAAAACTTTACATTGAAAAAGCCGGTCCCGGGCTGCGTGGGACCGTCAGAAAGGTGCACGACCGTGCAACCACACATTATAGGGTACGCTGGTACTGAGGAAGTGCTGAGGACATTGGAGGTGCCTTCTTTCAGATGAGATATTAAACCAACAGTTTTCTCTCAGGTGGACATAAAATATCCCATGGCACTATTTGAAGACGAGCAGGGACGTTATGCCAGTTTTCTAGCCAACATTTTTCCCTCAACCAACATCTAAAACAGATGACCTGGTCATTTATTTCATCATTGTCTGTGAAATCTTGCTGTGCACAAATTGGCTGCCGTGTCTCCTATATTACAACAGTGACTACACTTCAAAAATACTTCACTTGTTGTAACGCACTTTGAGATGTTCCGAAGTCATGAAAGACGTTATATAAATGCAAATCCTTTCTTTACTACTGCACTAAAATAATTGTGTTCAGACACTTTATGACAACAGTGCTGAAGTTACAACTGAAGTTATGCATCTTTTCTTTCAGTAGAGCAGATGATGCATTTATTCTTTACATCACGAAGCAAAAACGCACAAGATGCTTATCCTTAACTTGATCCAATTTAAGTTATTCCTATACACCCATTTCAATATTTAAATTGAAGTTGCTCATAAAAACAAGTCAAACAAAAAGCAGCAGAACTATAAACTTGAATTCCTTCGTAAGGTTCCACAACGTATACATTCTTCTTAGCAAAATCTAACGTGATCCAAAGAAACAAATCATTATTGGAAAATCATATTTATCTATCCCCACTCTAAAACCATTCATCACTTGGAAATTCCAAATGACACATATTCAACATGACTCAATCCTGGAATGTCATGAACACAATACTTTCATAAAGTTATCCAAACCCAATAGGAAACCTGCGAATCACATGCAGATCAAATCCTGTTACTGCAGATAATGGTTAACGGGACTTTTCATCATTTGGCCTCTTCACTTAACCTACCCTTTGCAAAGAATCGGTCGGGGTTAGATGCAAATCTCTCAAAATGTTCAAGTTTAATCAAAATGCACTCTCGTTCTTTAATCAGTTGTACAGCACTTTCCCAGGCCTCCAGAGCCTGTAACAAGAGAATAAAATGTTTGCAGTTCTTACAATCTTAGTATCATACCAAATAAGTAGAATCCACATGACTAGCATAATAATCAGGAGCAAATACTTGGACAGTGATAACAGTTGATTACTTTTTCTTGTGCAGAACATATTTTAGATTACCTTAAACCATGACCAACTTTTACCATTTCCTACCATGAATTTAATTCCCTATTCTCGCTGACGGCACTTTAAAGGTTGTAGCCCACGTGACCTTCTGAGGTTTAATAAGAATTAATTGGGTTCTCACGATGCTCTCTCAGCGCACTAGCACTGATTTATGGAGTTTGGATGAGATTACAAGACTATATAAAAATAGTTATAAATTAGAGAATTTGGTAGCTGCGCTGTGTGGAATTAAGTTACATAATCAGATGCATAGTCGCCATGACAGTTTCCATAGTAATGGGACACATCCATGAAGCATTTTGAGGGCAAAATAATTAGTATTGGCACTCAGCACAATACGAAGGGCTGTATCACAGGCATTGATTATGCATTTGTAGCAGTGATGGATGTGCAAACGCACTTGTGAAAATGCATTTGTGTCTGTGTCCAAACTAAAATCACACCCTTTGGCATTTTGGATTATACCTTCTACAGCTGTAAAATGCATGACCACTGGATGTTTTCCACAACTTTTTAAAGAGTTACTTGGAAATTTTTGGTGGGATTGAGAGGCAACTGTGATAAGAACTTTAGAAATATGTCAATCTCCTATGGCATTGCAAGTAATGTCCAAGTTTAACCTTTAGGTCAGTGGGGTTATACTGAGGGGAAGAACTGCATCATTGAGGCCAGGAGATGGTGGAGGGGGGAGGCAAAACAGAGTTTTAGAGCCTGGGGAGGGTTATAGGTCAAGGAGGGGCAATGGGGAAGATAGAGAAGGGTTAGAGGCCTTGAGCTAGAGGGAAGATAGAACAGGGCGGGGGCTGAGTGGGAGGAATTAGGGGCAAGGTTGCATAGAGTTAGAGGAAGGGGAAGGAAGAGAGAGAAGAATTGGAGGCTGGGAGTGAGGGGGTAGAAGGTTAGACAAGTAGAAGGTGGGGGGAGGAGGAGGTAGAGTAGTGTGAGGCCAGTAACATTTTGATCTTTGGGAGCAGGATTAACTCAGAATGGAGCAGGCGTTTGGAGTTGGTGATGGGCAGCTAGCAGAAAAGCAGGCCAGTGGAGCGGTTGATCAGCAAGGGGGTGGGTGGTGGAGAGGCAGGCCAGTGCTACCAGTGGATTGAGGAGCATAAATGGTGGAGAACTGTTATGGGCCCATTTAAGCAGCCTGGAGGAAGTGGGGGGAAATACTGGCTGAGGCAGCCACATCAGAGGACAGGGCAGGACAGAGGAGGTCTGAAATGTCCAAAGGGATGCTCCAGGAAATTTGCATGGGAAAAACGTTTTAAATAACTCATTTAAAAGGAATCATGGCCCTGAAATTCAGGCCTCCCCGGGTCCGTACGGAGTTTCTATGGATCCAGGAAGGCATCGGAAAAGCTGGAGCTTGACAGATCTCATGCATATCGGGAGCGAGGACATTTGCAAGGGCACGGTTGCAGTATTTATCCATATCTTGCCCAGCAAATGTCCTCAAAATTCTTGCGCCTGATAAAAGCAGGCGCATAGCCTACTTTTACAGGCGTAAGAGTTTAAAAACATACAAAAATATAACTAAGTTAAATTTAAAAAACACATATTTTTAAAAACCCTGCCCACTTCGTTACATTTATTTTTAACCATAATTTTAAAAACTTTTTAAAAACTCGGGAAAAAATATTTTCTCTCAGATATTTATTAACTTTAATTTCAATTAATTTTAATTATGTGAGGTGTGTTTTTTTATTTTATGCGTTTAGTGTCTTTGGTTTCTTTTCTCATTAATAGCAATGAGAACTCGTAGATACGGAGTTCTCATTGCTATTAATGAGAAAGCTGTGGAATACTGTCACATGTGACTGCACCTTCTGCGTTGGAACCTGGAGGTCGGGAGCGCGCTTCGCAGCGCGGGAAGAGAAGGCCTCCCCAACGGAATCTCAGGCTCCTCCCAGACCACCAGGTAGTTTCGTAGAAATCTTTCAGGTCGGTGGCAATTGCCCGCGGGAAGCCTCCAATCGTAATTTCAGGGCATCAAGTTCCTACCCTAACTGTTAGCTGACACATTGGAGGCTAACAAACTTAAACTGCTCCACAGCGACACTAGGTGGCCAAAGCCTGGAACTGCATCAAGATCCAAAGCCATTTTTTTAAAACCACATTGGCCAAGATTTTCCTTACCTTGGCGGGTCCGGGCTTAGTAGTGGGTCATGGTCCCATTGCTAGCTCCAGCCCATCTGTAGAAATAATTTCTGTTGATAGGGCTTTTCCCCAGCGCGTTACTGGTCCAATTAGAGGAAGCGGGTCTGTGACGTCATTCGTGACGCATCATCAGCTGGTTTCGTTAAAGGGACCATGGCCAACTTTTTTTTGACATTTAGGCTGTCAGTGTTCTACAGCATTGAAATGCCCCACACACTGACAATGACTGCACAGAGGTGCAGGGCTGCACCCAGGCTCTCCCATGCTTATAGAGAGAGTCACAGCATGCAGGGAGGTTCTCTTCCCTTCCGATGGGCGTAAGAGACCTCCCCAGGAGACTAACACAGCCTGGTTGTACACTGCAGAGGAGGTCACAAGCAGGGATGTGGTCAGGAGGACCTGGGTGCAATGGCGCAAACCTTTCAATTATCTAATTAGATCACAAAACTTTAGTACAAAGCCGCACTCACCTTCACCCTACTATGCCTCTCATTACATCCCCATCACTCTGCCTTCCCTACCCTACTCCTGCATATCCTTACTCACACCAACTTACATTACACCTCCACCCATCCCTCATTCTCTATCTACAAAATCATTTGCCCATCTCACTAGCCATCCTTCACACTCACCCTCATCCTAATGCAATTATACCAACTAACAACACACAAGGGTAGCCACTTGGGTGTTTTATGCAATGTTCATGTAAAGTTTCTGTTAATGTGGTGTCAAACATTGAAACCTTTATTTTCAACACTTTGCATTCTTGGATAGATCTCTGTGCACCTTTGGAAGTGGTTTAATGAGTTGCAGTGAATGGTGAGACATAATGGTACTCTCTGCAATGGTGATGAGTGTGAAAGAAATGGCTTGATCACTGTAGGGATGCTTTATGGTGTTGGTGTGGGGTGGTGCCAACCTGGTGCATCATGTGTCAACCAGGGTTCACAGTGTCAAGTGAAGTCAATGTAGCCATGGTGAGGCCATCCCTGGCCTCCCGGGCAGCAATGTAGTCGAGTGCTGATGCCCTGTGTCCTGTGCAGCATCAGGTGATTGCAGAGAAGGTTGGTGTTGTTGTTGGTGCTGCTGGTGTGCCTGGTGATGTTGGTGTTGGGATTTATCGTGGTTGGATTCTGAGGAGCAAGGTGAGACAGTATAAAGGGCACCCATATTGATGGAATAGATGAAAGGTGAAGTAGAAATGACAGAACCAATCTGTCAATGGTGAGAGAGTTCTTCCAATGAGGTGAGACTGGAAAGTGGAAAGCCTGCAGAATCTATGCTGGGAATGGACTGAGAAACAGTTTGCAGCTGAGGAAAATGATGTTCTTCAGGTGGGAACTTTTACTGTACATTTGAAGCTGTCAAGTAATCAGCAGGAGCAATGGCCACTGAACTCCCACCTCAGGTTGACAGACATGGTCCCCGAACAGTGTGGTTCCCTTGGCCATGAAGTTAAAGTGAAAAGATATGTTTAAAAAAGCCTGTAATCATCTGTCAACTAGATGCTAATGAGTTTAATTGGGTTGCCCATTGCTGCCTGTCGGGTCTGCTCATCGCTGACGGACCCGACATTGGGAAAGGCACACTGCGGCAGGTTGACAGTGGGGTCCCGACCCGCTATCAAAAAACATTTTATCACTCGACCAGCCACCGATCCCGACCGCTAACCCCCCGCAAAATCTCGGCCTACTGTCACTATAAAATAGCAGCTATTGCATCTCACCAGTGTTGTGAAAGGGAAACTGTGACACATTTAATAGTGAAGATAATAATCACAGTGCCACCTACAGGGGTAACAGGTAGATGCATTCACTTTTATAATGGCATTTTGCTTTGGAGGACATGCGTGTTTTCAATACAATGTACATGCCCTGCATCAAACTTAACAAATAATAGATGGATAAGCTCATTAGCATTGTAAAATTATTCCATTAGCACAAACCTATATTTTGGTGTGATCAAATGGCACTTCAGACAACAATAACAAACATTTATATAGCACATTTAACGTACAGAAACATCCCAAAGCACTTCAGAAAGGCTCGGGGTGCAAACAGTTGTGGTGCACTAAGACTGCCAGCACTTTGGTTAAGTATAGTGCAGGTCCCAGTAAAAAAGTATTGAAAAAAAACATGAAAAAAATTTGCTATCAAACTCCACAAATCTCAGTTACAATCAGGTGACCTCAGCCTGTGCAGCACCAACATTTTGGGGCAAAAATCTACACCAGCACATTATTCATGTAAATCCAGGAAATTTCCGTGTGCTGACCTTTTGCCGGGGGATGAAGCTCTGTCACTGAGCGGCAGAGGGGGTCAGCGGACGTACCTTGGAAGTGGTGCAAACGATCGAGAACATCTGCGTGCAGCGATGTTTCAGCATAAAACCAACATACGCAAAAATTTCCGTCAAATAAAATATATATGGCACTGCGCCGCTCTGGCGGTTTTGGTGAAAAATTCCGGGCCAATCCAGCACTTTCATATACATATACCTTGGAAATATGAGCTCTGTGTTTATGAGAGCTGTACTTAATAGCCATATCAAGACGCTCCCAATCAGGAAAGTGTAGAATGGTCCAAATACGTTGCAGTCTTTTCTGTACATCGTCTAGATCTTCAAACTCAGGAATTTTCCCAAGCAGCTTCTGAACCTCTGCTCGAGTCTATTTTTGGAATTGGGGAATAAACAAAAGCAGCTAGACTTACTTTTTTTGCACATGCTTAAAACATTTTTTTTAAAAGACCATGTTACTCTCTAATAAAGGGCATGCACCTACTTCTAGCTGTTTTACCCTGTCCCCTAAACCACCTGTCACTGTGGTCTGCTCCCATAGCACCACCACTAACATCCCTTGGCTGGCCATTAGGAGACATACAACAGCAGCCATTGGGGTAGGGTGAGTGCAGGGGGAGGGAGACAGAGCTTATGATTTTTTTCCTCTTTCCACTGAGGAAACACTGGCAACAGTGTGGCTGAGATCTTGAATTCAGAAAGTGAGAGCTCAAGATGAAGTTGCTAAATATCTAGATGACGAGAAAATAATTAGAAGCAACCAACAAGAATTTGCTAATGATACGAAGCTAGGTGGAAAAGTAAGTTGTGAGGAGGATGCAAAGAGGGATAGTGCAGGAAAGTGGAGTTGAGGTAGAAGATCAGCCATGATCTTACTGAATGGTGGGGCAGGCTCGAGGGCCAAATGGCCTACTCCTGCTCCTATTTCTTATGTTTTTTATTTCAGAAATGAAGATTGTGCTTGACAAATCTGTTAAGAATTCTTTAACAGATGTGATGGATGGGAAAATACAACGGATATGGTGTAGATGGACTTTCACATCGGAGAAGATTAAGAAGTATGGAATTAGGAGGAGGGTAGTAAATTGGATGAAAAACCAGTTAGAATGAGTAGGACAGTTTCTCACAGTGATTGGTAGTACTTTGCAGTGTTCCAGAGGGTTCTGTTCTGAGACCACTTCTACTCACTGTTACATCATTGGGGTGGAAATCCCAGCCTCCCCGGGTCCATACGGATTGTGTTCGGACCTGGGAAGGCATCGCAAAAGCCGGTTTTTGGCACGCAATGCACATGCGCCAAAAAACGTTTTTTACGATCTGTCAAGCTCTGGCTGATCTGATCATGGACTCAGCTCCACCTCCCTGCCCGCTCCCCATAACCCCTTATCATTTAAGAAACTGTCTATTTCTGTTTTAAATGTATTCACTGTCCCGCCACAGCTCTCTGAGACAGCGAATTCCACAGATTTACAACCCTCTGAGAGAAGAAATTTCTCCTCATCTCTGTTTTAAATGGGCGGCCCCTTATTCTAAGATCGTGCCCTCTAGTTCTAGTCTCCCCCTTCAGTGGAAACATCCTCTCATAAAAAAAACATATAAAAATAAAATGTTAAAATGCAATTTTATGTTAAAAACCCTGCCCACTAAGGTAAGATTATTTTTAACCCTAATTACAAAACTTTTTAAAAAATCAGAAAAATCTATATTTTTTCTAAGACATTTGTTAACTTTAATTTCAATTAATTTTAATTATGTGAGATGTGTTTTTAATTTTTTATTATGGTGTTTAGTGTGTTTGTTTTTCTCATTAATAGCAACAAGAACTAGTAAATATGGAGTTCTCATTGCTATTAATGAGACTGCTGTGGAATACTGTACCTGATTGGTTGTGCGTGGGAACCTGGAGGACGGGAGCGCGCTTCGCGGCGTGGGAAGAGAAGGCCTCCCCACCGGAATCCAAGGCGTCTCCAGGATCACCAGGTACTTGCATTAAAATTCTCCGGTCGGAGGCGTTCGTTCGAAAGAAGCCTCCGACCGGAATTTCAAGGCCAATGATTTGGATATATGGCCCAAGGGAACAGTAACCAAATTTGCAGACAATACTAAAATAAGAGGCAGTGTAAATAATTCTGATGACTAAAAGGAAGCTGAAAGGCGACATTGATAAGATGGAGAACTGGGCAAAAAAGTGATTGATGCAATTCAATGTAAATAAGTGACGTGATACATTTGGGTAAAACAAAGTAATCATTATACTTTGAATGGGGGAAAGCTGGCTGATGTGGAAGAACTAGGAATGGGGGGGGGGTTCAAGTTCATAAGACATTTAAAGCAGCACTGGAAGTGGATAAAGCTATAAAAAGCTCATAAAATACTGAGTTTTATGGCAAGAAATATAGAATATAAAAGTTGAGAATCTGTATAAAATCTTAGGAATTCCACAGCTGAAGTAATATGTGCAGTTTTGGGCTCCACGTTATAGGAAGGGTATTATGGCAATAGAGAGGGTACAGCACAGAAGGGTTAAAAATTCGCCGACCTTGCGACCGGTTTTCCGGTGATATTTCGATGTTTTTGGTGAAAAATGGTGCAGTGGGAAATTCGGAGAAATCTTACGGCGGTGCTTTTCAAATACCGCTGGAGAGGAGCGCCGCTGCTCAAGACTCAAATTAGCGCTTTCGCCAAAAATTTGGCTCTGAGCGCACCCGTATTTAGGATGGAAAAAAACGCCAAGGAAAAAGCTGCGTTGCAGCCCTCAGAGCAGTGGTAATATGAAGACTGCAAAAAAGGTAAGTTAAAGTTTTTATTTTTTAATTCTTTTGCAGCAATTCACTGGGTAAGTGTCTTGTAAAGGTTTTGTGATTTTTTATTTTTTGTTTTTTGCAATTTATTTTTTGGTGTTTTCCCCCCTCCCTACGTCCAACTCACAGCGGTATCGGCCTCGGAGTAAGAAAATTTGCAGAAAATTCGCAGTTTTGCGCCACGAATCCTCGTGCAATGGCGATTTTTACCACTGCACAAATTAAAGCTTGAATTTACGGCCTCATAGCGATAGCGATGCCATAACAATCATTTGGGCGAAAAAATACAATTGGCGGCAAGAACCGAATTTCTAGCCTTATGCGGAAATATAAGTATGAAGACAGACTTTGGGGCTGTTTTCACTAGAATATTAGAAATAAGAGACTAAAAGGTGATTTGATATAAATGTTTAAAATTATGAAGGGATGGGATAGAGTAGATAAAAACAGACTGCTTCTAGTGATTGAGTGGTCTAAAATGATGGGGTATAAAATACAAGATTAAATGTAAGAGATGTAGAAGAGTGAACAGGGGGAACCTTTTTTACACAGAGGATTTTGAGGGTGCATTACCAGAGTTTGTGAATGAGGCAGCGTACATGTCAACATTTAACAATAGGTAGTTGAAGGAAAGGGGAATCAAGGGATTTGGGTATAGAGCAGGCCCATGGAATAGGCCTACTGCTCACGCCGAGAATAAACACCAATACAGACTGGTTGAGCCAAATGGACTGTTTCTATGTTGTAATTATCCTGCTTAACACAGATTGTGGTGTTAAGCAGGGCTACTTGTTGAGTAACTTCCTCCATTACAAAGTAGAACCAATTTTTTTTTCCAGCTTTCCTGATCCTTTAAAAAAAAACACAATGAACAGTCAGTGCTACAAAAGTTAAGCACGATTAAAATCTGGCTAAGACAACGATGATCAAATGTAATCAGCAAAAACAATGAATAATGGCCTGGAATTTGCGGTCAGTGGGGAAGTGACAGTGATCGCCGCTGAAGCTGCTCACAAAGATCTCACAATCTCTGTGGGAAATACTTTCACTTTCTCGACCCCAATATGATTATAGCGCTTTCAAAAGGTGATCTTCAGTGCACAGCAGCAGTGATGTCATCAAGCTGTCTAAGCAGTCAATCACACTGAAGGATTCTCACAGACAGCAAACCAGGAAAAAAATAGCACTTAAAATGTTTTTTTAATAGAGCGAAATAAAGATTGGGATATACACAGGCGATGAAGGTAGAAGTTGAAATATTATTAAAAAACTTGTTAAAAAATTCAAAATATTTTTTATTGGGCCTGAAATTCCGGCCTCCCCTGTTCCGTTCGGAGTTCACAATGCACATGCACCGAAAACCGACTTTTCCGATCTGTCAAGTTCTGGCTTGACAGATCGCCGCATTCTGGCAGCAAGGACATTCGCATGGACAAGATTGCTCTATTTGCCCATCTCTTGCCCAGTGAATATCCTTAAAATTGGTAAAAGCAAGCACATAGCCGACTTTTACCTGCGTAAGAGTTTTAAAACATATAAAAAACATATAAAAATAAAACTTAAAAACACATTTTTATGTTAAAAACCCTACCCACTAAGGTAAGTTTATTTCAAACTAATTACAAAAAACTTTTCTTTAAAAAGTCGGAAAAATATATTTTTTCTAACACATTTATTAACTTTAATTTTAATTATGTGAGGTGTGTTTTTATTTTTTTTATGTTGTGTTTAGTGTGTTTGTTTTTTTTCCCTCATTAATAGCAATGAGAACTCGTAGATATGGAGTTATCGTTGCTATTAATGAGAATACTGTGGAATACTGTACCTGATTGGTTGTGCAGTCACATGTGACTGCACCTTCTGCGTTCTAACCTCAAGGGCGGGAGCGTGCTTCGAAGCACGGGAAGAGAAGGCCTCCCCACCACAATCACAGGCGCCTCCGGGGACCACTCGACAATTTCGTTAAAATTCTCGGAAAGAAGCCTTCGACTGGAATTTCAGGCCCATTATTTTAAAAATAGAAACATAGAAACATAGAAAATAGGTGCAGGAGTAGACCATTCGGCCCTTCGAGCCTGCACCGCCATTCAATGAGTTCATGGCTGAACATGCAACTTCAGTACCCTATTCCTGCTTTCTCACCATACCCCTTGATCCCCCGAGTAGTACGGACTACATCTAACTCCTTTTTGAATATATTTAGTGAATTGGCCTCAACAACTTCCTGTGGTAGAAAATTCCACAGGTTCACCATTCTCTGGGTAAAGAAGTTTCTCCTCATCTCGGTCCTAAATGGCTTACCCCTTAGCCTTAGACTGTGACCCCTGGTTCTGGACTTCCCCAACATTGGGAAATCTAGTCGTTTTTATCATAATCTGACATTCCACAAATATAACATTAGTTTTTCAGTGCCAGAACAATAGGTGGTTGAAGGACAGAGGAATAAAGGGATTTGGGAGCAGAGCAGACCCATGGGATTAGTCCCATTGCTCACATCAAGAATAAACACCAACACGGACTGGTTCAGCCAAATGGCCTGTTTCTATGTTATAATTTCTACCCTTAACCCTAACCCTAATGCAGAACAGTTGTTCAAGTCAATACGCAGTTAAGATCTCAGTTACACCTCTTTCAACAAGGCTTAACTTTTTATGGGGTGTTTAACAGCGATATTAAAGTGGAAAAGTGGAAGTTTTCGTCAGTTCAAGTGATTTCACTGATTGCTGGCTATGGAGAGTTCCACGGCACAGCCTGTGGTGGAGCAGGGAATGACTGACCGCAACTTCAGGATTTCCATATTTATCTGCGTTGCGCTAAATCCCGAAGAATGCTGACAGTTCCGCTGTAATTAACCCTCAAAATCTAGGCCAATAACTATCATTGGCAATTATCACTGGATGTAAACAATAGCTTTGAGCAATTGTTTGTGTAAGTGACAATATACAATTATAGTAAGTGGACAACTGCTTTTCAATTCATTTGGGGTCTCGAAGCCTTGATTTTTGGCAACCTGTACTCAAGTTTTCGACACTTGGATAAGCAGAGTGCACTTCCACAGGGAAAGGATATGCATGAGGCAAACCCAAATTCTATTCTATTCTATTCACGTGTATTTTTCAGCAGTTTGTTTTGAAGCCCCAGCTACATGTCTCCACATATATTGGTTGATCAGAAAAAAAATGAATAAACTTTTGCTGATAAATTAGATGATCCAAGCGGATCACTTAATGCATTATTGAAAGAATGCAAATGTATAGATCAGCAGCAATTAGGATGACAATGATATCTTCAACTACAATAATGCATGAGGACTTTAGTACTAAGTCCCAGGAAGATCATGGCCACATTTACAACATAGAAACATAGAAACATAGAAAAGAGGTGCAGGAGCAGGCCATTCAGCCCTTCTAGCCTGCACCGCCATTCAATGAGTTCATGGCTGAACATGAAACTTCAGTACCCCCTTCCTGCTTTCACGCCATACCCCTTGATCCCCCGAGTAGTAAGGACTTCATCTAACTCACTTTTGAATATATTTAGTGAATTGGCCTCAACTACTTTCTGTGGTAGAGAATTCCACAGGTTCACCACTCTCTGGGTGAAGAAGTTTCTCCTCATCTCGGTCCTAAATGGCTTACCCCTTATCCTTAGACTGTGACCCCTGGTTCTGGACTTCCCCAACATTGGGAACATTCTTCCTGCATCCAACCTGTCCAAACCCGTCAGAATTTTAAACGTTTCTATGAGGTCCCCTCTCACTCTTCTGAACTCCAGTGAATACAAGCCCAGTTGATCCAGTCTTTCTCGATAGGTCAGTCCCACCATCCCGGGAATCAGTCTGGTGAATCTTCGCTGCACTCCCTCAATAGCAAGAATGTCCTTCCTCAAGTTAGGAGACCAAAACTGTACACAATACTCCAGGTGTGGCCTCACCAAGGCCCTGTACAACTGTAGCAACACCTCCCTGCCCCTGTACTCAAATTCCCTTGCTATGAAGGCCAACATGCCATTTGCTTTCTTAACTGCCTGCTGTACCTGCATGCCAACCTTCAATGACTGATGTACCATGACACCCAGGTCTCGTTGCACCTTCCCTTTTCCTAATCTGTCACCATTCAGATAATAGTCTGTCTCTCTGTTTTTACCACCAAAGTGGATAACCTCACATTTATCTACATTATACTTCATCTGCCACGCATTTTCCCACTCACCTAACCTATTCAAGTCACTCTGCAGCCTCATAGCATCCTCCTCGCAGCTCACACTGCCATCCAACTTGGTGTCATCCGCAAATTTGGAGATACTACATTTAATCCCCTCGTCTAAATCATTAATGTACAATGTAAACAGCTGGGGCCCCAGCACAGAACCTTGCGGTACCCCACTAATCACTGCCTGCCATTCTGAAAAGTACCCATTTACTCCTACTCTTTGCTTCCTGTCTGCCAACCAGTTCTCAATCCACGTCAGCACACTACCCCAAATCCCATGTGCTTTAACTTTGCACATTAATCTCCTGTGTGGGACCTTGTCGAAAGCCTTCTGAAAGTCCAAATATACCACATCAACTGGTTCTCCTTTGTCCACTTTACTGGAAACATCCTCAAAAAATTCCAGAAGATTTGTCAAGCATGATCTCCCTTTCACAAATCCATGCTGACTTGGACCTATCATGTCACCATTTTCCAAATGCGCTGCTATGACATCCTTAATAATTGATTCCATCATTTTACCCACTACTGAGGTCAGGCTGACCAGTCTATAATTCCCTGCTTTCTCTCTCCCTCCTTTTTTAAAAAGTGGGGTTACATTGGCTACCCTCCACTCCATAGGAACTGATCCAGAGTCAATGGAATGTTGGAAAATGACTGTCAATGCATCCGCTATTTCCAAGGCCACCTCCTTAAGTACTCTGGGATGCAGTCCATCAGGCCCTGGGGATTTATCGGCCTTCAATCCCATCAATTTCCCCAACACAATTTCCCGACTAATAAAGATTTCCCTCAGTTCCTCCTCCTTACTAGACCCTCTGACCCCTTTTATATCCGGAAGGTTGTTTGTGTCCTCCTTAGTGAATACTGAACCAAAGTACTTGTTCAATTGGTCTGCCATTTCTTTGTTCCCCGTTATGACTTCCCCTGATTCTGACTGCAGGGGACCTACGTTTGTCTTTACTAACCTTTTTCTCTTTACATACCTATAGAAACTTTTGCAATCCGCCTTAATGTTCCCTGCAAGCTTCTTCTCGACTCCATTTTCCCTGCCCTAATCAAACCCTTTGTCCTCCTCTGCTGAGTTCTAAATTTCTCTCAGTCCCCAGGTTCGCTGCTATTTCTGGCCAATTTGTATGCCACTTCCTTGGCTTTAATACTATCCCTGATTTCCCTAGATAGCCACGGTTGAGCCACCTTCCCTTTTTTATTTTTACGCCAGACAGGAATGTACAATTGTTGTAATTCATCCATGCGGTCTCTAAATGTCTGCCATTGCCCATCCACAGTCAACCCCTTAAGTATCATTCGCCAATCTATCTTAGCCAATTCACGCCTCATACCTTCAAAGTTACCCTTCTTTAAGTTCTGGACCATGGTCTCTGAATTAACTGTTTCATTCTCCATCCTAATGCAGAATTCCACCATATTATGGTCACTCTTCCCCAAGGGGCCTCGCACAATGAGATTGTTAATTAATCCTCTCTCATTACACAACACCCAGTCTAAGATGGCCTCCCCCCTAGTTGGTTCCTCGACATATTGGTCTAGAAAACCATCCCTTATGCACTCCAGGAAATCCTCCTCCACCGTATTGCTTCCAGTTTGGCTAGCCCAATCTATGTGCATATTAAAGTCACCCATTATAACTGCTGCACCTTTATTGCATGCACTCCTAATTTCCTGTTTGATGCCCTCCCCAACATCACTACTACTGTTTGGAGGTCTGTACACAACTCCCACTAACGTTTTTTGCCCTTTAGTGTTCTGCAGCTCTACCCATATAGATTCCACATCATCCAAGCTAATGTCTTTCCTAACTATTGCATTAATCTCCTCTTTAACCAGCAATGCTACCCCACCTCCTTTTCCTTTTATTCTATCCTTCCTGAATGTTGAATACCCCTGGATGTTGAGTTCCCAGCCCTGATCATCCTGGAGCCACGTCTCCGTAATCCCAATCACATCATATTTGTTAACATCTATTTGCACAGTTAATTCATCCACCTTATTGCGGATACTCCTTGCATTAAGACACAAAGCCTTCAGGCTTGCTTTTTTAACACCCTTTGTCCTTTTAGAATTTTGCTGTACAGTGGCCCTTTTTGTTCTTTGCCTTGGGTTTCTCTGCCCTCCACTTTTCCTCACCTCCTTTCTGTCTTTTGCTTTTGCCTCATTTTTGTCTCCCTCTGTCTCCCTGCATAGGTTCCCATCCCCCTGCAATATTAGTTTAACTCCTCCCCAACAGCACTAGCAAACACTCCCCCTAGGACATTGGTTCCGGTCCTGCCCAGGTGCAGACCGTCCGGTTTGTACTGGTCCCACCTCCCCCAGAACCGGTTCCAATGCCCCAGGAATTTGAATCCCTCCCTGCTGCACCACTGCTCAAGCCATGTATTCATCTGCGCTATCCTGCGATTCCTACTCTGACTAGCACGTGGCACTGGTAGCACTTTTGAGGTCCTACTTTTTAATTTAACTCCTAGCTCCTTAAATTCTTTTCGTAGGACCTCATCCCTTTTTTTACCTATGTCGTTGGTATCAATGTGCACCACGACAACTGGCTGTTCTCCCTCCCATTTCAGAATGTCCTGCACCCGCTCCGAGACATCCTTGACCCTTATCCCAAATCCCAAATCCTTACAAGTTGTTATATTATCAGGCTCTTCCTGAAATGAGAAAGTGAATTAATATTATGTGCTTGCCACGATTATGACACATGCATCAATATAGGCTCATCTAAAGAATGTATACAATGTCTATGCTATAGCTTCCTAATATGTTATTTCAGGGCACTAAGACTTACTGGTATGTGACCACTTGCATTATTACAGAACCTAAATTGATATGACACAAAAGTCATTACCTTTTCATCTGCAGTGGGCAATCTTACCTTGGCAACTGTAAAAGCAAAACAAAAGGAGATCAATAAGAACAATAGCAGAATTCTAGATTGCAGTTTAGTAATACAAATTAACTATAACACTATTACATTTTGTACTACAGGTATAGGAGATTACAAACAGAAATACCAGAATTTGTGCCATATTGACCTGTCATTTGTTTATATTCTCCAGTAATAACTTTTTCCACATTAACAGTTTTAAAGGTTGGAATTCTAATATTCAAACCATCAGAAACATAAAAATACAAGCAAGGAATAATACACACTGGGGAACAGTGTTTACCTGAAATAAAGCACCCAGTGGCATTGGACTCCAGAAATCTAATTTCCCCAGCTCCACATCTGATACTATTCATATGGCATCTGGAGTCCAACCAAAGACAAACCTTTGTTGATGCCAATGGGTATGGTTTGGCACTATAGAGTGTCTTGTACTTCAAAATATACAGTCCTCAATGTATAAAATTGGTAGAATTTGTACTAGGACCACTGCAGTATTAGTTGCACATCGGTTCTTAACCCATCTGTGAATTCTTGCTCGACAATGCAAATGCATTTGTTCAAAATCACCATCCTAACCACCATGGTTACTAATACAATTTCACCTTTCCAGAACTTCTATTAATAGCACAAACATCATAGCAGCCAAGTATGTACAGCACAGCTTATTTTGTTAGCAACCACACAGCATGCATGAAAGGGAAAATGACTGAAGAAATCTGACAACATCATGGCCTAGAAAGTCGTTGGTGGGTGCCTTCAGCCACCTAAGCATCCACGGCCGGCAGCCCGTGCACCCGCGTCCTGCTCCGAAAGTGCACAGCATATTGGATTGGGCTCCTCCGTCAGCGTCCAAGGTGCATGCCGGAAGTATGTTGTAACGGTAATTCAAATATTTAAATAAGGTCCTACACTTGATGTAAGAGAGCCAT
The DNA here is from genome assembly GCF_044704955.1 of Pristiophorus japonicus. Taxonomy (NCBI): domain Eukaryota; kingdom Metazoa; phylum Chordata; class Chondrichthyes; family Pristiophoridae; genus Pristiophorus; species Pristiophorus japonicus. Next base: position 51,324,815 of record NC_091989.1, read on the forward strand.
GCTGCCACCAGAATCACATCTGCATTACAGTACAGCCCTGAGCGGGTATCCAGATTTGTGGGTGCATGTTGCGTAAGTTTGAGGGACCAACCTTTACCACCAGCTGGGCAGCAAGCAGTGCAGCAAGAAGAGGGCCAGGCGCAGGAGGGGAAGGAGCAGCAGGAAGAGGAGGATGAGCAGAGTTCTCAGAGACCAACACATCGAAGAGTGGTTCATTTAAATGAGCCCACCCATCCCCAATACATCAACAGTCCTACAATTCTTACCACTCATCCAATTGCTTTCTCTCAGTTCAGATTTGAGTGCCATGCCCTTACTTCACTACAAAGATAAACACCAGCACCAAATCTGGAACCAAAAACAAATTCATCAACACAGAAATATTATCACTCGGTCCACATTGGATGGAATGGTCTCCGTGCTCTGTGTGAAGCCCCGACACAAGTTGGAACTGGACTCCTCCATGCGCTGAGCCAGTGTGCAGGTTGCCCAGTGCACCTATCATTTTCTGGTGGATGCCCATCAGCCTTTCTCGGTAGCCTGAGCCCTCGAAGTCAGCATATGAATCCGCTGCAGCAGAACAAGTACATGATCTCTTCCTCCGGGGATCCGGCACCTGTGGCATTCTATCCCCCTGCTTTATTTTAATGAGGTCCCAGCACCATTTTCACATGGCCTCTGAGAACAGACACGTGCAGCACATCCCGCCCGCTATGTGCTCTTTGTCAGCACGATCAAATTTCTGGGCCATGTCTCCTATAGTGTTATTCTAGGAGGTTCTCTTTCATACAAGGATATGTTACCAATTTTCTTATTTTTAAGATAAAAAGCTTTGCGGGGAAAAACGAGCTACCTTCTGGTAGAGGTTGTTTGCCTAGGCCTCCCAGCATTACAGAGTTAATATTCCACGCTCCAGGGATGAATTTCTCTTTTATTAAATGTATTTCTGCATCTTCTATTTCTTCTTCCCTGTTTTTGGAAAGGAAACAGCAAGATTAGATCCTTACTCCTACTGAATTGATTGGAAAAAAACACAAAATGTGATCATTCTTTGAATTTTATGATTATTAATTCTAATTTAAAAATGCTCTATCTCAGTGAAAAATATTCTATACAGAACAAATTTACCGTTTCAGTTTTAATTCTTGAAAAATAAGTGCTTTTTTTGCCTCCTCCTCCTCCGCATCACTGTTATAGAAGTGAAAGATAACTGCTAAGTAGTCAGAATCCTGTGGAAGCAAAAGCAGGCAAGAAAGCTCTGATTAATTCCATTGAATCCTAGTTGTTGAACTATATACCACAATATATTGTTTTTTTCTCTGCTTTTTGCCTCTCCCAGATTACATGGCTGAGGAGAATACAAAGTGTCTGGTGACGATGCTCCAGCCATTATGAGTGAGAGACAGGCTTAATGGAGCAGCGTGGTTATTTCGTGCCGGTCATTTTCGTATGTTCGTAACATGACTAACTAAGATCCAATTTCAAATCAGACTCCAGAATGATGTTTCAGTAACTCTTTAGCTCAATTTGCTTCTAACCCAAACATGGTCAACTACTTCAGAAAATAAGTATCACATGATTATATCATTTCCATTATTTTTAACTTATTATAGGCTTTCACATACGGTGATAGGCAGCCATTTAAATAGCAATGTTATTCTATTGTTTCAATGCAAAGTTACATGTTGCAGTCTAATTCATTTAGAGATGCTGATTTACAATGCAAGAACTCCTGGGAGAAACAGCAGTGTCACTCAGCACAGATACTACAGTACAGGAGATAAAGACTGAATCGCATTTGAAGGTGCATATTAGTAACCACTGACTAGTCCCTACTGAGTAAGACAATATTCTCAGGTATGTTCTCGACTGCTGGGGGACTTCATTATCTGTTTTCCCTTGCCTTGATTCAAAGTAGGATCTTCACTGTTAACAATCCCAAGATAGGCAAATCCGTGCCTATGCATTTATTTGTAGCAAGTGCCAGATTGAATAGAGAATAGTCAATGCCCAAGAGTTGTCACACCTCCAAGAAGCAAAACATGTAGTATAACTAACGAGTCAGTTTTTTCCATTTGAATTAAAGTACAGTCAAAACAATACAAAATATCCAGTCACTACCCTTGTTGCATTATAGTTAGGCTCAGTACTATTATTAGACATGAAGTAAGAAATATTTTTAAATACACAGCACTGTTAGTCTCTAATCAATACCAGTAAACTTGGGTATATTGTACAACCTACTCTTCAATGAAAGGAGACACGAATTGTATAATTTAAAAAAGGTACCTAACTTTAACTTTGAACATAGTAGATTCAGTGCAGTACTAAGAGAGTAGAGCGAAGCCCCGTCTGCTGTCTCAGTTGGCTGTGAACAATTCCATGGCACTATACAAAGAATAGCGGGGGAGTCTCCCAGTCCCTGGCCAACATTTATCCCTCAATCAACACCACAAAAATAAATTAACTGGTCATTTAACTCGTTATTGTTTGTGGGACCTTATCGTTCACAAATTGGCTGTCAGATTTGCCTAAATAACAAAAGTAATTTATTGGCTGTAAACAAACAAGGCATTTCCGGAGGACTTGAAAGGTGATATATAAATACAAGTTCTTCTTTCTTTCCAGATACATATTTGTGGAAATAAATGGCTGTGTGTCAGGGGAAGGATTACTTTCACTGAAAGCCAGTATAAAGACAAATACTAGGCAATATTTTTTTAAACTTGCACCTAATTCTCAGCAGGTAGATGAACAATTTCTTACATAATAAAGAGTGAATTCAAACTAAAAGTTTAGCATTACTGCGAAGCAGTTTCAGCTTTGCATCAACAATAAACTTAAGCAGTATAAATCAGGAGCCTAAAATGACTCCAAGGCAAAGTGGAGTTTCACTTTGCTTTGTTCCAATGTCAGATGAGAACCCAGCTTCAGACTCCGATTACATTTACCCTAAAGCTGCAGCTTTGCTCCGATGCTGCACTTACTGTGCAAATACAACCTTATACTTAAAACCAGGATAACGCAAACTGAAACTCTGAAAGTCAAGATTCACTATTACAACATAGTTTAATTTAATAAATGACAACATTAAAAATCAAGGTAAGCAAGTAAAGTTTGGACATCAAATCTGAAAAGTGCAATATTGTTTTTTTACTTTTGGCCTCAATGTATAATATGTTGGTATGCATAAATTAAAAGCTAATTTATCCAAAACATATAGGGGAAATTAAATTCAATTCATTTGACAGAATAAGTAAGCAGTCTGTTACACTCAACAGAAAACTCGTTACATGAGACCACGAGTCAGAGAGAGGACTGCACCAATATATCCCAATTCTCCAACTGGTACTCCCATCTTGGGAGGCTCTATACTTGGGGGGGTGTAACTTTACTGAATTTGCTCTTTAAAGTACTGTGGTGGAGAAGTAAAAACAGAATACCTGCTAAACACCCTGGCAAGCAGTGAGTTTAATTATATCTGGAACGGATTAAAGTTAATGGCCCGCAATTTGCAGTCGGGATGACGGTGAACTGGCAGCTTTCGGCGTCATTCCGCCTTTGAAACTGACCGCAACTTCGGGATTTGGCACATGCAAGTTGCAGTCTGTCATTGACAGCTCCGAAACAGGCTGCGCTGTTCCCCCCTCCCCCTCCCCCACCCCCAATCCACTGCCCACCCCATGCACAGAGCTGCCAATCAGTGTAATCAGAGAAACTGTCGAAAACTTCAACTCTTCCACAGCAGGTACGCTGTTAAATTCCCCACTAAAAGATAGACACAAAGGGATTAGGTGTAACTGTGGTTTTAACAGCGTATTGACAGACAAACAAATGTTAAAGAGCTGGAAAACTAATTTTAATTTTCTGCAGTGTGAAATTTGTCCATTTTAATAAAAATTTACATTTTTATGAAACTTAAATTAGCCTCAATCTTTCTTTTGGCTTTCTCCAACTATTTTAAAGGCTTACTCACTTCCTAATTTGCTGTCTGTGAGAATTCTGCCTTTTGATCGGACAACATACTGTCTAAGCAGCCATTCAATTTTGGGAAGGGTTGCAAACGTAGCCCATGGGGCGGAAATTGATGAAGGCCCCTGCACGCCAAAGTGCCGCCCAAAAGACCGACGATGGCCGCCGCGATACCTGATGGTACTTTGGGCGGGGTTTTCATCAAAAAAGTCCTTGAAAGAGCGGCGGGCGGCAAAAGAGGGACTTACATCGCCAATCTGGGCGGCAGCCAGCGGGAGCTCCCAATCTCAGTGGCAAAGGTGTTTGCTGCCCAAGTGCCGCCGAGGATGGAGTCGGGCCTACAGAGGGTCGAAGAACTGAAAAGGAAAATCATCAAAAAAAAACCATCGGAACATCTTCAGGGGACCCCATCCAGGCAAGGCGCTGTAAAGAAAACATTTTAAAAATGTTTCCTAACCTTTTTTTTCAGCTCTTCATACTCACCGTCGGGGATAGAACAGCCTCCAGCCAGCGGTCCTTCCCCATTCTAGCACCAATTCAAGCCTGCACCAATATGGCATCACGGCGAGTGGGAACTCAATTGCGCCACTCGGCCGTCCGCTGACGTTAGTGGGCGGTTCCTGGCGGTTCTCCCCTCCCACCCGTTCCACACCAAATGGAAAGTGGCACTGGGCGCAACTTCAAGAGGAATGTCGGCAGCAGTGGGCGGTAAGGCCATCAATTTCGGGCCCAAAGATTCTTAGCAAGAGAGTGGTCTGCACAGAGTGGTCTTAAACGGAGTGCTTCTAAACAGAGTGTTAAAATTGGGAATTGGGAGAGAATGGGAATTCGGATCAGAGGGGAAAGGAGCTGCTGCTTTTTGCCTCCAAAATTTGTAGCGCTTTGTTTTAGAGGTAAATATTTAATTTAATCTACCTTTAACTTAAATTGGATCTAGTAACTAGTTAAAAAAAACTATAAGCCAAGTTAATTGAATACATAAACTTTAATTAATGAATAAATAAAACAAGGTTATATAGCGATGGTGGTGCAGTTGGTGTGCAAAATCTGCAGCATGTGGGAGTTTGTGGACTGCGTCGTAATCCCGGATGACCACGTCTGCAGTAAATGCCTGCATCTCAAGGAACTTTAGCTCAAGAGTTGTTGAGCTGGAGTCCGAGGTGCAGACATTGTGGGGCATCAGGGAGCGGGGAGTTACCTGGACACTTGGATCCAGGAGGCAGTCACATCCCTTAGGTTAGGTAGTGGTACAGGTCTGGTTAGTGGTCATGGACAGGAGGGTGTGACTGCAACTCAGGGAGGTAAGGGGACCACAGGTGCAGTGCTGGAGGAGTGTCAGCCTTTTCCCTTATCTAACAGGTATGAGGTTCTTGCTGCCTGTGTAGATGAGGGAAAAGTCTGCAGGGTGGATGAGCAAACTGACCACAGCAACGTGGTACAGGAGGCCATTCAAGTGGAGCAGTGAAAAGGAATGTTGTAGTGGTAAGGGACAATATAGTCAGGGGGATAGATACTGCTCTCTGCCATAGCCGGGAGTTCCGGAGGCTGTGTTGCCATGGTTAAGGATATTTCCTCGCAGCTGGAGAAAAATTTGGAGTGGGGGGGGGGGGGAGAGGAGTGGGTGGAGGATCCAATTCTCGTGGTCCACGTAGGAACCAACGACAACTAGGAATCAGGTTCTACCGAGAGAGTGTGAGGAGCTAGGGTCCAAATTAAAACACGAACCACAAAGGTAATAATCTCTGGATTGTTACCTGAGCCACGCACATATTGGCATAGGGAGAGTTAAATGTGTGGCTCAAAGAGTGGTGAGGAAGGGGTTTTGATTCATGGGGCACTGGCACCAGTACTGGGAAAAGAGGGAGCTGTTGCATTGGGACGGGTTTCACTTAAACTAGGCTGGGACCAGTGTCCTGGTGAATCAAATAACTAGGGCTGTAAATAAGGCTTTAAACTAAAAATGGTGGGGAGGGGTCAGTTGAGGGGAAATTTAGAAATCTAAAGAGGAAAGTCCAGGCAATGGAGCAGTGTAGCGATTTGGGTAAAGATAAACAGATTGTGACAGGAAGGGACAGAGGGCTAGACTTCCCACTTCACATCGTTGGGCTAGTGCTCATATATCGCCCAAAAAGGGCCGATATCACCCAAAAATGGAAGGTTGGACACATCGCCGAGCTTATCGCCGACACATCGCCCGGCACAACTTTCGGCTCACATCACCGAGGTGATCGCTGAGGTGATCGCCCAACTCAACTTTCAGCACCCCGGGCTGATCGCTCGCTGAGAACATTGCTGGAGAATAGTTGCTATTGCCTGGCCTTCCTCACAGACCTCGGCACTACGGACGCCATTTTGAATGTCAGAGGAAGACAGGAGGCCTCTTGAACATGGGCTTAGATAGTTTGTGAATTATTTAAGGGCCTTTTAAAGATAGATACATTCACAATTAGACATTTTCTTATATTTATATAAATAAGTGATGTTTCATACTTACTTGGTCTGGCCTGGACATTGTTTAACAACAGTTGCACTAATGTTCTATTTTAACTTACGTTATTAGAAGACACTGCACAACAATTGTAAAGTGAAATAAAATGGTTTTAATAAAATGACAACTTTTGAACGTAATTTGCAATTACAAACACCAAAACACCCTCCCACCCCCTGCCCCAACCACCACCAACCCCCCCTCCCCCACCACCCACACCCCAACAGTGAAACGACAACACCAACAATAAATGTGAACAAAAGGAACAATATTAAAAAGAGTGCACCCCCCCTCCCTACCTGTGGCCACGTTTCCCTCCAGATCCTGCACGCCCCGTGTCGTTGCCTCACCCACCCGTTTTGGTCCCCGGGTACTGCTGCGAAGCCGGCGTGCAGTGGGCGATGGCAAGACTTCCTGCCGTGGTGGGGGACATGCTGGGACGATCGCCTGTTGGGGGGCTGTTGGAGGGGAAGACAAAACAGGGGGATCGCCTTCCGAGTCAGGAGGTGGTGCATCGTCCTGACCTGCCAGTGTGCCAGTGCTTGTGGTCACGGGAGCTCCGTGTACCGCTAAGAACGCATGGCACATGGCATGGTTGGACGCGGAGATTTCACACAACTCCAGGATCCTCTGCTGCGTTGCCTCCGTTTGGCTAGCAGGGAGAATTCAAACATCTGGAGCTGTTCGCGCTGGATCGTGACATACTCCTCGCACAGTCGTGCCAGGTGCTCCACGCGGTCGTCCAGGGTAGGCCTTTGCTCAAGCCGCTGACCCGGCCTCTGTTGGGTCTGCGACAGCACCAATGTGCGTCTTATCGTTGCTAACTGCATGGCGCTTGGTGCTGGTACCTCCTCAATTGGGATCCCCATCGTGGCCGCAGGTTCCCCAGGCAGAGGGATGCAAGGGGCATCCTCCTCTGTCTCTAGGTATTCCTCCTTCTCCTCAGGCTCGGTGGTCTCCTCCTCTGCAGTGGGTCAGGTCCATGTGAGCATCTGTCCTCCAGTGCGCCTCTGGAGCTGGTAAAGCTGCAAGACACAATTGAGATTATTAGAGCAGAAAGCATTGTTGCGCTGTGCTGGCATGAGTAGGAGGAACAGCACTAATCCCATAAATGTGACAGAGAAACGTTACATATTAATGCATCATATGGTGGTATCTATGGCAGTACATCTATGTGGAAATCACTGCGCCAGAGAGCTGTGGAGGCTGGATCAGTCGCAGATAGACCGAATGATAAGGGAGTGAGGGTTTATGGGGTGCGGACAGAGAAGAGAACAGATGGCCAGATGGACTGCTCTTATGTCCTTATGTTGTCGACCTGAGCGTCGCAGAGAGTCGCACAGAGGCTGCATGCATAACATGACATCATTTGTCTATGATATGAGAATGAAATGATGTCACATAGCACTTACGCTGCTTGACACATTACTCACATGGCGCATGGGATGGTCGGGCAACACCACGAGCGGTGACTGCTCGACTGTGGGCCCCCACTAGTGCTGCAGCACGTTCCTCCAGGTCGGTGAGGGTCTGTATTACAGCAGGGTCTCCCCCGGTGCACCTCTGCTGAGCCCGATTATGAGATATCTTCCTCTGCGAACGTGAATAGAGCATGGCATAAGCTACTTAACTAGGTTATGTCATTTATACACAATAGTTTCAAACATTATATGCTAAATTCAATGACAGTAGCTGATGTCCAAAAGTGTCCCAGGCCAAACAGTGAGCAAAGACAGCTCTCCCCAGTCCATGCTGGGTCCCTGTGTAAGTGACAGCAGCCAGAGAGACTTTTAAAACGGCCACAGTTTCATGGCCCTGTCCAGTCTTAGCGGGGATGATATATGTTATATAAGTTAGTATAAGTTGCATTCAATCCAGGAGAATTACCATTATAATGATTATTATACTTAGAATGTGCATCATTAAAATATAAAGTCGTACTTACTCTTGCTGAAGCAACGAGGCTGTTCCAGCGTTTGCGGCACTGGTCGGAGCCCCTGGGCTCGTGGGACGCAGACGAGACGACCTCGGCTATATCGCCCCATAACCTGCGGTACGCCCGTGGTGCTAGTTTTCCACCACGCTCCCTCACTGGTCAATTGGGCCAAGTGGGAGTGCACCTCCGCCACGAGGGCCTCGTTGACCTCCTCAGAGAAGGGTTTGGCCCTCTTTGGCTCAGTTTTCACATCTCTCCCACTTTCATCGCTGTCAGACATATTTCTCGGTCTTTCTTTATCTCTCTCTCTCTTTTTTCTCACTTGTCTGTCTCTGCCTTCCTCCTCTCTCTCTCTCTCTCTCTCTCTCCCCCTTCTGCGCATGTGTGGATGACCCCTGACCTCCCAAAACGTGGAAAAACATGGCCACCAAAAAAAAAATTTGCGTATGCGCAGAAGGCCGTTGCTAGGGAAGCTTTTGCCTTCGCCATCATTGCCCGGGCTATCGCTGGGCAATGTGACATTGCTGGGCTATTGCTTCGCCCATTTCACATCGCTGGGCTATCGCCGAGCTGAAAATCGTGATCCAAAAATGGGCGATGTTCCAACGATCATGAAGGCTGCAACATCGCTAAGGCTGGAACATCGCCCATTTTTTGGGCCCTAGCAAACAAAGTGGAACGTCTAGCCCAGAGAGTTTAACGGTAATGGTGCATCAGCGAATCAGCTGGAAGTAGGGAATAATGGTTAAAAAGTTAAAATTAAAGGCTCTTTTTCTGAATGCACATAGCATTTGTAACAAGATAGAAGAATGAGTGGCACAAATAGAGATTAATGGGTTGATCGAATAATGATTAGAGATGTTACAAGGTGACCAAGGTTGGGAACAAAATATTCCAGGCTGGTTGATGTTTCGAAAAGACAGGCAGAATAGAAAAGGAGGGGATAGCCCTGATAAAGGATGATATAAGGACAGTAGTGAGAAAGGATCTTGACTTGGAAGGTGAGGAAGTAGAATCAGTATGGGTAGAGATAAGAAATAACAAGGGGCAGAAAACACTGGTGGGAGCAATTTATAGGACCCCTAATAGTAACTGTACTGTTGGACAGAGTATTAATCAAGAAATAATAGGAGCTTGGAACAAAGATAATGCAATAATCATGGGGGACTTTAATCTCCATTTTGACTGGGCAAATCAAATTGGCAACGGTAGTCTGGAGGTCGAGTTCATGGAATGCATTCTAGACAGTTTCTACATCGTGGAACCAACCAGGCTATTTAAAATCTTATATTGTGTAATGCGACATGGTTAATTAGTAATCTCGTAGTAAATGATCCTCTGGGGAAGAGGGATCATAATGGGATAGAATTTCACACTGAGTTTGAGAGTGTAATACTTAAATCTGTAACTAGAATCTTATACTAAAATAAAGTCAATTACATAAGTATGAGAGGTGAGTTGGCTAATGTAGATTGGGAAATTAGATTACAATGTACGACGGTAGATAAACAATGGCAAACATTTAAAGGAATATTCCAAAATTCTCAACGAATATACATTCCATTGATGAAAAAAACTCCACGGGAGAAGTTATCCTCCGTGGCTAACTAAAGAAGTTAAGGATAGTATCAGATTAAAAGAGGCTTATAAAGTTGTGAAGGATTGTAGTAAGCCTTAAGGATTGGGAGAGCTTTAGAAACCAGCAAAGGATGACCAAAAGGTTGCTAAAAAGGGAGAAAATAGAAAGAGAGTAAACTAGCAAGAAATATAAAAACAGATTGGAAGAACTTCTACAAGTATGTAAAAAGGAAGAGAGTGCCAAAAGTAAGCGGTCCCTTAGAGGCTGAGAGAAAAGACATTATAATGAAGAATAAGGAAATGGCAGAGATTTTAAACAAATATTTTGTATCTGTCTTCACAGTAAAAGATACAAAAAGCATACCAAAAAAAATGGGGAACCAAGGGGCTAATAAGAGTGAGGAACTTAAAGTAATTAAGATCAGTAGAGAAAAAATACTTGAGAAACTAATGGGACTAAAAGCCAACAAATCCCCTCGACCTGACGGCCTATATCCTAAGGTTCTAAAAGAGGTGGCTGCAGAGATAGTGGATGCATTGATTGTGATCTTCCAAAATTCGCTAGATTCTAAAATGGTCCCAGCGGATTGGAAGTTAGCAAATGCTATTCCTGCTATTCAAGAAAAGAGAGAGAAAACGGAACTACAGGCCAGTTAGGCTGACATCAGTCGTCGGGAAAATGCCAGAATCCATTATTAACAAAGTGGTAACAGGGCACTTAGAAAATCATAATATGATTAGGCAGAACCAAGGTAGTTTTATGAAAGGGAAATCATGTTTGACAAATTTATTAGAGTTTTTTGAGGATGTAACTAGCAGGGCAGGTAAAGGGGAACCAGTGGATGTGGTATATTTGGATTTCCAAAGGACATTCGATAAAGTGCCACATGCAAGATAAGGGCTCATGGGATTGGGGGTAACATATTAGTAGGGGTAGAGGATTTGTTAACGGACAGAAAACAGAGAGTCGGGATAAACGGTTCAGTTTGGCAAGTTGTAACTAGTGGGGTGCCACAAGGATCAGTACTTTGGCCTCAGCTATTTACAATCTATATTAATGACTTAGATGAAGGGATTGTAATTTATCCACGTTTGCTGAGGATACAAAGCTAGGTGGGAATGTAAGCTGAGAGGAGAACACAAAGGCCAGAATGTTTCCATTGGAGAGCATGTTTGGGAGGGTCAGCAGTTAAAAGCACGGAAATTGACAGTGATTTGGGAACCCGACGACTTCCGCCTTCAACTCAGGCGCATTTTGAGGCACGCCATGGACCCGCTTGGGAAAGGTGGGCGGCCTCATTGAGGTCATTAACTGCTCGTTTATAGACCCTGACTTTTTAACCTCAGGTTTAAGCTTTAACTGGTTGCGCACGGGATTCATGCACCTCGGGAACCTCGCCTGTGAAGGGGAGGCAGAAGCTCAGTAGCCACTGTGCGTGTTCATTAAGTGACAGCGGGAAAAAGCACATAAATACTCACACCTTATATCTGCTTCTTTGCCTAATGGAACGACTTTTGCTGACACCATTTTGCACAGAGATTTAGCTTTTAGGAGTTTGCAGGTTATTTCTGCAACTTAGGAAGCCACTGTCGCCAAATTGCTAGTCACTCTCAGTACATTGGAGGATTGTGTCTCTGATTGCCACTTTACCTGGCATCTATTAGATCAGCTTATGCTGTCTCACCGTAGACCTCTGAATCAGACCACGATGAGCCCCAACACCAACCACACCAGCGGCAGCAGCAGCAACTATAACACCTGCCTTCTCTTCAACGACCTGATCCTCCACAGGAGAGAGGAGTTCAAGCACAGGAGTGCACCTTGCCAGAGGCGATACCCCCAACACAGGGTATACAGGCAGAGGATGAGCTTCCTGGATACGACTGAACAGCAGTGCCTCAAGAGACTCAGGTTATTGCATCATGTCCTGGCAGACATTTATAGCCTCCTTCCAGGGATCTGCAGCAGACATTTGCAGCATCTCACAGTCAGCAACCCACAAATGCATCATCCAGGTGACCAATGCCATGTTTCACAAGTCAGACACTTATGTAAACTTTGCCACTGATGAAGCCACGTGGATGCTCGGCTTTGTGGCTCTGGCTGGCTTCCCACAGGTGCAGGGTGTCATCGACTGCACATCAGTGGCCATCTAGGACTGCCACATCACCCAGGAGTGTTTGTGAACCACAATAACTTCCACTCCCTCAATGTGCAGCTCATCTGCCAACCATAAAAAGATCTTCATGCATGTGAGTGCCAGCTTCCCTGGCAGCTTCATGACTCTTTCGTGCTGCACCAGTCCATCCTCCCTCAGCTCTTCGCACCTCCAGACTTATTGGCTGGCTGCTTGGAAACAAGGGCTATCCACTGAAGATATGGCTGATGACACTATTGAGAAGGCTAAGCAATGAGGCTGAAGAGTGCTATAAAGACAGCCACATGTTCACCAAATGTGTCATAGAGCCAACAAGCAGCATGATGAAGATGCACTTCAGATGTCTTGACAGGTCTGGAGCAGCCCTTCAGTACGCACCAGCCAGGATCTCTAGAATCATCGTCAGATGCTGCACACTGCACAACATAGTGCAGCAGCAAGGAGTGGAGCTGCAGGAGGCGCAAGGCACTGAGTGCAGAGCCTCACTGGAGGAGGAGGAGGAACAGGTGGAACACGAGAAGGAGTAGGAGGAACAGGTGGAACACGAGGAGGGGGAGGAGGAGGAGGAGGAACGGGTGGAACACGAGAAGGAGTAGGAGGAACAGGAGAACAGGTGGAACACGAGGAGGAGGAGGAGGAGGAACAGGTGGAACATGAGGCGTAGGAGGAGGAGGAGAACAGGTGGAACATGAGGAGGAACAGGAGAACAGGTGGAACACGAGGAGGAGGAGGAGGAACAGGTGGAACATGAGGCATTGGAGGAGGAGGAGAACAGGTGGAACATGAGGAGGAGGAGGAGGAGGAACAGGTGGAACATGAGGCGTTGGAGGAGGAGGAGGAGAACAGGTGGAACATGAGAAGGAGTAGGAGGAACAGGAGAACAGGTGGAACACGAGGAGGAGGAGGAGGAGGAACAGGTGGAACATGAGGCGTTGGAGGAGGAGGAGAACAGGTGGAACATGAGGAGGAGGAGGAGGAGGAACAGGTGGAACATGAGGCGTTGGAGGAGGAGGAGGAGAACAGGTGGAACACGAGAAGAAGTAGGAGGAACAGGAGAACAGGTGGAACACGAGGAGGAGGAGGAGGAGGAACAGGTGGAACATGAGGCGTTGGAGGAGGAGGAGGAGAACAGGTGGAACATGAGGAGGAGGAGGAACAGGTGGAACATGAGGCATTGGAGGAGGAGGAGGAGAACAGGTGGAACACGAGAAGAAGTAGGAGGAACAGGAGAACAGGTGGAACACGAGGAGGAGGAGGAGGAGGAACAGGTGGAACATGAGGCGTTGGAGGAGGAGGAGGAGAACAGGTGGAACATGAGGAGGAGGAGGAGGAGGAGGAACAGGTGGAACATGAGGCGTTGGAGGAGAACAGGTGGAACACGAGAAGGAGTAGGAGGAACCGTTGAAACATGAGGAGTTGGAGGAGGAGCAGGAGGAACCTGAGGTGCAGGTGGCACCATCAGTGGCGCACATTACTGCCCGGGAGACCCAGGATGGCCTCATAATGGCCCTATTTACTTAACTTGCACCAGTGCACCCATATGGCCCACAGATGCTATACCAACTTCTGCCAACAACACCACAAAACAGTCCAACAATGACAAAGCCATTCCTGTCACCCAACCCCCCATTGCTTGAGGTTAAATAACGTCTCACCAATCACTCCAAATGACAAAGCAACTTCCCAGGTAGCAGGAAAGATGGGCAAGATGGGAAAGTAGGGCAAATAAATACATTTATGCATGTCATAAATATAACTGAAACTTATCATTAACATTTTGTCACACACCTATGTGCATACCCTTATGCATCTACGATTGTGTCTTTCTTCGTTTTCGCGTGCTTCTACGAGGTGCAACTTCTGTGGCTTCAGCAGAGGTAGAGGCAGGCTGCTCACTTCATTGCTGTAATTGCTTTGACTCTTTTGAAGGACGTCCTCGGGGATTTGGAGCCTGGGAGGGCCCCACCAAAGACCGTTTCTCCTGCAACTATGCAGGAGCAGACTTGGCCATCAGGATCTGAGGCAGCATGTGGGGCTCTGATGGAGGGGGAGGCAATGGAGGAGATGTTGTATGCCATGTGGCTGTATGAGATTTAATTCTGTCACCACGTTGCTGGAAGGTCGCCCTCTCTCCATCTCCTACTGCTAGCAGCTCTGCAACTCCAGTGATTTCAAGCATTGCCTCCTCTGCTGGTGTCAAATCGGTGAATATTGGGATGCCACCTCTGGTTTGCTGCCTCTCCCCATTGTTCTAGGCTCTCTTCTCCTGCAAGGAGAGAATTAAGAAAATTTTGAGTGATTGATGGAATGAATTTAAGGAATGAATGGGCTACATCTGTAGAGGGTGACTATGAGGGAATAGACGAGGCTGAGTGTCAGTGGTGGTTAGTCAGATGGGGATGTGAGTAAATGTCTAGACAGAGAGGGATGGGTGTACCTGCAAGATAGGGTGGTGTGAGGAGTGACGAGCAGGAGTAGTCTTGGGAAGGCAGAGTGATGGGGTTGGGGTGACATGCACATCAGCATGTAGTTGAATGTGGCATTGCACTCACCTTTCCTGACCTCATGAGATCATTAAATCTTTTCTGGCCCTGGATCCTGGACCGCCTTAGGACATCCCTGCTCTTGACCTCCTCTGCGATCTCCAGCCATGGTGTCTCTGGCTGATCTTTTCCACCCATCCTCAGGGAACAGGACCTCCCTGTGTGCCCTGACTCCCTCAACCAGGGAGGCATCAGGGAATCTTGGGACAGCCTTCTGTCGATGTGACTCCATGACCCCAACAAATCTCAGTGATGTGCAGCAATTTATACCTCTCCCAAACACCTTTATTTCTCCAACAACAATCTTCAACTGGGATGCGTGCAAGGCTGCTTTAAATATCTGTGCTGAAAACGAGTCATCGGTGACGTCAGCAGACCCGCTCCATTTAATTGGGCTGAGAAACCAGCATGGCCGTTTCAATTGATGTAATTGAGTTAAATGCACAGTGCACAACGTGCTGTTAAAAAATTTGGGATGGCGTCCTGCTATGCAGCCCGCACACACTGGCCCCAACATTCAGGTGAGGATTCTGGCCCAAGAGCCTGAAAAGGCCTATAAACAGGTTAGGTGAGTAGGCAATAAGATGGCAGATAGAGTATATTGTGGGGAAATGTGAGATTATTCACTTTGGTAAGAAAAACAGAAAAAGAGAATATTTTCTAAATGATGAGAAACTATTAAATGTTGGTGTTCAGAGAGATTTAGGTTTCCTCGTACAGGAAAGAAAGAAAGACTTGGATTGATAGCGCGCCTTTCATGACCACCGGACATCTCAAAGCGCTTTACAGCCAATGAAGTACTTTTGGAGGGTAGTCACTGTTGTACTGTAAGAAACTCGGCAGCCAATTTGTGCACAAGCAAGCTCCCACAAACAGCAATGTGATAATGAGCAGATGCTCTGTTTTTGTTATGTTGATTGAGGGATAAATATTGGCCAGGACACCAGGGATATCTCCCCTGCTCTTCTTCAAAATAGTACTAAGGGATCTTTTACATCCACCTGAGAGAGCAGACGGGGCCTCAGTTTAATATCTCATCTGAAAGATGGCACCTCCAACAGTGCAGCACTCCCTCAGCACTGCAGTGGAGTGTTAGTTTAGATTTTTGTGCTCTAGAGTGGGACTTGAACCCACAACCTTCTGACTCAGAGACAAGAGTGCTACCCACTGAGCTACAGGAAACACAGAGAGTTAGCATGCAGGTACAGCAAGCAATTAGGAAAGCATATGGCATGTTGGCCTTTATTGCAAGGGGGTTGGAGTACAAAAGTAAGGAAGTCTTGCTACAATCATACATGGCTGTGATTAAACCATATCTGAGCACAGTTTTGGTCTCCTTATCTGAGGAAGGATATACTCGCCTTAGAGTCGATGTAACAAAGGTTACAGCACAAGATAAAAGATCACGGGGTTGGGGGTAATATATTAGCATGGATAGAGGATTGGCTAACTAACAGAAAACAGAGAGTAGGGATAAATGGTTCATTCTCGGGTTGGCAATTAGTAACCAGTGAGGTGCCACAGGGATCAGTGCTGGGACCCCAACTATTTACAATCTATATTAACGATTTGGAGGAAGGGACTGAGTGTAACGTAGCCAAGTTTGGTGACGATACAAAGATGGGAGGAAAAGCAATGTGTGAGGACACACAAAATCTGCAAAAGGACATAGACAGGCGATGTGAGTGGGCAAAAATATGGCAGATAGATATAATGTTGGAAAGTGTGAGGTCATGCACTTTGGCAGAAAAAAATCAAAGAGCAAGTTATAATTTAAATGGAGAAAGATTTCAAAGTGCTGCAGTACAGCGGGACCTGGGGGTACTTGTGCATGAAACACAAAAGATTAATATGCAGGTACAGCAAGTGATCAGGAAGGCCAATGGAATCTTGGCCTTTATTGCAAAGGGGATGGAGTATAAAAGCAGGGAAGTCTTGCTACAGTTGTATAGGGTATTGGTGAGGCCACACCTGGAATACTGCGTGCAGTTTTCATTTCCATATTTACGAAAGAATATACTTGCTTTGGAGGCAGTTCAGAGAAAGTTCACAAGGTTGATTCCACAGATGAGGGGATTGACTTATGAGGAAAGGTTGAGTAGGTTGGGCCTCTACTCATTGGAATTCAGAAAGTGAGAGGTGATCTTATCGAAATGTATAAGATTATGAGGGGGCTTGACAAGGTGGATGCAGAGAGCATGTTTCCGCTGATAGGGGAGACTGGAACTAGAGGGCATAATCTTAGAATAAGGGGCCGCCCATTTAAAACTGAAATGAGGAGAAATTTCTTCTCTCAGAGGGTTGTGGATCTGTGGAATTCGCTGCTTCAGGGAGCTGTGGAAGCTGGGACATTGAACAAATTTAAGACAGAAATTGACAATTTCTTAAATGATAAGGGAATAAGGGGTTATGGAGAGCGGGCAGGGAAGTGGACCTGAGCCCATGATCGGATCAGCCATGATCGTATTAAATAGCGGAGCAAGCTCTAGGGGCCGTATGGCCTACTCCTGCTCCTCTTTCTTATGCTCTTATGTTCTTATGTAGGTTCACTAGATTGATTCTGGGATAAGGAGGTTGTCCGATCAGGGGAGATTGAGTAGATTGGGCCTATGCTCTCGGGAGTTTAGAAGAATGAGAGGTGATCGCATTGAAGCATATAAGATTCTGAGGGTGATTGACAGGGTAGATGCTGAGAGGTTGTTTCCCCTGGCTGGAAAGTCTAGAACTAGGGGCCATAGTCTCAGGATAAGAGGTCGGCCATTTAAGACTGAGATTAGGAGGAATTTCTTCAGAGGACTGTGAATCTTTGGAATTCTCTACCCCAATGGGCTGTGGATGCTGAATCATTGAGTATATTCAAGGCTGAGATAGACTGATTTTTTTTAAATCTAGGGGAATCAAGTGATATGGAGATCGGGCTGGAAAGTTGAGTTCAGGTCGATGATCAGCCATGATCTTATTGAATGGCAGAACAGGATCATGGGGCCGTATGGCCTACTCTTGCTCCTAATTCGGATGTTCTTATTCTTACAAAAAGGAGTAAAAACAATCAGTGCTTCACTAAGATCCTTTGACATCTCTGTGGATATCTGAACGGAATATATGGAATTAAGGACAGTAAAGTAAACGGGATATATGAAAATGTATAAGCCATGGAAGAATAGCTGGGAGAATGTCAGATTGCAAATAGTGCAACATCAGCATAGCTAACAGTCTGTCTCAAGGTTTCAAGTCACTAATCCTGCCAATAATATATAATTGTAACATGAAATACATCTGCAGAATTGCAAGGTCTCAGTAAATAGTCACACCATTAGATTGAAACATTTGGAGGCAATACTTGAGCTTTCAAGAAGAACATCTCATATAGATTGACTAATGAATGACTGAGTTAGACTGTCAATCCATTTATATTTTGTTATCTGATTTCAAAACTGTATAACTGTTAACGCTTTACGATGTAACTTCACCTATCCGTAGGGAGTGTGTACGCTCTATCCAGAGAGTATATCTTCTGTCTGATAGGTCTTACTGGCCGGTAATAAAGACTGCTTTGTTCAAAGCACAAGAGGTATTCGACTCAGTAATTTTACTGAACCAGATTGAAGTAAAAGAATCCAGGAATTAACATTTGGTGTCAGAAGTGGGATCTCAACGGACGACTGCCGAAAACTTGCGAATTAAGAGCCAGACTAGCCTTGGATGAGACGAGGGGAAAATGGCCACTGGAGTGAGTATGATTTCAATACTGCTCCAGTTTCCCCCGGTTTCAAAAGTCTGAGGAAAGTTTAGCCACTCGCTGGTTCTCAGGTAGTGTCTGAACGAGATCCAGGACAATCTGGTGAATACCTTTCAAACTTAGAATAGGGATAGAGATAGGGAAATTGTGCGATGACGCAAACCAAGCGGCGACTTGGAAAGGGAAAGATAGTTAGAGCTAGATAGGGATAGATGATCAATCATGGATCCAAAAAAAATTAATAGGAAAGAAAAGAGACTCTTGTGAATGTCTGTTTAAATGAGAAATGCTTCTGTGACTTTTACTGTAAAAAAAAAGCCGGGGAGTTGTGGTTTGTTTTATCTCAAACAGAATGAAAGTTTGTTTTAACCCTTCGTAGTGTTGTCCTGTATGTGGGAAGTTTAAGAGTGTGAACCTTATTGAATTACGTATATTCGGATGATAAGTTGCGGAGCCAGGAAATGCCCAAAGGATAGATTTGTTAAAAAGAGAAAAAATTACATGGTCCCGGTGGTTAAAAAAAAAAAGAAAAACTTGTTGAAAGAAAACATTCAGAGAAGGCACAGCAAAACAACTGAGATGGATTTAAAAGGATTTTAAAAAAAAATTATATTAAATAACACGACCTTGAGGCTGGAACAATTGAGATAACGAAAAGCAGTCCACAGCCTACGTGCCAGACTTCTCTCTAGTTATAAAAAAAAGTAACGTACTAAATAGGTGCTGAAAGAAAAAAATGTTCTGAGATTTTAAATTATGAAAAATATAAAATCACTCCTGTCCAGTTGGCAGAAAAACTCCATTAAATTAGGGCTTTCATTGACTGATTGAATTTAAACTGCGCAGTAACGTCAAAGGATAGGGAAATTTGGAGACTAAAATAAATTAATTGAGGCTCATAAGAAATCAAAATTAGAAAATTAGGCTCACAGGGAATAAAATGGGGATTTAAATAGAGGATAGGTGTTCAACTCAGGTACGACGTCGACCTTGTATATCACTTGGCCCGTCTAGGCTCTGATTGAATTTAAAAAAAAAACCCCGCAGCAACTCGGAAGGTAGGGCCGACGCGAACGCGCGGCCGAGAGAAGGGCCGAAGCGAACGCGCAGCGACGTAAACGCGCAGTGAAGCGAACGCGCAGTGACGTCAACGCGCAGTGACGTAGACGCGCGGTGACGTAAACGCGCAGTGACGCCGACGCGTAGTGACGCAGAGGCGCAGCAACGCGAATCGCGAAAGTCAGTGCTAATGGCAGTAAGTCTGTAAGTCTTAAAGTGTTTAGAGTTTTAAGTTTAGTATTAAGATCGCGCGGCTATGCGGACCGTGCGGTGATGCGGGTAATTTTGTAGATCGTGCGGCTATGCGGACCGTGCGGTGATGCGGGTAATTTTGTAGATCGTGCGGCTATGCGGACCGTGCGGTGATGCGGGTAAGTGTTAGAAGTCTTTGTCTATTTTGTAGATCGCGCGGCTATGCGGACCGTGCGGCGATGCGGGTAAGTGTTTGAAGTAAAGTTAAAGTATCTTAACTCGCGCGGCGACGCGAGCCACGGGTCGACGCGGATTGCGCGGCGACGTGAACTGCGAGGCAACGCGGATTGCGAGGCGACGTGAACTGCGAGGCGACGTGGTAGTTTAGTATTAAGATCGTGCGGCGACGCGGACCGTGCGGTGATGCGGGTAAGTGTTAGATTTGGAGTTAGTTAAAGTCCGTGTTAGTTCTGTAAAGTCTGTGTCTATTTGTAAGTTTGTTTAAATTGCATGACGACACGAACGCGTAGCGACACAGTAATACGAGGGGCAGTGTGAAAATGGGTAATCAGTTAGATAAAACCACGGATGCGGATAGTCCGCTACAAAAGTTATGTGAGGAATTCCCTGAAAGAGCTGAAGACTTTAGAAAATTATCAGGAGCCCTGAACAAATTATTAGGGGATGACCAGTGGCCTCTAAGTGACACTAGAAGCGTAGAGGTAAAAAAAAAAAGCACAGGGATTAATTTGGAGAAGGGGACGAGGAAAAGGGGATAAAAAAAAAATGTAATTGCAACCTGGCGACATTATTGTCAGAAATTAAAAGATGCATCACTTCTATCGAGTTGGCAAACAAATGCTATTAAATTAGGACTTGCATTGACAGAGGGAACACATGTTAAAACTGTAGACGTCTTTAAAAAAAAAAAGAATGAATGTGCGCACGAGAAACTTGCTAAGAGATCCTCTGGGACCTCTGAGAAAGGTATTGATCAACTACAAGTTAAAATGGCTGGCTTTGTGTTAACCGAGGCTGATGATGAAATTGATGAGTGGCCACTGACTCAGCGCCCAACGGCGCCTCCCGCACCCCCTGGCCTCTTGCTCCAGTCCTCTTCCCAACACCCTCCACCTAACACTCCAGTAAAAAAGAGTTAGGAACAACCACATATCACCAAAGCAACAAACCCAAACTGACTCCTCATCCTCTGATAGCGATTCGGATCCCCAGTTTACAAGCAATACAGCCGAAAGGACCAGATCTCACACTCGAAAGGGCAGAACTATATCTCAACATCACAAACAGTCCCGTAAATCTTCTAGTCAACCTACCAGTCCAAGTTGTGAAAGACATAGCAAACACCCCCGCCGATCGAGACACAGAACTGTCAAGCAGTCAGACAGCTCTGAAACATCCTCCGGCCTAGAAATGATTTCCAAGATCCCAAAGTCCCGACACCAATTCCCTGTCAGACCAATGCCAAACTCTGATGCACAACAAGCTGCAGACCACCTCTCTATAGATGTCTGTGATCTTCAAACAACTATTTGATTGCTCACGCTATCCGGACAGATGGAAAGGGCAGTTAGATATTATTGGCAGAAAAAGAAAGGGGAGGGGGGAGGTGCGCCCCCAACCCGGGTCAAGACTGAATACGTGACTAGAAAGGAAGAGCCATCTCGGGAGGAAGGATCAATAGAACCGTAGTGTGGCATACAGGATTGGATGGATAAGCAAGGATACGGTTATACTAAACAACCAAACGGCCCGAGCCCTGCTAATAAACCTCCCTATTGTCCCCGGCATGGTATGGGAAGAGGCCGGGACTGGGTAAGAGGAATTGACTGTTTTAATTGTGGGCAGGAAGGACATTGGAATAAAAATTGCCCCTACCGTCAGCATGGAAAAGGAAGAGGAGGAAGAGGAGGGGGGCAAGGGGGGAGAGGAAGATCTTACACTAACTTCTCCCAGAACAACCCCTTTGGTCAATTGTCCCCCGATTGACTACGCAGCTTGATTGTGCAGGGATCCTCCCCGGACGACGAACCCATTCTGAATGAGTGGCAACCCTTTTTGATAGATACGGGAGCCTTCATGTCTTCTGTACAATCAAAGCTTAAACTCCCTGCTTCTACTGAAACACAGGAACTTTCAGGATTCCTGGGACAAATCTCGACATTCCCAGTGTCAGAACCGGTTAAAATGGGTTACCAGGAAGAATCGGTGGAACATCGAGTTGTTATCACAACCAATCTGGACTGTAACTTGATGGCTAGAGACCTCCTTTGCAAATTCCAGTTGCATTTGGAGTGTGGAGATAATGGGATTATTGTAAAACAGGAAACCCTTAAGCGGCAGTATTATACCACTAGAACCCCTCAGTGGTGGTCTCTGGACCTGCCGCAGGCACCCTATCACGTGACCCTAGCATACGATCCCAGTGGAAAGAATCAGGACCTGCAGAACTTTTATCAGGATCACGAAGGGGAAATGAAGGGAATTCTATTAAGGGCTAGAGTGACTGGACTGGAAAGAGAGGCAGATTTTGTGGAAGTGGATAAGAATCTGTGGAAACAGCCCCTAACAATGGCACCGCATATTGCTCGTGAAGTATTAGCCCCTCACCATGCTAAAGATTTGGGAGTTATGGTACGCAAGGCCATAGATGAGGCTGACCCTACCAGCCGGGATGTGCAAATCGTAAAACATGGCCGAACAGTCCAATTTAATGGGGACCCCGAGAAAGTATTAACAACTCTATGGCATCATACTGGCTCGGACATACCTGACTATGTGGATCCTCATGTGTGGGCAGAGGACCCCTCCCAAGTGGGTTATACTCCCATTAATTGAGATCCCAGTGCAGGGCAATGTGGACTGGCCCTCTATCCGACAGAACCCACTGAAATCACAGGCAATCCTAAACTGACTTTTCGGCACTGTACTGCAATTAATCCGGCCTGTTTTCTTACTGAGCCACCCCAAGATGAGGAAGAACCCAGTCATGATTGCTTATCTTTAATTTAAGAGGCCACATCAGTCAGGGAAGATTTAGTTGATGTACCAATGGAAGATCCAGACTGTATTCTTACTGAGCCAACCAAAGATGAGGAAGAACCCAGTCATGATTGTTTATGTATGTTGACGGAAGTACTTCTATTAATCCAGAAGATACACGAATCTCAGGATACGCCATAGTAAACCAGGAGAATCAGGTCTTGGAATCTGCCACTTTGAAACCGCCTATTCTGCTCAACAAGCTGAACTATTCGCCCTCACCCGAGCCTGCATCTTGGCCAAAGATCTCAAAGTCAATATCTATACCGACTCTAGGTATGCCTTTGGGGTGGCGCATGATTTCGGACAATTATGGAAAAATAGGGGATTCCTAACCTCACAAGGGAATGAGATATCTCAAACAGCTAGTATCTGATTTGTTGCAAGCCCTCATGTTCCCCAAACGCATTGCCATTGTACCAAGAGGCCAAACAGGCCTCTCGTGACCAACAGATGGTAGTGCCCAAAATTATGAGTCAGACTAAAAATCCTGCGAAGGATAAGTTAGCCTCGGAAATACCAATGCCAACCATCCAAGATGTTATAAAAGCACAGGGGGACGCTCCTGAAAAAGATAAACTGTTGTGGAAATATTATGCATGTACTTATGACAATGTTTCTAAACTCTGGACCACTCCCGCGGAACAGACTTGCATGTCTGACGAGTTGGCCTCATGGGTTATAGAATGTCTGCATTTTGCTACTCATTGTGGAGCAAGGGCAACAAGTGATACACTTTTGGCTACTTGGTGGCACCCTAAACTCCAGGCGCTCACCCAGAACATCAGTAGTCGTTGCCTGGTTGGCCAGCAACATAATCCAGAGAAGGGAGTCCCCTGTGATTGGGGTAAAACGCCCCTACCCGAAGGTCCCTTTGAGACATTTTAGTTGGACTACATTGAGTTGCAAAAAGTTCAGTGTTACAGATATGTGTTAGTAATAGTAGGTGTGTTTAGCAGATGGATTGAAGCCTACCCTAACCTGGACAATAAGACTCAGACTGTTGTTAAGGTGTTAATGAGGGAAATTGTTCCTAGATATGAGATCTCAGCTAGACTGATGACCACCTATGTTCTTTCTCTGACTCAGGCTCTGCGACTAGTTCACAACCAGGTTCAAGATGCTCACCTCGACCTCCCAGTTTTACCCGAATTGTCCCTCGTGGCACCAGGGAAGTATGGATTCGGAAGGGATTAGAGCCACAATGGGAGGGGCCTTTTTAGGTGTCACTCACTATCCCCACTGCAGCCAAGGTTGAGGGGAAAAATGCCTGGGTTCACCTGCACCACTGCAAGCTCATCACCATTTAAATAAATTTTGCTGGTTAGTCTAATTCCTGTTTCTGTTCCAGATCTCCTCCTCCCTATAGCTGAACACGGCAGTTGAAGGAGGATCAGTTTGACCAAATACACTGACGGAGACCTGAGGGGAAACGTGAAAACAGAACTCTTTTTATCAGCTAAATAATTGGACTATTTATAAGATGAGATTGTGTCTGTATGCTACTGTCTGCATAATAGTGTTGATATATGACAGTTTTGGTGCACGGGAAGGAAGACAAAGGCGAGAGCTCCATGTAAACACCTTTTTGTATATGTCTTACGTTTATGCGGAAAAAGGGCACTTCACTAGATGCTGGGTGTGTTCACATATCCCTATACATTCCAAAGGGGGAATTCCTTTGCGCACCGTTCCCCTGACCCTAACTGAGACTGTTAGATGGATTCAAAGAAACGATATTGGAACAGGTAGCTAACCGCACTGCTGAGGCTCTGGAGGGCATCACAGCTGAAATGGTAGCGATAAGGACCGTAGCATTAGAAAATTGAATGGCCCTCGATTACCTGTTAGCTGAGAAAGGGGGAACGTGTGCCCTGATAGGATCTGAATGTTGCACTTACATTCCTGATAGTTCAGAAAACATAACCCACCTTGCCGATCACATAAGGAAGGAGGTGAAAAAGTTATCCACATCAGCAAAAGAACTTAGCAGGTTTGATTGGTTTCTGGGTGGATCTTGGAGATCCTATCTAATACATGGGGCAATTGTTCTCATCATAATAATTACCTGCTGTTTGATTGTTGGTTGCCTTAACCTCTGCTGTAAAGCAATGACAAGGTTAGCAGACCCTCTTGTGGTCAAGGGTTCCCGGGTTATGATCCAACAAACTAGAGAACTACTCAACAATGCAATACTCATAGAATGATCCTAAATGTTATCATAGAATGATAAAAGGGGGGATGTGGATATCTGAACGGAATATATGGAATTAAGGACAGTAAAGTAAACGGGATATATGAAAATGTATAAGCCATGGAAGAATAGCTGGGAGAATGTCAGATTGCAAATAGTGCAACATCAGCATAGCTAACAGTCTGTCTCAAGGTTTCAAGTCACTAATCCTGCCAATAATATATAATTGTAACATGAAATACATCTGCAGAATTGCAAGGTCTCAGTAAATAGTCACACCATTAGATTGAAACATTTGGAGGCAATACTTGAGCTTTCAAGAAGAACATCTCATATAGATTGACTAATGAATGACTGAGTTAGACTGTCAATCCATTTATATTTTGTTATCTGATTTCAAAACTGTATAACTGTTAACGCTTTACGATGTAACTTCACCTATCCGTAGGGAGTGTGTACGCTCTATCCAGAGAGTATATCTTCTGTCTGATAGGTCTTACTGGCCGGTAATAAAGACTGCTTTGTTCAAAGCACAAGAGGTATTCGACTCAGTAATTTTACTGAACCAGATTGAAGTAAAAGAATCCAGGAATTAACATCTCCAAGTCAACAACTGAGCAACGCACCTGTGCATAAATGTATTTTAGATAGTCATCGACATTTACATCTTGAGTCACAGATACAAACTCAGATTCTTTAACTTCTTGCTTCATTAATAAATATCTGTAAAACATTCAAACAGATGAAGTAAACAAACATATGAAGTGCTCGATTCTTCTTAAAAAGTTGATGCTGCACAGTGGTTCAATGTTCTGGGCTGTATTTATTAATAATCACAGATCAGGCAATTGTATTGTACTGAAGTATGCACAGCAACTAAGAAACATTTACAATAATGTTCATTTTAAGTAAAATCCCAGGCAATTGAGAGGCCGGGTGGCACAACCGTTAGAATGCAGCACATGTTGATTGGGATCTTGCTTTTCATGGTCAGTGGAGGGGGGGAGGGCGGGGATTGCTGTGCTGATGAGGGGGGCAGTTTGTACTGATTGAGCCTTCATGAATGGGCCCCAGACTGATCAGCTTTTTCTCCAGTTCCAAGCAGAATTTAAACATAATTTGCACAATTTTACCTTGAAAAGAGACTCCTGGTGATCCCAGGAGAGGACAGTCGCAAAGCATTGAAACAAGAGCCTAAATAGGATGTGGAACCATTTTTCAAGCCTTCATACAAGAGACTTTCTTTTAATTTTGAAATGTGCCCACTGCATTAATAATCCTGTATACATCTTCCCCTGCCCTCTACATATGTGCCTTCACCAATAGTTAAATCTTCCAAGCAACTCACATATCACAATCCTACCATTGGATGAAACATGGGCCATCCTTGGAGCTGCTACTGCTCTGCCTCTAGAACTTCGCCGGAGGTACAACAGAAACACCATTTACACACCGCAGACTTTTAAGTCCCTCAGCAGCATGTAATTTCCAGCCTATCAATTAACAAGTTCCCAGTCACAAGAAGTCAGGAGCTCCCTGAATTTACACTTTTGCCTTCATTTTTGGCGGATTTCTCAGTGGTACAGCTGTTTTAGTGAGAGAAACCGCCCGGCGAAAGTTTCCCCTTTACTTTTTAAATGGAACTGCCCAAATCTTGAAATTACCGGCGGGAATAAACTGCCGACGTGCACCGCCGAAAGAAGCGCCAGGACGGAAGTTTGACCTCAACGGAAGCCCGTCCAGATCGCCGAGGAAACCGTCCAGTGAAAGCTACTTAAACAGAGCGGTTGGTGAGTACTCTGCAAAGCAAGGTAAGTTAAAGGTTTCTTTTAATTGTAAAATGGCGATTAGCTTTAAAACTATCATGGGAGTGTTTTTTAACTTTTTTATTAGTGAAAAAATATTTTTTAAGTTTTCCCCCCTCCCTAGGCCCAACCGCAGCCTCGGACTAAAATAGTTTTAAAATTGTAAGAACTGCCCGTTCTTGCTACTTTCGGCTGTAACCGCCCAGAAATCGCTGAGAATATTGGTGTAAGAACCATTTTCTCGCTGGGCGGTTTTAATGACCTAATTAGTGGAAACTTTTGCCGACATTAACTGATGAAGCTTAGCGGTATTTTCTGGGCAGTGAGGGCCTTGGGGAAAGTCTATCCCATCGAAACTGCAGCACATCACACCTGTGCCACTACTAGTTCTTCAACTGAAGATATTGCTCATCCCACTTCCAAAAATATTTGTGATATTCCTCCTTTTCAAATACTTATCCATGTGCCTTTTAAATTATGTTATAGTCTCTGCCTCAATGGTCATGTGGGATCAAACACGCCATATTCTAATAATCTTCTGAGTGAAAAGCATTCTTCTGACTACCACACCACCTCCCCCGCCCGCACTGCAACACCTTTATTCCTCCAGTGATTATCCTCAGTCTATTCCTCTCATTACTGAGTCATCAATTGCACACAACTGTAACTTAACTAATGTACAAATTCAAAGACAACTGTGCAAAGTGAACCTAGAGATATGCATTTATATCATCTCAGGTGGATTTTTGGATATTAAAATTATTCTCCTGTAAAAGTATCGTCCTGCGACCTACTGCCGCTGCAAGTTTAAAACATTTATTATGGATTCCCACAATTGTAGCACAAATTTTCAATGCCAACCTAAATGACACTCAAGTTTTACCTTTTAGTCCTGTCCTCAGGCTCAGATAATACCAGCTCAGGATTAATGATGTGTTCCCTTTTCCTCTTGGACAAAGTGGAAGATACAAAACACCCAGAAAGATCCACATTCACTGCTGGAGGAATTATCATTGGATCCTAAATAACAGAGCTCAAACATGTTTAATATATGTCTGTGTTGCTTTGATAAAGTACTTTCTTACATTTGAATCCATTTGTAACACTGATTCACTTCAAGTGCTTTTACTTTGAACTAGTGCCAGTGGATTCCCAAAATGCAACTCTTGCGAGCAGTAAGCTAAACGTAAAGCTAGTGGGACTCACTAAAGTCGGTCCCCGGAAAGATCTGCTAAAATGGGACTTCCTGGCAGCTGGTCTTAGTGAGTCCTAGCAGTTTTACATTTGGCTTGCAGTTGGCTGCATGGGACCAGTTCCCTCCCTCTCTGTATTATTGTCTCCTTTTCTCTTTATCTCACACTCTCCCTTTCTTATCACCTGTTACAGGGACAAGGAGGTAGGCAGATATGTTCTTGTTTCTCTCACTAGGAAGGGGGAACCGAAGCATGTGTCATCTTTCTATTAAGTGAAGGAATGGGGGGGGTTGGGTGTGAATTGGGAAAGAGTGGGACGAGGAGGGTAGATGGACACAGATCTGGGAAAGGGAATAGAAGCAGCAGGGAGGCAAGACATGGTTGATGTGATCAGCGGGCTGAGAGAACCAGGATTGGTCTTTAATACTCCCATGAGCAATAATGTATTGAGCAGTCATGGGCTACAGCAGATCTGCAGGATTTGATGGACAACTATGAACATAAATATTAATTATAACAATGGTCTCAATTGTTATACAAGTGTACAATTGATGAATTATTTAAATACACAATAGATGTTTATAAATTATTTAAATACCTAGATCAATAATTAGAATATATAAATACCCAATAGACTATTTCACAATTTGTAATATTGAAATCATAAAACATCCAACAAATCAATAAATATTATGAATACTAGTGTATCTCCCATGGTGTTGGTCATGGTGAGTTATAGAATATGCCAGTCACAACCTGGGCTCTCTCCCACCACTTTAAATTTGCAATCACAACAATAATATAGTTTCCACAAACTATCGATATGAACTGAAATGTGCACTATTATGCACATTGTGTTGTGAATGAGATAGCTTGCCTCACGACTATCCATTATCCTTTAACCATGGGATTATATACCGAGGGCCTTTTGAGCAGCCCGACATGTTCTCTTGTCCACAAAAAAGGTGATACGTATCAACATGATTCGAATATAATTTCAGGCTAAAACAAATAGTCAGATTTATTTATAAATAATTACATAGAAGCAGAGAAATACAAGATACTACTCGAGAATACTTGATTTATATGATAAATAATCTGTTCTAAAACAATCAAAAAGTCTAAAATGTTAGCAGTTCTTTTCAGTAGCCTTTAACTGTGATAATATAAGAATTAGACTGTGCTCTGTTTTACCACTTTTGCTTCTGTTCTGGATTATCATGGTACTTTCTTTGTACTCTGGGGTTGAGGTTGGCTGGGGCCTTCTTCATCACCATTTTTTTAAATCCTTTAATTTGTGTGACAAATGTAACGAGGCATCTTTTATCACTGTGCCAACTGAACAGTGTTTGTTATAGGTACATGTAACTTGCCTGGTATATTTTCTCTCATATAAGACAAACTTTCCTATTTATTTATACGTATAAATGAACAGTTAAAAAAGCTTGCCAACCATACAGGAAAACAAACTTGTTCATTGAGCAAGGAAAGTTTTATGTGCCAGTATTTCTAGTACATAAAACTATTCAAAGTTTTAGAAACAGCCCTTCTTAAAATGTGGAAAACGTAATGCTGCCTTTCATTTTTGCTTTTCAAAAAACTTCTATATTAAATAGTATTTGGAAATGGAACCACATATGAGAATTAGCATTTCCTACCTTGTCAAAGAATAGGTAATCATCTGGAATAATATTCAAAAGCTCCTTGTAAATTTCTTGGAGTTCTTCACCAGAGGTCAAGTTTTTATCCAACGTTTTTACCATTTCTGGGTCAATCTTTAAGCAAATTACAAGAAATATACTTGTGTCTGTTAACTCTCATCTCTTCTGTGAGCTTCACTTTAACAAACAAACTTCAGCTAGTATTAACATGGAACTCTGCACTGACTTTCCAGGTTATTAGTCTGCAATGTTTCAGGTTCTGCTCTAATCACATAAAAATATTCTTAGCTGAAATTGTACAAAATTGCAATTAAAAACTTTTTCATCCAGAAATTGTCAGGATTAAGGGTCCAAAATTCCACGTTGCCTTTTTTTGGCACTATTTAAGATTAATGGCCAATTTTTTAAGCCGAAGTAGCGGCAAAAAAAAATCCGAAGTATCGCCATTTTTCTCTTTGAATACGGAAAGATCTTAGCTTCTGTGGTTGGAACTAATTGATAGTGCCGAAAAACTGAGGCCCCGTTCTGCGCAGGCCCAAGCATTTAGGTTTCCAGGGTAACGTGTAATTGTTCAGCTTTACTCTGTAGCTAACCCGCGCTGATTTTTCCCATGCTGACCCGCTGAGATTTCCAGCATTTTCTGCCCCTATCCCCGGCCAAAAGGAAGTCACCGCCCCATCCCCGGCCAAAAGGAACTTCCGCTGCCGCCCCTATTCCCGGCCGAAAGGAACTTCCGCTGCCGCCCCTATTCCCGGCTGAAAGGAACTTCCGCTGCTGCCACCCCACTCCCCGGCTTGGCTTCCACCTCCTCCCCCCCCCACCCCCCGGGCTTCTTTGGAAGCGCAGCACTGAGCTCCTGTGTCCGGTCGAGGAAGCGATCCCGATCCTGCCGGCCAGCACTCCGACTCTGTGTGGCTCGAGCCCAGTGAGCAGCGTTCGGTGGTGGAACTTCAACTCGCAATTTACTGCAATAAATAAAATTTCTCTTTTCCCTCCGTACAAACAAACATTTTTTAATTAGTCTGGATATAATATGAGTCTTGTTCCCTTCCTCCAAAACCTATAACTCAACTCTGATAAATAAGAGGGTGTATGTAACACCGATTTCTATCTGACTCTGATTTGGTAAGGTAAGGTGTTTCAAGGCCGTTTTTGAAAAAATCCTTATTGGCGAAACTCGCAAAAACAGGCAAAAATGGTGTTATGGTTTGACCCCGAGTAACGTCATAAAAACCTTAACTAAAAAAATTGGCTGTTACCTGTTAAGGACAGCGTTATACCCTTGGCGAAACTTGCAAAATTAAGTTAGCTCCAAAAAACACTGATACCTCCAAACATTAGGAGCTAAATGGTGGCAAATTTTGGGCCCTAGGTTCTGCATATAATATATATGCATAATTAGGTGTCAGCCTTTGCTCAGTGGTAGCACTCTTGCCTCTGAGTCAGATGATCGTGGGTTCAAGTCCCACTCCAGAGACTTGAGCACATAATTTAGGTTGATACTTCAATGTAGTATTGAGGGAGCACTGCACTGTTAGAGATGCCATCTTTCAGATGTGAGTGCTGCACTGTCGGAGGTGCCATCTTTCAGATGAGACATTAAACCAAGTCTGCCCTCTCAGGTAGATAGAAAAGATCCCATGGCACTATTCAAAGAACAGGGGAGTTCTCCTGGTGTCCTAGCCAATATGTATTCCTCAACCAACATCATTGAAACAGATTATCTGATCATTAACACATTGATGTTTATGGTAGCTTGCTGTGTTCAAATTGGCTGCCACATTTCCTACAGTACAACAGTAACTACACTTCAGAAGTACTTCATTGGCTGTAAAGCACTTTGAGACGTCCTGAGGTTGTGAAAGGCATTCTATAAATGCAAGTCTTTGTATAGTGAAATGTAATAATTTTAAACTGAATTGGTTGGATCTTGCTGGAGCAGGACACCACGCATTGTGCGCCATTAGTTAGAATTTTTTCTGTACCCTTCAGCTCAAAATTATTTTTGCATTGTAACTTGCTGGAAATGTGAGCTGATAATGGCATGGTGAGGGCATTAGAGAATCTGGGACCTCAGTGTACAATGGAACCAACAGACCCCTCAAAATTTTATACACCTCAATTAGGTCTCCCCTCAACCTCCTCTGTTCCAAAGAAAACAGCCCCAGCCTATCTAATCGTTCCTCAAAGCTAAAATTCTCCAGTCCAGGCAACATCCTTGTAAATTTCCTCTGTCCCCTCTCTACTGCAAGCACATCTTTCCTGTAATGTGATGACCAGAACTGCACGCAGTACTCTAGCTGTGGCCTAACTAGTGTTTTGTACAGTTCAAGCATAACCTCCCTGCTCCAATATTCTATGCCTTGGCTAATAAAGGCAAGTATCCCGTATGCCTTTGTAATCACCTTATCTACTTGTCCTGCTACCTTCAAGGATCTGTGGACATGCACTCCAAGGTCCCTCTGTTCCTCTATATTTCTCAGTGTCCTAACATTTATTGTTTATTTCCTTGCCTTATTAGCCCTCCCCAAATGCATTACCTCGCACTTCTCCGGATTGAATTCCATTTGCCACTGTTCTGCCCATCTGACCAGTTGATTGATATCTTCCTGCAATCCGCAGCTTTCTTCTTCATTATCAATTTTTGCATCATCTGCAAACTTCTTAATCATACCCCCTACATTCAAGTCCGAATCATTGATAAATACCACAAAAAGCAAGGGACCCAGTACTGAGCCCTACGGAACCTCACTGGAAACAGCCTTCCAGTCACAAGAACATCTATCCACCATTACCCTTTGCTTCCTGCCACTGAGCCAATTTTGGATCCAACTTGCCACTTTGCCTTGGATCCCAAGGGCTTTTACTTTCCTGATCAGTCTGCCATGTGGGACCTTATCAAAAGCTTTGGTAAAATCCATATACACAACATCAAACGCACTACCCTCATCGACCCTCCTTGTTACCTCCTCAAAAAATTCAATCAAGTTAGTTAGACACAACCTTCCCTTAACAAATCCATGCTGACTGCCCTTGATTAATCCATTTCTTCCTAAATGAAGATTTATCTTGTCCCTCAGAATTTTTCCAATAATTTTTCCCACCATCGAGGTTAGGCTGACTGGCCTGTAATTACTTGGTGTATCCCTTTCTTCCTTTTTAAACAATGGTACAACATTAGCAGTCCTCCAGCAGCGCACATGTTGCCAGAGAGAATTGGAAAATGAAGGGCCGAGCCCCTGCTATTTCCTCTCTTGCTTCTTTTATCAGCCTGGGATTCATTTAATCCGTGCCTGAGGATTTATCCACTTTCAAAGTGCTTAACCCCTTAATACTTCCTCTCTCACTATGTTTATTTCATCTAATATTTCACACTTCTGCTTCCTGATTGCAATGTCCTTCTCTTTTGTGAAAACAGACACAAAGTATTCATTAAGAACCATCCATCCTCACACACAGATTACCTAAATGGTCCCTAATAGGCCCTACTCTTTCTTTAGTTATCCTCTTGCTCTTAATGTATTTATAAATCATCTTTGGGCTTTCCTTGATTTTACTTGCCAATATGTTTTTTTCCTGACAGTTTTCTGTTTTAATCAAAACTAAAAAATCTTCTTAAAATGTTCAAATACCTCTCCCACTATATGATTGTATACAGCTTGGTATATCTGGAGATTGACTGAGTCAATATACTTCCTGTCAGACACTCGAACATCCGCTGTTTGTGCTATCATCTTCTTGTGCACTCTGATGTTGACAGTGGCAGGCTGTGCATGCTCCAGCACCTTTAGTTGAATTTTCCGCTTTAGTTTTTCTCTTTCCTCTTCTTCCTCAAGTTCCTAAAAAAAACAGAAATACCTTCCAAAAATTTGCTGAGATACAAACTCCCCTTAGATAATCATGGAATGCATAGTTGATTTTTTTTCTTTTGTCCACCCTGACTTGTAGCCAAGTTATTTATTTTAATGAATTTATGTTTTTATTAGGAAGTGGATCATAAATAGGTCTTGGGCAACTGAGGGCTGGTAAATAGCTGCTGGACAATATACTCCTCCAAATTTTATGCACGATAATTTATTGGAGATGATCTAATCAGAACATTATTGTAGAATCTTACTCGGTTTAAATCTTAATTTTGAAATATAAATTTTGTTAGAGCACTCTGATGACTTGGACACCATCGATAAAGTAATATGCATTATTAAAAACAATTTTTGATTTTCAACTATATTGCACACTTGGTTTCAGCATTATAGGAATAGTTATTGATAGAGATGATTAAATAATTCACAAACCACAACATTTTTGTGTTGCTAGAAATGTACACGTCTTGAATAATGAAAATATAAATGTAATTAAATAGTGCAATGTTTTGTGTGTGTGTGCACTCAATAGGTGAAGAATATTAGTGTTGGGGAATGGAACACTTTTATCATTCAGTATCAGGATCAAACATAGAGCAAGGCACAGCCGGCTGCAGGGCAGAGCTCATTTTACACTGCCCAAATATTGTGCCTTAATCCCAGCTTTAAAAACCATCTACCTCACTAGTGTGCATTTTTCTAGTTTCCACACCAGCCATCCTTGTCACCGCTCTGAGTGCCACTTTCCTGTTGTGACCCATGCCCACTAGGAATTGTCAAACACTACACAGGAGACTTTTTAGCAGTCTTGGATTTGAACCCAACTGCAAAGGTGAAAGGCTAGTATTTAATTCGCTGTAACACCCAGTTCCCAATATAGCAAGATTGACTCACTTTGACAGTAAGTGAGAATTTGTTGCAAACTTTCCCATAGAAGATTATGTAAAGTGGTATATGTTATATATGTGGACTTGTATTTACTCTGTACAGCCACCAGAGGGCTCATCCCCTGGAGACCCAAGGGATCCCATAATCCCTTGGGAGCATAGGTATCTAAGGAGGCTTCACAGGTTGGGGAGGCACTCTGCAGACCTGCAATAAAAGACTAAGGTCACACTTTACTTTGAGCTCACAGTGTTCAATCTGACTCTTTCTCCATACACAACAGTATAGAATGGCCTTTTCACCTTCCTTGCTTTCTTCTATTCCTAAACACACTCCTTTTACTTCTAGAACACCGATTCATATCTAGTCAGGACTGGTGGAATAAAACACTCTCTCTAATGGCTGTAAAGGCCCATGCATTTTGGCCTTGCTCTATGTTTGATCCTGATACTGAATGATAAAAGTGTTCCAAATGGTGTTTGGAACATTAATAAGAACATAAGAAATAGGAGCAGGAGTAGGCCATACGGCCCGTTGAGCCTGCTCCGCCATTTAATATGATCATGGCCGATTTGGACTCAGGTCCACTTTCCTGCCCGCTCTCCATAACCCTTTATTCCTTTATCGTTTAACAAACTGTCCATATCTGTCTTAAATTTATTCAATGTCCCAGCTTCCATAGCTCTCTGAGGCAGCGAATTCCACAGATCCACAACCCTCTGAGAGAAGAAATGTCTCCTCATCTCAGTTTTAAATGGGCGGCCATTATTCGAAGATTATGCCCTCGAGTTCTAGTCTCCCCTATCAGTGGAAACATCCTCTCTGCATCCACCTTGTCAAGGCCCTTCATAATCTTATACATTTCGATAAGATCACCTTGCATTCTTCTGAATTCCAATAAGTAGAGGCACAACCTACTCAACCTTTCCTCATAAGTCAACCCCCTCATCTCTGGAATCAATCTTGTGAACCTTCTCTGAACTGCCTCCAAAGCAAGAATATCCTTTCGTAAATATGGAAATGAAAACTGCACGCAGTATTCCAGGTGTGGCCTCACCAATACCCTGTACAACTGTAGCAAGACTTCCCTGCTTTTATACTCCAACCCCTTTGCAATAAAAGCCAAAATTCCATTGGCATTCCTGCACACTAACCTTTTGTGTTTCATGCACAAGTATCCCCAGGTCCCGCTGTACTGCAGCACTTTGCAATCTTTCTTCATTTAAATAATAACTTGTTCTTTGATTTTTTTTTCTGCCAAAGTGCATGACCTCACACTTTCCAACATTATACTCCATCTACCAAATTTTTGCCCACTCACTTAGCCTGTCTATGTCCTTTTGCAGATTTTGTGTGCCCTCCTCACACATTGCTTTTCCTCCCATCTTTGTATCGTCAGCTAACTTGGCTACTTTACACTCGGTCCCTTTCTCCAAGTCGTTAATATTGATTTTAAATAGTTGGGGTCCCAGCACTGATCCCTGCGGCACTCCACTGGTTACTGATTGCCAACCAGAGAATGAACTATTTATCCCGACTCTCTGTTTTCTGTTAGTTAGCCAATCCTGTATCCATGCTAATATATTACCCCCAACCCCGTGAACTTTTATCTTGTGCAGTAACCTTTTATGTGGCACCTTGTCAAATGCCTTCTGGAAGTCCAAATACATCACATCCACTGGTTCCCCTTTAAACCCTGTTCGTTACATCCTCAAAGAATTCTAGCAAATTTGTCAAACATGACTTCCCCTTCATAAATCCATGCTGACTCTGCCTGACCAAATTGTGCTTTTCCAAATGTCCTGCTACTGCTTCTTTGATAATGGACTCCAACATCTTCCCAACCACAGATGTTAGGCTAACTGGTCTATAGTTCGCTGCTTTTTGTCTACCTCCTTTTTTTAAATAGGGGCGTTACATTTGCAGTTTTCCAATCTGCTGGGACCTCCCCAGAATCCAGGGAATTTTTGTAAATTACAACCAATGCATCCACAATCCCTGCCGTTACTTCTCTTAAGACCCTAGGATGCAAGCCATCAGGTCCAGGGCATTTAACCGCCTTTAGTCCCATTATCTTACTGAATACCACCTCCTTAGTGATTGTGACTGTGTTAAGTTCCTCCCCCCCATAGCCCCTTGACTATCCACTGTTGGAATATTGTTAGTGTCCTCTACCGTAAAGACTGATACAAAATATTTGTTCAGAGTTTCTGCCATCTCCATGTTCCCCCATTACTGATTCCCCGGTCTCGTCCTCTAAGGGACCAACATTTACTCTAGCCACTCTTTTCCTTTTTATATACCTATAGAAACTCTTGCTATCTGTTTTTAGCTTTCGTGCTAGAATGTGGAACAAACACAAACAAAAATTTTAGATTTAGAATGTGACAGCACAGGAGGCCATTTGGATAATAGTGCTTGTGCCAGCTCTCTGAAAGAGCTCTCCATTTAATCCCATTCTCCTTTTTGTTGTCAACAGCAAAGCTAAGGAAGGTGGGTTTATTCATAATGGACAGAAAAAGGAATCGATAACTGGATGAAACCCTCCAGGCAAATTAGTCTGGTCTGTAATGTAGTGCTGGACAATATAAAAAGGATCAAAAGTACACAGCTGTCAATATAGTGAAAAATAAGGGTTTTCAGATTGTTCCAACATATGTAATTACAAGATCACATTAAATTTGTATAGTATGCTTAAAACATTCAGTACAGATAATTACTGCACTAATTTAGTTGCTATTTTGACTCCTGCATTCTAACTCCTACAGACTGGGAGTCTGTGTACTAACTTCTGGGAAAGATTTTAACTGGGAGCGGGTTTCAGCCGGGTTGAGGGTGGGGCGAGCATCAAACCCGTGTGACCAATGTCATCAGTTTGAGACTCGGGCTGTTTTAACTCCCGGGACTCATTTACATTCCACCGACCAACTGCCCGCCTGAAAGAGGCAGCTGGCTGCATTTGGGCAGATGAACAATTGCAGGACCTAGAGGTTGCCCACCAGCACCAAGATAAGTTGCGGAAAGGGAGGATCATGGCTATTTTGAGGGTGGGATTGGGGCGGACGCGGGGAGGGAGGGGGGGGGGACGTGGGGAGGGAAGAGCCTGGGACAGCAGAAGCCCAAACTTACCATGTGGGACCTGGAGGAGCTCTCCTGGCCACAGTAAGGAAAGCTTCTGACTTACATTGGAGGGGCTCCTCTTCTTCCCCACCAGGTTTTACTAAGCAGGGTACCCGCAGCATGCATCCCACTCAAATAGCTGTTGAAATTAGTTTGGCGGGCACCTTGGCCATTTAAAGGGCCCAGTTAAGTTGCGGTGGGTAGGAATCGAGTGGGAACTGGGCAGTAACTCTGTGCACAACTATTTTAACTACGCACCTGCTGGGCCAGGTTGATGAAAATTTCTCCCCACCCAACCCTGAATTAAACAGCGATGTGATGAACTGATTTAGCATAATTTTTTTGTTAAAGCTACGTAATGAAGTTAAAGTGAAGACGATAAGCTTACAAAGCAGTATTTTTACTTTAGAAAAATGCACACTTCAGAGAGATTTGATTGATGTCTTTAAAATAATGAAGGGAATAGACTACAGGTACTTGAATTAGATAGGATAGGGAGAACCGGTGTATGTGCGTACATGTTAGATGCCAGGAAGTCTTTCTACTTGGAGTGGGTCATTGACTTTTAGAACAAGTTGCTGGTTCGAGCAGTGAATGGGGATTCATTGCAAACATTCAAAAGGGAGATGTATCAGATTCTGGGTGTGGCAGTTAACACAGCATAAAAAGTTAGGTGGGATATTGAGCAATGTATCCTAGAACTTGTTTTGATCACATTTTGCGGTCAGAGAGGAATTCCCAGGTTTATTTTGCCCCTGAATTGGCCTAGGGCTTTTTTATCTGATTTTTTTTTGTCCCTCCTGAATTGCATGACTGGTGGTGGGTGGGAGCATTGGGAATCATAGTGCTCTTTTGCAGCATGAGTGTATGGGGCAGGCTAGAACCAACTGATCTTTTCCTGCCCATTATTTTTGTATGTTCGCAAACGTGTTCATAAACAAAGTACCCCAGCAAAATGGAATCTTGACCTTTATTGAAGGGGGATAGAGTATAAAAGCAGAGAAGTCCTGCTGCAACTGTACAGGGTATTGGTGAGGCCACACCTGGAGTACTGCGTACAGTTTTGTCTCCGTATTTAAGGAAGGATATACTTGTATTGGAGGCTGTTCAGAGAAGGTTCACTAGCTTGATTCCGGAGATGAGGGGGTTGACTTATGATGATAGGTTAAGTAGGTTGGGCCTATACTCATTGGAGTTCAGAAGAATGAGGGGTGATCTTATCAAAACATACAAGATAATGAGGGGGCTCGACAAGGAGGATGCAGAGAGGATATTTCCACTCATAGGGGAAACTAAAACTAGGGGGCATAGTCTCAATAAGGGGCGCCCATTTAAAACTGAGATGAGGAGGAATTTCTTCTCTCAGAGGGTTGTAAATCTGTAGAATTCTCTGCCCCAGAGAACTGTGGAGGCTGGGTCATTGAATATATTTAAGGCAGAGATAGACAGGTTTTTGAGCGATAAGGGAATAAAGGGTTATGGGGAGTGGGCAGGGAAGTGGAGCTGAGTCCATGATCAGATCAGCCATGATCTTATTAAATGGCAGAGCAGGCTCAAGGAGTCAAATGGCCTACACCTGCTCCTATTTCTTATGTTTTTATGTTCAAAAGAAATACCATTTAAAAGACATATTTGCAACTGGCAGAATGACCTTTCGTTAAACATATCTAACAGAATGTTTGTTTCTATCAGATGTTTGTACCATCAGCATTTTCTCACGATTACGTTTTTTCATTTCACTGGTCCTATCATATGTGAGTGCTTGAAGCAGAGGAGGAAGAGTTGTTTCAGGATCAGTATCGTCTCCCTGATTTACAGTGGACATTTGCAACAACCTGCGGATACATAATAAATAAGTTATATTTATTTTTCATTGGGTATAACAATTAAACGCTGTGATTAGCCCACTTTGCAGCAGGGCTAATAATATCCGCTCTCCTGTATGGCTCAAAGGCATGGACAATGAACAGTAGATACCTCAAGTTGCTGGAGAAATACCACCAACGATGTCTCTGCAAGATCCTACAAATCCTCTGGGAGGACAGACGCGCCAACATTAGCATCCTCGACCAGGCCAACATCCCCAGCATCGAAGCACTGACCACACTTGATCAGCTCCGCTGGGCAGGCCACATCATTCGCATGCCAGACACGAGACTCCCAAAGCAAGCGCTCTACTCGGAACTCCTTCACGGCAAACTAGCCAAAGGTGGGCAGAGGAAACGTTACAAGGATACCCTCAAAGCCTCCCTGAAAAAGTGCAACATCCCCACTGACACCTGGGAGTCCCTGGTCAAAGACCGCCCTAAGTGGAGTAAGTGAGCACCTCGAGTCTCGTCGCCAACTGCATGCAGAAATTGAGCACAGACAGCGGAAAGAGTGAGCGACAAACCTGTCCCACCCACCCTTTCCCTCAACAACTGTCTGTCCCACCTGTGACAGGGACTGTGGTTCTCGTATTGGACTGTTCAGCCACCTAAGGACTCATTTTAAGAGTGGAAGCAAGTCTTCCTCGATTCCGAGGAACTTCCTATGATGATGATCGTGCTTAGCCTACTTTTACCAGTGTAAGAGTTTTAAAACATATAAAAATAAAATTTAAACACACATTTTTATGTTAAAAACCCTGTCCACCAAGGTAAGTTTATTTTAAACCCTATTAAAACACTTTAAAAAAAACCCAAATAATATTTTTTTCTAAAACATTAAATTAATTTTAATTTCAATTAATTTTTAATATGTGAGGTATTTTTTTCATTTTTTTATTTTGTGTTTGGGTGTTTTAGGGGGCATTCTCATTGATAGTAATAGGAGCTCAGAGATACAGAATTCCCATTATTATCAATGAGAATACTGCACTGTGATCGGGTGTC
This sequence comes from Pristiophorus japonicus, assembly GCF_044704955.1. Lineage (NCBI taxonomy): Eukaryota > Metazoa > Chordata > Chondrichthyes > Pristiophoridae > Pristiophorus > Pristiophorus japonicus. The sequence continues at coordinate 51,365,135 of NC_091989.1, forward strand.
CGGTCCCACGTGATTCCAGTTTCTCCGTCCGTACCTCCAAGACGTGTACGTGCTACAAAGCGCGGGAAGAGAAGGCCTCCCACTGGAATCCAAGGCGCCACCGAGACCACCAGGTACTTTCGCAAAAAAATTTTGGGTCGGAGGTGTGCCTCCGACCAGAATTTTAGCCCCAAGATGTTGATATATGCATTTTGCTTTTGTCAAGTTGCACTCCTCCTCTCCCAAAGGCTTTGAACAGGCCCGCCATACAATTTCTTGAGTGCCAGAAGCCGATCAAGTACCTCACATAAGTGACCATTCTTCATGCATGAGAATAAACCTGAGTGTCAGGTTTTTCAACCTTGGACTGAATTACAGGTGGCCCAATCATGTTCTCACCCACATGTTTTCCAATAAGAGTCACTCAATAAAAATTAAGAATGGAAACACGGGCTGATTTCTCTTCTTCTAGCCGGGGCAGTGAGGCCAATTTTTTGAGGCCCAGTTGCTACCCTGAGATCAATCTGGAATTGAACCCTCAGACCAGACCGTGTCTGGTGCTGAAATGCAATGGCATTGTATTTACCCCCCAGGCAACTGCAGCAACCTCTATATGTATTCTCACCGTGTAAATTTTGTGGTTGAACTTCAGCAAACAATGTTCTCAATATCTAAACACCAAATTTCAAAAACATGCAAATTATAATTTTTAGGAATTGTTTTTAAAATTAAAAATTGCAAAGACTCTGCTATAGTCTCATTCAGCCAATGTTGCAGTGCTTACTTCTTGAGATCATCAGCAATTGACAAATGTTCTTTTTCTTTTCTTTCAGCTTTTGTCATTTTGGAGCGAGAATGCAAGAATTTGTCTTGGGAAGCTGCCGTATAGTGAAAAGAACTTGGTTCCTTTGAAAAAGGTTTCCCCGCTCTCAGGTTTGGATTGGATTGCCAACTCTAAAATAAAAACAAGGAATTAGTAGTTAATCATTCTAATCCTTGTAGCTCCCTTTCACATTATGTTCTTACCGTGTATGTTCAAATTAACAAAAGTGATGAGCATCTCACTATGTGACACTAATTTGCACTGCTAGATCACAACTTCCAAGTCCCAGCAGCAACAGCACTCAAAGTGCTTTATCCAAATTCTCAACAATGAAAACAAGCTAACTGTATTTCAGCTTTAAGCCCCTCTATTGTTTCACTGGCTCTAGAGGAGATGAGTCCAGAATTAAAAAAGGCTGTGAATATGATTGTTTTAAGTTTCCCATTATTACTATTACCATTAGATCTAAATTGTGCTCTGGTTGCAGACGTTTTGTTAAGATTTGTTCTTCATTTTGTTGTTTTGGAAGATTAGGAGTTCGTACAGCAACAACTGTAAACAGAAGGGACAACGTTAAACTTTGTTTAAACATTTGTAACGATTTTGCTTGAAAAATATTAAACAGTCTGTGAAGTTAGATCAGCCAGGCTAGTATTTCTACTTTCAAATCTTGAACAGAGATATGAGGTTATTCCTATTCTCTCCAGGCTTTATTTGATCTCCATAACTTGGACCTTACAAATTTGTTTGCTACAATTGGAGTCTCCAGCTCAAATTCAAGTATTAGGAGCACCTGCCTAATACCAATCATAGGCCCCTGTTAAATGTTTAGGACCTGATGTCCTTTGTTTCTCTCTGGATTCTTACACTTTATAATATGTATGAATTAACACCGCCCACTACTCTGAAATCTGTTCGCCTTGTACTAATGAGCTAGAAAAACAATGTTAATGTCATTTTAAAGGTTTTTTTTGTAATGCATTTTTTCCTCGCTTCCCCTCTTCGATGTTTCCCCGAGCTTTCTGCCACGCCACAGCCAAGATTGTGGGAATGACATCTGTTCCCATGACTCTGCCTATGTTACACTTGAGGCAGCCACTCAGTAACACACACAAACTGCCCAGGGTGATTAACCTTCAAACTTGCCTTCAATTTCAATGAAAAATTATGCCTTCTCCACTTGGCAGCTTCCCTTCATAGCATGCTCAAAATTGAGAACCCACTGTTTGTACAACCACCATGATACTAATCCATAGCACAGCTGTTAGAGCAGAAGCATACTACAGCACCATGTGGCTTAAAGCGTGTGATTTATAAAATGTTTAGATAGAATAATATTAAATACTTACTCTGCATTTGTCTGTGATCTCCAGCTGATTCAACTTTATGAGGTAACACCTTATAGATCTGTTCTAGGTCCATTTGCAGCATATTTTCATTGATCTGTAAAGAAATATTGCACAATCACGTGAGGAAAATAGTTAATTCATCCAACATTTTATTCAACAAAAATTTACAGTTCACATTCTAATATTTGACTAACCTCTTGAAGGTCTTTTTCTATTATTCGTGGTTTTGGTTTTGGTACTTTCTTGGGTCTGCTGAGGTTGAAGAGGTGCTTTAACGTAAAGGGGGCTTCCGGAGACATTGATTTCTTGATCTTGTATTTATATTTATCTAAATTTTCCATGTCAGGAGCTTCATCAACATAGTCTGCTGATTTGCGTAAAGACTTGATTTCTTTAGAAATGCAACGCTTTATAGCTTGTATATTCAAACTTTAAAAAAATCATCAGAAAAATACAGTTGAAAACAGAACTAAACTCCAATAATTAATTCATTCCTTTGACTATACTATATTCATTCTTCTCTCCAGTTAATTGTTGTTGCTCTATCCTCTGATCCAATCATTCTGTGCCCATATTTCTAGGGCTTCTGGCTTGGTATAACAGACAATACTTGTGGGCAAATGGCACAAACAACTTGCAATTCCTTGTAATTCCTGAGAGAATAGGGAGGGAATTCCTTCACCCCTGGGAATTACTCTGTCTATAGTAATATTTTGCAAAAACAATTTGAGTTTATTTAAAAATTGACTATAGATTACATACTTCATATATATATTAATCTAATTCAGAATGCTGGAACGCTCTACCAATAGGGATAGATAGTATTGTTGTAGTTATGATACCGGACTAGCAATCCAATCAAAGCCTATCTTAACAAGTTGTGAAACTGAATTCAATAAACACAGTAATATATGGGACTAGCACCAGGAAAAGTGATCAAAGTTGCTGGATTGGTGTAAAAATCCAATTGGTTCATTAATGTCCTTCGGTGAATAGACGCTCTCACCCCGACCCGGTCTGACGTACAAGTGACTCCAGTCCCACATTATCTGATTGACTTTTAACACCTCTACAGTGGCCTTGCAAGCCACTCAGTTGTACAGAATAAGCACCATCGCAGAGAAGACGCACTATCACAGTGCAGATGTACAACCCCCACATCCCGGTCATTGATGTGCTGATTTTCCTCGCCAGGTATGTCGATGGGGCAGGAAACAGCAGCGGCTTGAAAGACTTGCACAGGATTTGGACCAGCAAGCACCAGATCCGGGTCACCATGAAGGTGGACGCCAGCGGAACCATCCTGCACCCCCCCCCCTCCAGCTTCGCCATCGGAGGAAGGCGGGGCTACATGGTGTACGCTGGCCAACCCAACGTGTGCCGCACCTGCGGGAAGGCAGGCCATGTGGCGGCAAGCTGCAAAACTGTCATCTGCCGAAACTGCAAGAACGAAGGTCACCAGACAAAGGACTGCAAGGAGACCAAGTGCTGCAACCTCTGTGGTCTGGCTGGGCACTTTTACAAAAACTGCCCCAAACGCAACTTCAGCTACGTGCAGGCAGCAAAGAACATTGCACGGGAGGAGGAGGAAGCTGAGGAACACAACGCTCCAGAGGAGACCTACACCCGCGCCGCCCCCACCCCGATCAACGCCCGGGGCAAAGAAGCAACCGCCCTCGTGGACTTGGAACGAGTCGGTGAGGAAGAGAAGCCTGCTACAGCGAGCTGCGACACACCAGCAGCCAGCAGAGAAGCTCTCCCCTAGCGCATTGAGTCCATGAATGAGGAGACAGCAGATGATGAAGCGGGATGGGAGACCGTCAAGAAAAAGGCCCGCAAGCGTAAGGAGAACAGGCGAGCAAGGGCCCCTGCGGAAATGACAGGGAAGAGGCGGCTAGCAACCATGACAGACAGCAGCGACGGCAGCTCGTCTGATGAGGAAAGGCGAGAAAAAAATCCTCACTACCGCCACCAAAAAAAGAGGCAATACGCCAAACCCTCAGCCACAGGCGACCGGGAGCAGTGAAGTGACCAGCACAGCCCCGCTCCAGCACACACGAGCTCCGGAACACCCGGAGCGAAGAAGAGACCAACGCAGACCAGCTCCGGGGCAACGGGAGCAGCGAAGTGCCCAGCACACCCCACCTCCGGAATACCGGGAGCGACACAGCGATCGAAGCACACCAGCTCGAGAACGCTGTGACTGATGAAAAGAGGGAACCACCAACACCAGACGAGGACAGTGCAGAGGACATATCAGACCTTATCATAGCACTGCAGCAGTCCCCTGGTCGAAACACTCCCACGGCAGAGGATGACGACCACGCCAGCCCAGGTGCAGTAGACTTTCATAGTAATAACCTACGCATGCTGGAACTGGACATTGAGCAGATCTCGGACTTAAAGGACGATTTATTTGAAGTGTAATGTTTGTAACTGTAAACAATAGCTTTAAAATGGATTTAAAAATTGCTACAATTAACGTGCGTAGCGTAAAATCTACTGCGCGATGTGTTTCCACCTTGGGGTACCTCGCCAAGGTCAAAGCGGACCTGCTGTTCTTGCAGGAGTGCGGTCTGCCGCACTTCAGCAGTTACCGGCAGTGGTCACGATGGTGGGCCCATGGACCATCCATATGGTCAGGAGGCAACGACTGCCGGCCTGGGCATTCTGCTGCGGGGAGGCCACTTCACCATCACCGAAGTTAAGGAGGTGGTGGGCAGCCGCCTCCTCGTAGCAGACATAATGTACAAAAACTCCCCTCTCAGGTTAATTAATGTACACGCCCCAGCTCACAAGAACGAGAGGCTGGCCCTCTTCCAGCAGCTCCCACTGCTACTGGCAACGTCCAGGCCGGTCATTCTGGGCGGTGACTTCAACTGCATCATCGATGCGGCTGGACGATCCAGCAGAGCCAACAGCAAACTGGACGCCACGTCCAAACTCCTGATGAATGCGGTAAAAGATGCCAAGCTGTGCGACGTCTTCAGCAACCCTGCAGATGGAGCACCACTCAGATACACCTGGTCGAGACCAGACGGGTCCGTCCGTTCCAGAATAGACTTCCTGTTTGTGTCCCACACGCTCAAGATCAGATCCACCGACTTCACGCCGGTGTTCTTCTCTGACCACTGCCTCCTACTGGCCGACTGTCACCCACAGGAAAACCAGAAAGTTGGCAGAGGGATATGAAAGCTGAACGTGAAACTGTTGACTCCGGAAAACATTGAGGATCTCAAGAGGGATTACAAAGGTTGGAGAACCGTAAAACCCCTCTGCGATTCCCCGATGCACTGGTGGGAAACAATCAAGACGAACATCAAGAGGTTCTTCGTCCTCAAAGGTATTCAGGAGGCGAGAGGGAGACAGAGGGAATTGTCCCAACTCCAGACGAATATGCAAAACCTGCTCCTGCTGCAGTCAATGGGGGTCGATGTCACGGAGGAACTCGAAGAGGTGAAGGGCCAGCAAGCCTCGCTCTTTGCCTCAGAGTCGTCCAAGATCAACTTCCACTCCAGAGTCCGCTCCGTCGAGAAGGATGAGACGTGTTCGCGTTTCTTCTTCCAAAAGGTACACAGGGGGAGCTCTGTGATCACCAGCCTAAAGGAAGAAGACGGTTCTGTGACGTCTTTGCAGCCTGACATGCAGAGGATCAGCAAATCCTTCTATGCCGGGCTATACGACGTCAAGCCCACAGACCGCGTGGCCTCCCAGTCTTTCCTGTCGTCTATTTCGGAGGTCTTAGACGACAGCGAGCAGGAGAGTCTGGAGCATCCGCTAACTCTGGACGATCTGACAAAGGCTGTCCGGTCCTTCGAGACGAATAAAACTCCTGGAAGCGACGGCTTACCGGTCGAGTTGTATTCGGCTCTGTGGGACTGGATGGGCCCAGACCTGCTGGAAGTGTACGGGGGTATGCTTCTGGCCGGCACCATGTCAGAATCGATGAGGAAAGGCATCATCACCATCATCTACAAGCAGAAGGGGGAGAGGGAGGAAATCAAAAACTGGCAGCCCATTTCGCTGCTCAATATGGACTACAAGATCCTGTCAAAGGTCATCGCCAACAGGGTCAAGTCTGCTCTTGAGCTGGTGATTCACCTGGACCAGACCTGTGCAGTTCCAGGCAGGAAGATCTCTGATAGCCTCGCGCTACTCAGGGATACGATCGCCTACCTGCGGGACAGGAGGGTGGACATCTGCTTAATCAGCTTAGACCAGGAGAAAGCCTTTGACAGGATATCGCACATGTACCTGATGGACGTGCTCTCCAAAATGGGGTTTGGGGGGGGGAACCGCAATTGGGTTCAACTGCTCTACACAGACATCAGTAGTGCAGTTCAAATCAACGGGTGGGAAACTGAAAGCTTTCCAATCAGATCTGGAGTCAGGCAAGGCTGTCCCCTCTCCTCTGTCTTGTTTGTGTGTTGTATCGAGCCCTTTGCCAAGTCCATCAGGAGGGTTGCGGGCATTAGAGGGGTGACGATCCCAGGCAGCGGAGGCGCTCAGGTCAAGACCTCCCTGTACATGGACGAGGTCGCCGTCTTTTGCTTGGATCCGCAGTCGGTCCACAGATTGCTCGCAATCTGCGACCAGTTTGAACTAGCCTCGGGAGCAAAGGTCAATCGCAGCAAAAGCGAGGCCATGCTCTTTGGCAACTGGACCGACCGATCCTTTATTCCCTCCACCGTTAAACCAGATTACCTGAAGTTGTTGGGAATATAGTTCGAAGCGGACGGGGCGTGCGCCAAAAACTGGGAAGAGCATATCGCCAAAGTGAAGCAAAAACTGGGATGGTGGAAGCTGCGCTTCCTCTCCATGGCAGGAAAGAACCTGGTCATCAGGAGTGAGGTGCACACAGGGTTGCTACACGTGGCACAGGTCTGGCCCATCTCTCGCTCCTGTGCCGCGGCAGTTACCCGGGCTGTCTTCCACTTTGTCTGGAGATCCAAAATGGAACGAGTCCGCAGAGACACAATGTACAAATCTCTGGACAGTGGAGGAAAGGATGTTCCGAACATGGCCCTCATCCTGATGGCCACCTTTGTGTGCGGCTGCATCAAGCTGTGCACAGACCCCCGGTACGCAAACACTAAGTGTCATTACGTGCTGAGGTTCTACCTGTCCCCTTTATTGCGAAGGATGGGCCTGGCCACGCTGCCGCGAAACGCCCCACCAGCTGGACCATGCCTGTCCACCTATCCTTCGTGGAAAAGTTTCTCACAAAAAACCCCTTTGACCACAAGGCCATAAAACAGTGGTCAGCACGTAATGTCCTGGTCGCCCTACGAAAGAAAGAGAGGGTGGACCCTGTCGGTTGGTTCCCTGAGCAGACTGTCGAACTCGTTTGGCAGAATGTCTTATCGCCAGAGCTGTCACACAAGCACCAAGACGTAGCTTGGTTGGCAGTGAGGAGGGCCTTACCCGTCAGAGCGTTCATGCACAGCCGACATCTCAGCAGCATGGCACGGTGCCCCCGAGTCGGCTGCGGGGTGGACGAGACTGTCACCCATCTCCTTCAGGATTGCGCCTTCGCAAGGCAGGTTTGGAAAGAGATGCAGTGGTTGCTGTCGAGGTTCATCCCGAGCAGCTCCGTAACACAGGACTCTGTGCTCTATGGGCTGTTCCCAGGGACACACACCGAGACAGACATTACCTGCTGCTGGAGGGCCATCAACTCGGTCAAAGACGCTCTTTGGTCTTGCTGAAACTTGCTGGTCTTCCAGAGCAAGGAGATGTCCACGTCTGCGTGTTGCAGAGTGGCGCAATCCAAGATCCAGGGACGCACTTAAAATTGGTGCAGTCGCCGCAAAGGAACGATGGGGAAGGGCCACAGTTTAAAGCTCTTTTGCCACGGTAAACCCGGGGGCAGGAATCAGTACAAAACTCCCCTTGGGCCATACTTGTAACTTCTTTTTTGTGTACATGGAGCACCATGATCTGTAAACACCTATGTAGTGCCATGTACAATGCAAGGTCTGTTTCGTGATGCACGTTGGAAAGGAACAATGTAAATGTACCGTCACCCATTCCGTGTGCTGTATAGTGACACATGTAATGTAATTTGTTGAATGTACTACAATGTATCCCGAATTGTACTTGAACTGAAAAGCAAGGAAATGTATCGAACGAAACTGCCGGCAGCACCCAAATGTAGTGTATGGGATTGCTGACCGCAGCTAAATGTACTGAACTGCTTTTGAGTGTACTGTACAAATTTTTATATGAATAAAGTATATTTTGAAATTTTAAAAAAACCATCGGGGGAAGTACTAGCAAGCACTGGTTGAAGGAGAACTAGGGTTAGGCAATAAATTCAACTTGGTCAGCATCACCCATATCCCAAGAGCAATGAGAAAAAAAATCTTCTTGCTCATCAAGGCAAGTTGTGCACTTTGTGAATGACAGCAGTGGTTTTTGCTCCCCACACGTCTTGATCCTTCTCTATTTGTTTGCTCCCTTTGTCTGTTCCCTCTATAGTCTGTCAATAGTAAAATACTGATTACTGAGTGAGCTACCACACATCATGGAAAGTTATAACTCAAGCTGAGTTCTGGTATCTTCATTGGGTGGTTCCAAAGACTAGACAGTTGCCACACAGTTATGAAACAAAACAATGGAGTGTGAGGGGGGGGAGGAGGTAAATGCCAAACATTTTTATCTTCGCTGGCCATCTTCAGGAACCTGAGCTCCTCATTAGTAACATAGTGAAATAACACACAGAAACCTTGTGCACATTTACCTTTCAAATGGTTCCATTACTTGCGTAAAGATAAAGGAATAAATGGGAAGATGCTTTATATTAATAATAAGCAGCTAATCAACATAATCTGCAAACAAATTCTGAATTAAATTAATTTCTTTAAACACATTCTGGTCACCAACAACCAAGGGAGAGATTCAAGCACTTGGAGGTAGGTGTTGAGATGAGCCACAAGGCTGATCCCTAGTGACAACAGACTGAGTTATGAGGAAAGGCTGGAGAAACTTGGGCTTCTCTTCCTGGAAAGGAAGCATCTGAGGAATGATTTTATAGAAGTTGTAATGTATGCACCTGTGAGTATGCTCACAGGATTGTAATGCTATTGTGTTGGGAGTGGCTGAGCCAGTCACGTCATGTTCACAAGACTCAATAAAACCCCAACCAGTTAGGTTCAGGGGATCCGCAATGAAGCAAGTGGTTGTGAGCCTGGTGGATGAACTGGTAATGTGTAGTGTGATTGTTAAACCTTTGCTAATAAACCAACTAGTTCGAATAGCAATGTGTTGCTATGAATTTTTAAGCAAAGAACCCATAAAGCAAATACATTACAGAAATAAGCAAGATAATTAAAGGAATGTAAAAGATAAATCTGGAATAATATTTAAATAAAATTGTGAACGGAGCAGAAGAGGACACAAATTAAGACTAGAAAATGGTAAATTTGGTTAGCACTGATATCAGAAAGAAGTTCTTCACACAAAGAATAATCAGTATTTAGAACTGACTTTCAGAAAGGGTCATCGAGCTAATAATCCTGGAATCATTTAAGAAACAATTAGATGCAACAATGAGGAATATAGGGGAATATAGGGTCTTTATGGATGGATGAATTAAGATGGGCCAAATAGCCTTTCTCATCTGCAGTGTATTGGTTCCGTTATTTCTTTATGATTTGTAACAAACTGACTGCAAATAATTATTGGCAACCATAGACTTTAACCGTAGTATGATTTTAAAAATTATCTTTTGACATTTCTGCAACTTAGTACAAATCATTTATCGCATTACAACGTGTTCTCAAATTATTTTCTATAGATTGATTTTATGTAATAAAATTGAACAGCGGGAATGAATAGAAAGATACGTTAAACCAGTAAAGCCATGCTTATTTATGTTGAAAAACTTACAACCTACTGCAGTCAAGTGCGAGTTGAGCCTTTAACCTACTAAGATTAGCCTCATCAGTGAATACAGAGCGCTGTCTCACTACATCCACCATATGAAGATAGTGAAGGAATAGTTGTTCACACACTGTGATGATATGTGTCGTCATTCGTCGGCTGAGCTCTTTGTTTTCCATGTTTGTCAGAGTAATGTCTTCAGAATTGTGCTCAAACTCTTTCCAGAGCAGCTTCACATCTGCTATAATCATTCCTCCCTGAGAATAACAATGCCAGCTCAAAATTAGTCTGTGCAGAAACATAGCATCGTTCCAAAGATAATATTGTATAATCAGTCAAAAGAGATACTTGTTTTTGTATTATATTAAAATGTATTCCTCTCCAAAACTATACTGATTTAGTGGATAAAAGCAACTTCTGGTGTGATATGCTGACAGACAAACCAAAGAGGTCCAATGTTCGATCCTTGGTAATCTATATGCAAATTTCAGCCATGCACAATGGAGGGAGGGGGGGCTATGTAATTAGTTTCAGAGTCACTTGAGTAGGAGGTTGGCACAGGGAACAGCTAGGGTGTCCTATCCTAATCATTGTCCAGCAATCTCACTAGAAACATAGAAACATAGAAATTAGGTGCAGGAGCAGGCCAATCGGCCCTTCAAGCCTGCACCGCTATTCAATAAGATCATGGCTGATCATTCAACCTCAGTACCCCTTTCCTGCTTTCTCTCCATACCCTTGAACTCTTTGGCTGTAAGGGCCATATCTAACTCTCTTTTGAATATGTCTAACGAGCTGGCATCAACAACTCTCTGCGGTAGAGAATTCCACAGGATCACCACTCTCTGAGTGAAGAAGTTTCTCCTCATCTCGGTCCTAAATGGCTTAACCCTTATTCTTAGACTGTGACCCCTGGTTCTGGAACTCCCGAGCAATGGGAACAATCTTCCTGCCCCTAACCTGTCCAATCCCGTCAGAATTTTATATCTTTCTATGAGATCCCCTCTCATTCTTCTAAACTCCAGTGGATACAAGCCCAGTTAATCTAGTCTCTCCTCATATGTCAGTCCTGCCATCCCGGGAATCAATCTGGTGAACCTTCGCTGTACTCCTTCAATAGCAAGAACGTCCTTCCTTATATTAGGAGACTAAAACTGAACACAATATTCCAGGTGTGGCCTCACCAAGGCTCTGTACAACTGCAGTAAGACCTCCTTGCTCCTATACTCAAATCCTCTAGCTATTAAGGCCAACATGCCTTTTGCCTTCTTCATCGCTTGCTGTACCTGCATGCCAAACTTCAATGAATGATGTACCATGACACCCAGGTCTCGTTGCACCTCCCCTTTTCCTAATCTGTCACCATTCAGATAATATTCTGTCTTTCTGTTTTTGCCACCAAAGTGGATAACCTCACATTTATCCACATTATATTGCATCAGCCATGCATTTGCCCATTCACCTAATCTGTCCAAGTCACCCTGCAGCCTCTTAGCATCCTCCTCACAGCTCACACCGCCACCCAGCTTAGTGTCATTTGCAAACTTGGAGATATTACATTCAATTCCTTCATCTAAATCATTGATGTATATTGTAAATAGCTGGGGTCCCAGCACTGAACTCTGCGGCACCCCACTGGTCACTGCCTGCCATTCTGAAAAGGACCCGTTTATTCCGACTCTGCTTCCTGTCTGCCAACCAGTTCTCTATCCACGTCAGTACATTACCTCCAATACCATGTGCTTTAATTTTGCACACTAATCTCTTGTGTGGGACCTTGTCAAAAGCCTTTTGAAAGTCCAAATACACCACATCCACTGGTTCTCCCTTGTCCACTCTACTAGTTACATCCTCAAAAAATTCTAGGAGATTTGTCAAGCATGATTTCCCTTTTATAAATTCATGCTGACTTGGACTGATCCTGTCACTGCTTTCCAAATGCACTGCTATTTCATCTTTAATAATTGATTCCAACATTTGCCCCGCTACCGATGTCAGGCTAACCGGTCTATAATTCCGTTTTCTCTCTCCCTCCTTTTTTAAAAAGTGGTGTTACATTAGCTACCCTCCAGTCCATAGGAACTGATCCAGAGTCAATAGAATGTTGGAAAATGATCACCAATGCATCCATTATTTCTAGGGCCACTTCCTTAAGTACTCTGGGATGCAGCCTATCAGGCCCTGGGGATTTATCGGCTTTCAATCCCATCAATTTCCCTAACACAATTTCCTGACTAATAAGGATTTCCTTCAGTTCCTCCTTTTCGCTAGACCATCGAACCCCTAGTATTTCTGGAAAGTTATTTGTGTCTTCCTTAGTGAAGACAGATCCAAAGTATTTGTTCAATTGGTCTGCCATTTCTTTGTTCCCCATTATAAATTCACCTGATTCTGACTGTAAAGGACCTACGTTGGTCTTCACTAATCTTTTTCTCTTCACATATCTAGAGGAGCTTTTGCAGTCAATTTTTATGTTCCCTGCAAGCTTACTCTCATACTCTATTTTCCCCCTCCTAATTAAACCCTTTGTCCTCCTCTGCTGAATTCTAAATTTCTCCCAGTCCTCAGGGTTGCTTCTTTTTCTGGCCAATTTATATGCTTCTTCCTTGGATTTAACACTATCCCTAATTTCCCTTGTTAGCCACGGTTGAGCTACCTTCCCAGTTTTATTTTTACTCCAGACAGGAATGTACAATTGTTGAAGTTCATCCATGTAATCTATAAATGTCTGCCATTGCCTATCCACTGTCAACCTTATTTTCCCCTCCTAATCAAACCCTTTGTCCTCCTCTGTTGAATTCTAAATTTCTCCCAGTCCTCAGGTTTGCTGCTTTTATGTTGTACAAGATATTGGTGAGGCCACACCTGGAATACTGTGTGCAGTTTTCGTTTCCATATTTACGAAAGGATATACTTGCTTTGGAGGCAGTTCAGAAAAGGTTCACTAGGTTGATTCCGGAGATGAGGGGGTTGACTTATGAGGAAAGGTTGAGTAGGTTGGGCCTCTACTCATTGGAATTCAGAAGAATGAGAGGTGATCTTATCGAAATGTATAAGATTATGAGGGGGCTTGACAAGGTGGATGCAGGGAGGATGTTTCCACTGATAGGGGAGACTAGAACTCGCGGGCATAATCTTAGAATAAGGGGCCGCCCATTTAAAACTGAGATAAGGAGAAATTTCTTCTCAGAGGGTTGTGGATCTGTGGAATTCGCAGCCTCAGAGAGCTGTGGAAGCTGGGACATTGACTAAATGTAAGACGGAAATAGACAGTAGGGGGATAAAAGGGGTTATGGAGAGCGGCAGGGAAGTGGACCTGAGTCCATGATCGGATCAGTCATGATCGTATTAAATGGCAGAGCAGGCTCGAGGGGCCGTATGGCCCCCTCCTGCTCCTATTTCTTATGTTCTTATGTTCTAAATGAATGTTGGACAATGACAAGATCGGGCTCATAGTCCGATAGTCTTCCAGCACTCGCAATCTTGGTTCACAAATGCCCAGTTAAGTAGCTATTGATGGGCTACCAGTGCCCATCAACTGAACTACCACTTTTGTTCAGAGGGAAGAGGGGCTGAAGTAAGGACGTTAAAGAAAATCAATTGATAAAGAAAACTAACTTAGAATATCAAACATTAAAAATGTATGAATAAAATGCAAAATACTGCAAATGCTGGAAATTTGAAACAAAAGGATAAAAGCTGGAAACACACAGCCGATCAATCAGCACCTGCAGGGAGATCAGACAGTTAACATTTCAAGCTCACAACCGTTATCAGGGTTATGATAAAAGGTATCAGTCCAAAACGTTAACTGGTGTTGACTGTCTGCTCGCTCCACATATTAGATAAAGTATCTCTTTAAAATGATCTACCTACCAGTGCCTGTTGGGTTGCTCTCGAGACAGATGGAACCTCTGATTTTGCAGCAATCCTTCTTTGAATCAATTCGCAGAGCTCAGCGAGGGAGGCCGGAGCCAACTTCACATTTTGATCAATAGGAGTTACTGGACGCTCTAGCTGAAGCACTTCAAGGACATAATCAAAAATGCATACAACCAATATACCAAATGACACTACCTATATTTTACAGAGAAACTGTTTTTAAGATATCTAATGCTGCATTTGCATTATAAGTACTAGTTTGATATTGGTACATGTTTTGAGAGTGGTATTAGGAAACAACATGTTCTACTGCTTGCACTGTTCTCTGCTCAAGCAAAGCGGAGGTCAAAAATTTGTCTTTGAATACTTTCGTATACTAGTTATAAAAATATTGGACATGGGAAAAATGATGTTCCTATCTGGTAATGAAGGATCTTACCATGTGAGAATGCAAATCCTGACTGACAGGAAGGTTGGATTGTTCCGGGGAGTCAGCAGGCGCAATCGGTGGCGGGTCGGCTGGGAAAGTGTTTTTTTTTCACACCTGGTCGTCACACGCATTTCCCAATATCGGGTCTGTCAGGGCTGAGCATACCCGACAGGCAGTGGCGGGGGACCAAAGTCAGGTAATTAGTGGCTTGTTTAGAGTCCTTAAGAATGATTTTCAGCTTACTTTTTGCACTTGACAGCTCGCCCATGGGATCCACGCTGGTTGTGTACCATGTCTGTCAAGCTGAGGCGAGAGTTCAGTGGCCATTGAATCAGCTGTTGAGTTGACAGCTTCAACAGAGGGCTTCAGCACCCAACCACATTGTTGCCCGAGATGCCAGGGATGGCCACACCAAGGCCAGATTTACTTCACTTGACACTATATTACCTGGCTGCCACATGATGCACCAGGTTGGCATCACCTCATACCAACAGCATAAAGCATCCCTACAATGCCCAAACCATTTCTTTCACACTCATGACCATTGTGGGGGGAACTGTTATGTCTCACCATTCCTCACTAAGCCCTTTCCAAGCTGCACACAAATCTGTCCAAGAACACTGTCATGTATTCTACTATCATTGTAATCCATGTATAAGCTGACCTAAGTTGTACACCTTGAGAACATTGACCACTAGGTGGTGAACTTGTGGGAGACACTCCTAACCTGGACTTTCAGGTATAAAAGGGGAAGCTCCACCCATCTTCTCCACTTCAGTGCTGGCTAATAAAGGACTGGTCACAGAGTGACCTTCTCTCAAGTATGAGCCTCGTGTGCATTTATACTGTATTGTAAGGACATATTATTGGCGACAAGAAACTGGGATTTATACGAGCATGGCCACTAGCAGCACAGACGAGAGGTACTGTGTCGGTGATGATTGGGGCAATTTTATTGAGAGACTACAGCAAAGTTTCGTCACCAAGGAATGGTTGGGACAGGATTCGGCTGAAAAACGCAGGGCTCATCTCATGATGGTTTGTGGATCCAGGACGTACTCCCTGATGAAGGACCTTCTAGAGCCAGAGAAGCCGGCGGACAAGCCTTTTGAAGAGCTCAGTAAGTTGATCGGGGAACATTTTAAACCGGCGAGCAGCATGCACATGGCGAGACACCGGTTTTACACGCACCGGCAGCGAGAAGGGCAAAGCGTTCCAGACTTCCTGGCAGATCTCCGGCGACTGGCGAGCCTATGTAAGTTCCCAGATGCATGCAGAGCGGAGATGCTGCGAGACTTTTTTATTGAGGGCATCGGGCATGCTGGAGTTTTCAGGAAACTGATTGAGACCAAAGACTTGACCCTGGAAATGGCGGCTTTGATGGCCCAGAAATTTATCTCAGGGGAGGAAGAGACCAGAATGATGTTTGACAAAAATCTTGGTTTAAATGCAGCAAATGGACAGGGAGTCAACATTGTTAACGCGGCACACAGTTCTCCAGGCAGACAGGGACAATCGGACATGCCCGAGCATGTAGTCAAACCCAAAGGGGGAATTGAACAGAGACAATCGCTAGCTGAATAGTGATTCATATATCATCGCAAGAGACAATGCGGCCAGTAATGGGGCCATCAACACCTGTTAATGGTGCATTTAAGGACAGTTACAGAGACAGTCAGAGACGATCGACTAGTAATGGACCTTTTGTTTCCAACAATGGCTCATGTTGGAGGTGTGGAGGCAAACACACAGCCAAAGCTTGCAGGTATCAGCAATATACCTGCAGAAATTGCAATGTCAGCGGTCACTTGGCGCGTATGTGCAGGAAGCCTGCAGCCAGGTTGATGTACGAGGAGGACGGGCCCGATGTAAGCCCTACGAGGCCAAATGAACACTGGGGGAAATTGCTGGAAGCTGAAGTTCAGCGAGTTCATGTGGAGCACATATACAGTTCATATACCAGGACGCCACCGATAATGATGAAAGTGCTCCTCAATGGCAAATCAGTATCAATGGAGCTAGACATAGGGACCAGCCAGTCCCTGATGAAACATAGAAACATAGAAAATAGGTGCAGGAGTAGGCCATTCGGCCCTTCAAGCCTGCACCACCATTCAATGAGTTCATGGCTGAATATGCAACTTCAGTACCCCATTCCTGCTTTCTCACCATACCCCTTGATCCCCTTAGTAGTAAGGACTACATCTAACTCCTTTTTGAATATATTTAGTGAATTGGCCTCAACAACTTTCTGTGGTAGAGAATTCCACAGGTTCACCACTCTCTGGGTGAAGAAGTTTCTCCTCATCTCGGTCCTAAATGGCTTACCCCTTATCCTTAGACTGTGACCCCTGGTTCTGGACTTCCCCAACATTGTGAACATTCTTCCTGCATCTAACCTGTCTAAACCCATCAGAATTTTAAACGTTTCTATAAGGTCCCCTCTCATTCTTCTGAACTCCAGTGAATACAAGCCCAGTTGATCCAGTCTTTCTTGATAGGTCAGTCCCGCCATCCTGGGAATCAGTCTGGTGAACCTTCGCTGCACTCCCTCAATAACAAGAATGTCCTTCCTCAGGTTAGGAGACCAAAACTGTACACAATACTCCAGGTGTGGCCTCACCAAGGCCCTGTACAACTGTAGCAACACCTTCCTGCCCCTGTTCTCAAATCCCCTCGCTATGAAGGCCAACATGCCATTTGCTTTCTTAACCGCCTGCTGTACCTGCATGCCAACCTTCAATGACTGATGTACCATGACACCCAGGTCTCGTTGTACCTCCCCTTTTCCCAATCTGTCACCATTCAGATAATAGTCTGTCTCTCTGTTTTTACCACCAAAGTGGACAACCTCACATTTATCCACATTATACTTCATCTGCCATGCATTTGCCCACTCACCTAACCTATCCAAGTCGCTCTGCAGCCTCATAGCATCCTCCTCGCAGCTCACACTGCCACCTAACTTAGTGTCATCCGCAAATTTGGAGATACTACATTTAATCCCCTCGTCTAAATCATGAATATACAGTGTAAACAGCTGGGGCCCCAGCACAGAACCTTGCGGTACCCCACTACTCACCGCCTGCCATTCTGAAAAGTACCCATTTACTCCTACTCTTTGCTTCCTGTCTGACAACCATTTCTCAATCCATGTCAGCACACTACCCCCAATCCCATGTGCTTTAACTTTGCACATTAATCTCTTGTGTGGAACCTTGTCGAAAGCCTTCTGAAAGTCCAAATATACCACATCAAATGGTTCTCCCTTGTCCAATCTACTGGAAACATCCTCAAAAAATTCCAGAAGATTTGTCAAGCATGATTTCCCTTTCACAAATCCATGCTGACTTGGACCTATCATGTCATCTCTTTCCAAATGCGCTGCTATGACATCCTTAATAATTGATTCCATCATCTTACCCATTACCGATGTCAGGCTGACCGGTCTATAATTCCCTGTTTTCTCTCTCCCTCCTTTTTTAAAAAGTGGGGTTACATTGGCTACCCTCCACTCGATAGGAACTGATCCAGAGTCAATGGAATGTTGGAAAATGACTGTCAATGCATCCGCTATTTCCAAGGCCACCTCCTTAAGTACTCTGGGATGCAGTCCATCAGGCCCTGGAGATTTATCGGCCTTCAATCCCATCAATTCAACACAATTTCCCGACTAATAAGGATTTCCCTCAGTTCCTCCTCCTTACTAGACCCTCTGACCCTTCTTATATCCGGAATGTTGTTAGTGTCAAATGAGTATCAAACAGTTCGACACGTTGTGGGCGTCCAAGGCCAGGAGGCCAAAATTATTGCCGATTGACGCACAACTACGGACATATACAAAGGAGATCATTCCGGTGTTAGGCAGCGCCACAGTAGTCGTGACCCACAAAGATTCGGAGAACAGGTTGCCACTCTGGATTGTCCCGGGGGACGGTCCCGCACTGCTGGGGAGGAGTTGGCTTGCTGTCATGAACTGGAAATGGGGCGATGTCAATGCAATTTCTTCTGTGGAGCGAATATCATGCTCACAGGTCCTGGACAAATTTGACTCACGATTTCAACCCGGCATCGGCACTTTCATAGGGACCAAGGTAGTGATTCACATAAACCTGGATGCCAGGCCAGTCCACCACAAGGCCAGAGCGGTGCCGTACATGATGCGGGAAAAGATAGAAGGCGAATTGGACCGCCTGCTGAGGGAAGGCATCATCTCACCAGTCGAATTCAGTGACTGGGCGAGCCCGATCGTGCCGGTGCTCAAGGCGGATGGGTCGGTCAGGATATGTGGTGATTACAAGGCCACCATCAATCGGGTGCCACTCCAAGACCAGTACCCGCTACCGAGAGCGGAGGACCTCTTTCCGACGCTATCCGGTGGAAAACTTTTTTCAAAATTGGACCTGACCTTAGCTTATATGACCCAGGAGCTGGCGAGTGAGTCGAAGAAGTTAACCACCATCACGACACACAAGGGATTGTTTGAGTACAACAGATGTCCATTCGGGATTCGCTCAGGCGCCGCGATATTTCAACGAAACATGGAAAGTCTCCTCAAGTCGATTCCAAGGACGGTGGTTTTTCAAGACGACATCCTCATCACGGGTTGCGACACTGAAGAAAACCTCCACAACCTGCTATGCAGACTGGACCAGGTAGGTCTACGACTGAAAAAGGCAAAGTGCGTCTTCTTAGCTCCAGAGGTAGAATTCCTGGAGATGAGGGTAGCAGCAGACGGGATCAGACCTACTGCGTCCAAAATGGAAGCGATCCAGAGAGCACCCAGACCCCGTAACACGACGGAGCTGCGTTCGATCCTGGGGCTCCTGAACTATTTTGATAACTTTCTTCCCAAATTGAGCATGCTCCTATGCAAAGGTCGCGAATGGGTCTGGGGGGACAGCCAGGAAAGGGCTTTTGATCGAGCACGCAATTTTTTATGCTCCAACAATCTGTTAACGCTA
Organism: Pristiophorus japonicus; assembly: GCF_044704955.1. Classification (NCBI taxonomy): domain Eukaryota; kingdom Metazoa; phylum Chordata; class Chondrichthyes; family Pristiophoridae; genus Pristiophorus; species Pristiophorus japonicus. Next base: position 51,384,446 of record NC_091989.1, read on the forward strand.
TATGACCCATGTAAGAAACTTGTGTTAACATGCGATGCATCGTCCTATGGGGTCAGGTGTGTGTTGCAGCATGTGAATGCCAAGGGTCAGTTACAGCCGGTAGCTGTCCCAGGCAGAAAGGGACTACAGGATGGTAGAAAAGGAAGCGCTTGCATGTTTATACGCAGTAAAAAAAATGCACTAGTATCTGTTTGGCAGGAAATTTGAGCTGGAGACAGATCACAAACTCCTAACGTTCCTTTTGGCCGACAACAAGGCCATAAATGCAAATGCATCAGCCCGCATACATGGGTGGGCACTCACGTTAGCCGCCTATGACTATACAATTCGGCACTGAAAACTGCGCCGATGCACTCAGCAGGCTCCCACTAGCCATCACCGAGGGGGCAACAGAGCATGCTGCTGAGATGGTCATGGCCGTTGAAGCTTTCGAAAGCGAAGGCTCACCTGTGACAGCCCGTCAGATCAAAGTCTGGACAAATAGAGACCTGCTACTGTCTTTAGTCAAGAAATGTGTCCTGAATGGGGACGGGGCAGCCACATATGGGGCATGCCCTTAGGAATTTAAACCATTTCACAGGCACAAGGATGAACTCTCTATCCAGGCCGATTGCCTACTATGGGGAAACCGAGTAATCATGCCCCAGATGGGCAGAGAGGCGTTCATCCGAGAACTCCACAATGGGCACCCGGGCATTGTCATGATGAAGGCAATTGCCAGGTCACACTTTGGTGGCCAGGGATAGATGCAGACCTGGAACTTTGTGTTCGCAGGTGCAACACGTGTGCCCAGCTGGGCAATGCCCCCAGGGAAGCCCCCCTTAGCCCCTGGTCCTGGCTCGTCAAGCCATGGTCACGCATCCATGTGGACTACGCAGGTCCTTTCATGGGAAAGGTGTTTTTGGTTGTAGTAGACGCCTACTCCAAATGGATCGAGTGCGACATTCTCAATTCAAGCACATCCTCTGCCACGGTAGAAAGTCTACGGGCAATGTTCGCCGCCCACGGTCTACCGGACATCTTGGTCAGTGACAATGGCCCGTGCTTTACAAGCATTGAATTCCAGGACATCATGGCAGGAAATGGTATCAACCATGTCAGAACGTCACCGTTCAAGCCAGCCTCAAACGGCCAGCCGGAACGAGCAGTGCAGATAATCAAACAGGTGATACTCAGAATCCAAGGGGGTTCCCCTACAAAGCCGCTTATCATGCCTCCTGTTGGCCAATAGATCCCGACCACACTCGCTCACAGGGGTTCCACCCGCAGAGCTGCTAATGAAAAGGACACTCAAAACCAGGTTATCCCTTATACACCCCACCATGAAAGAAATTGTTGAGAGCAGGCGCCGGTCACAATGTGACTACCATGACGGGAATGTGATTTTTGATGTCAATGACCCTGTCTTTGTCCTCAACTATGCTGCAGGGCCCAAATGGCTTGTAGGCACTGTGATTGCCAAAGAGGAGAATAGGATTCTGGTAGTTAAACTTACCAATGGATAAATCTGCCGCAAACACGTGGATCAAACAAAAAGGAGGTTCAGCAACCCCATAGAAGAAGCAGAGGAAGAACACGATGTAGAGTTCACTCCACCACAGGTGACCGAACACCGGAACTAAGTGGAGGAGAGCCCAGTTACTGTGGGCAGTCCGGACAGGCCTGAGGCACCGCAAACAGCAGACACTCAGGTCAGCGCCCAACAACCGGAGCCCCAACTCAGGCGCTCTACAAGGGAGCGTAAACCACCAGAGAGACTTAACCTGTGATCCCAATAAGACTTTGGGGGCGGGGGAGGTGATGTCATGTACTCTTGTCAGTGTAATCCATGTATAAACTGACATAAGTTGTACACCGTGAGAACACTGACCACTAGGTGGTGAACTTGTGGGAGACACTCCTAACCTGGACTTTCAGGTATAAAAGGGGAAGCTCCACCCATCTTCTCCACTTCAGTGCTGGCTAATAAAGGACTGGTCACAGAGTGACCTTCTCTCAAATATGGGCCTTATGTGCATTTATACTGTATAGTAAGGACATATTAAACACAAAGTGTTGAAAATAAAGATTTCAATGTTTGACACCACATTAACAGAAACTTTACATAAACATTGCATAAAACACCCAAGTGCCTACCCTTGTGTGTTGTTAGTTGGTATGATTGCACTAGGATGAGGGTGAGTGTGAGGGTGTGAGGCTTGTAAGATGGGGATGTGATAATATAGATAGAGAGGGATGGGTGGTGGTCCAAGGTAATTTAGTGTGTGTCAGGATGTGCAGGAGTAGGGTAGGTGATGAGAGGCACGGCAGGATGAGGTTGAGTGTGGCTTTGTACTAACATTTCATGATCTACTGAGATAATTGAAAGGTTTGCTGCACTGCACCCAGGTCCTCCTTACCACATCCTTGCTTGTGCCCTCCTTTGAGCAACCAGGCTGTGCTGATCTCCTGAGGAGTTCTCTTCCGCCCATGTGAAGGGAAGAGGACCTTCCTGTGTGCTGTTACTCCCTCCATAAGCATATGGATGGATTCAGGGGAGAGCCTGGGTGCAGCCCTGTGCCTTTGCACAGGCATTGTCAGTGTTTTCAGCACCTCAATGCTGTAGAACACTCACAGCACAAATATAAAAATACATTTGGACATTTTCCCTTGAAGGAAACTGGCTGAAGACGAGTCATCAAATGACTTCGCCAGTCGTGTTTCCTCTAATTGGCCAGGAAACGTGCTGGGCATGCTTAACAAGCCCTATGTAAGAAAATTCATTTTCCAGAGCGGGATGGAGCTAGCAGTGGGGTCGGGGCCCGCCACTGACATTGCCCGCCACGGACCCGTCGAGGTCAGCGAAATCTCGGCCTAAAATTTTAAAAGAATACCTGATGCACGATGGTTGCAAGTGGTGATTTCGCACCGCTTCTGATAAATCAGTTGAACAAACAATTTATGCATCAACATAATGCAAAATTCATTTCAAATTGTTGCAAAGTCTTCAGGATACTTAGCCTGTAACTTTTATGATTCTTATTCATGTTGTATTTAAATACCTCATTTCAAAGACATTTTTTTTTCAAAAACACAATTTTTTAACGACCCCTGCAACTCTGGTTGGGCATATTCCAGGAGGCTACATCACATGACCTCCTGCCTCCAACTGCCCCGCCCCCACAGTCTAACCATTGGTCGCCCGACATGTCCATCCTCATGGTGCATGGCCTTCCCATGCCAATCGAAAAGTGAACAGACTCTTCATTACACGATTGGATGATTCTTGACTGTCAAACAGCATTTTTTCCCATGTCCAATATTTTTATAACTAGTAAACAAAAGTGTTCAAAGACATTTTTTTTAAAAAACAATTTTTAACAACCCCTACAATTTTTCTCGTGGCTTACTCGCAGCTGGGCCCTGGAGAATCCAGGGCAATCCCGAAGTGTTGGTAAGAAAGAAAAACAAAGAACTGCATTTATATAGCACCTTTCACGACCACCGGAGATCTCAAAGCACTTTACAGCCAATAAAGTACTTTTGGAGTGTAGTCACTGTTGTAATGTGGGAAACATGACAGCCAATTTGCACTCAGCAAGCTCCCACAAACAGCAATGTTATAATGACCAGATAATCTGTTTTTATTATGTTGATTGAGGGATAAATATTGGCCAGGACACCGGGGATAACTCCCCTGCTCTTCTTCAAAGTAATGCCATGGGATCTTTTACGTCCACCTGAGAGAGCAGACGGGGCCTCGGTTTAATGTTTCATCTGAAAAACAGCACCTCTGACAGTGCAACACACCCTCAGCACTGCACTGGAGTGTCAGTCTAGATTTTTGTGCTCAAAGTCCCTGGAGTGGGACTTGAACCCACAACCTTCTGACTCAGAGGCGAATGTGCTACCCACTGAGCTTCTTGTATCTACACTTGCATTGAACGTCTATGGTTAAGTGAAGCTTGTTTGTTCTTGAGTAAATAGGTTATCAGTCTTCCTAAGCATTTAGATCTATTCTCAGTATCCATATGGTTGCTGCATTTCAATGTCAAGCACCATTAGGCCTCAAGCCTCAATAATGGTAGGAATTCACCGTACAAATTTGTTAATAGGAGTTTTAGCACCATGATTCAGCTACCATCATTTTTCATAATTCCACATTCTAGTTGCTAAATTAACAATGATCCTGTTGACAAAGGCTGTAATCTGAAAACTAACACTTTTGGTCCTAATATTTGGTTGGTTAATGAGCTGTTCTCAAAAGTATCCTAGATAATTAAGAGTAAAAAAAGAGATATTGATTGTTTAAAAACATCTTTAAACAATCGCAGAACTAGCTTTCCTTTCTAGTGGGCTTTTTTAGAATTACACTTTCAGTGATCTGATCCATTTCAGAACATGGCATTTATTTGCTGATATAATTGATACATTTACTGAGTGCTGCTAGACAGCATAATCCATGTTTTGATTTAGTGTTTAAAAAAGAAAAATATAGTGGTCCTGATGGCTCAGAAGTAAAGTGTCCTGGGAAAGTATCAGCCTCTATTACTGGCCCTTGCTGAGCTCGCTGATCTCAGCAGCAGTCAGGGGTGTTGCAATTGACCACAATGTCTCTTGGTGAAGCAAATAACAAAATAATCATCCAGTCTTCCTGCTTCTGTTTAGAATACACTAAACCCTCTAATATCTGGATTGTTAGGTAATGATAGGAACAGGCTTGGCTGTGGTGTCCTCCACAATGGAATAACCTTGCCAATAATGACTGCAGCAAATCTCCAGTTAATATCTTGCTCAGCACTGAACAATGAAGTGTTTTCTTCTATGGCAGTTATAGGTATGCTACTTATAAATAAACTTGCTCTGGCATTACCTAAGTGCTGCATTAGTTTTGCTTAGGTGTCAGGCTTGACGGTGGTAGCACACTCTCCTGTGAATCAGGAGGTTGTGGGTTTAAGTCCCACTCAAGGACTAGGCTGACATTTCTGTGCTGTTGTGAGGGAATATTGCGCTGTTGGAGGTACGGTCTTTTGAATGAGACTTTAAACTGAGACTCAGTCTGCCATCTCAGGTGCACATAAAAGAACCCACGGCACTACCATTTAAAACGTCCACGTTTAAAATAAGCAGTTGCTTATATCAGCCTAAAAGTGGTAACTATTATCCATTTGCATTAATGTCCATTTCAAAGTTGCCAGGTCTAGCATCGTATTTTGGGCAGAAAAAGCTGAATTTAATCGCCATCTTGTATAATTACATAAAAGTATATAATTTGAGAAACCAATCCAAATATGGCTCCCAAGCACATTAAAACCACGAGATGTTGCAGTCTATTTGTTGTAGTAAAACTGTAGCTCAAAGCTGCATTTAAGGCCAAATAGATCATCTAGAAACTTATAAAACATTATATAGAATTTTTTGAACGCTGTAATAAAGCAAACAGTTAGTCTATGCTTTCCTAACATGATAAAAGTATTGTCTGGGGAGTAGTGTTCTGTGTATGTGTCCAAGGAAGGTCTGCTAAATGCGTATTACACTCCAGTAAAACTCCAGCCATAAAACTGCCTGATAATAGCTTGGAGGTTTTCCCAGGACACTTTGTCTTAGTCCTAAGGTACAAATTCTGCTCAGCAGCTATTGAGGACAACTAACAAATGATTTTTAATTCTATTAACGCTACCACGTTATACCAGCCATCATGCATGGCATGCAAATTGCGTTCGCACAAACGTGCTTGTTATAAGCGATGGGGACTGTTTCCGAAGAGCAGAGGAGCTCTCCCTGATCTCCTGGCCAATATTTGTCCCTCAACCAACATCACTAAAACAGGTGATCTGGTCATTATCTCAATATTGTTTGTGGGACCTTGCTGTGCGCAAATTAGCTGCGCGTTTACTACATACAACAGTGACTACATTTCATAAATACTTCATGGGCTGTAAAGTGCTTTGGGACGTGCCAAGGTCATGACAGCTGCTATATAAATGAAAGTTATTTTTTCTCTTTGTCTCTAACCTCCCCCTCTCTCCAATAGCACATCACAGGAGAAAAGTGAAGGGAGAATTTTTTTGTCATACTTCCAAAATGTATTTCTATCACAAACATAATTTAAAATAATTTTGCTTGATGTAATAAAAACGAGCACTTGCAGGAACCAACGTCCACTGAGCAAGAGATTTCATGTTGGAGTACCTGGAAGTTTTATGTCTTTAGTAGTGTTGGATATGAACAGACTTAGAGGTCCCAATATGTCTTTGTATTGCTGGTGTAGTTCCTTAGCTGTGCTTCGCACCATAGAATGTAAACCATTTCTATTTGATGGTTTGCTGCTTTTATTTTCCACTACTATTGCATCAAGACCTTTAGTCATCATTGTAGGAAATCACTGTGGAAAGGAAGAATAACCAAAATGTATTTTACATATGGCCCACATTCCACAACTCGGCAGTTTAAAAAAAGTAAAATATTTCTTTAAAAATGACTAACAGTTCAAATAAATTTGCATTACCAAGAACTAACCAGTATATCATGAAAACTATATTAAGGTACATAAATTGAACTGTTAGTTGCTATTTAAATTAGTTTTTTAAAAATGTTTTATTCCTTTCTACTGCAGACAAGAAAAGGAAAATGGAGCAAAATGGTGACCCTTAAAATAGGAAAATAAACTACTCGCAGTTTGAAACCTAATCAAAAGCTTTACATTTTGAAATGGCAGAAGCAGGCACTGAGGAAATAGTTTACACAAAAAGATGTCTGGGCTCTTAAAAAAAAGTCTGGAAAAATTGACATGATCAAAAATATTAGAATGGGCAGCTGCTGTATTTCATTTTTCGTTGTACCTTAAACCTTGACGCCGTTAACAGCTCAACATTTGCAGTAGCACTGGGTTAGTCTATGCTGATCTGTAGTGATTATAAATTACATTCTGAAGTGTTGTGCTTGTTTGCTCAAATCATCGGACCCCTCGTCGATAAAGCTGATCTTCAACCACCAGCTTTAATTTCACTTTTTTTTCCTAAAGCCTTCAAACATGTTGTCACCACCAAGCTCCAAGCATATCTTTCCCATCACTCACTACTTGAATTCCTTTAGTCTGATTCAGTTTGCCCATCACACCTAGACCATTCTGGTCAAAGCCTTTCATGTCCAACCTGTCACCTTGTTCTCCTTGGCCCTCTTTACTGTGTTTGATTTGGTCAACTATTCTAGCTCCTCTACCATCTCGCTATAGTCCAACTCCATGGCATCACCCTCATTTGGTTCCATTCCTACCTTTCCCAATATAGTCAGCACATCGCCTGCAATGGATCTTCTCCCACCTCTCCACAGTCACCTCAAGTGTTCCCCAATGTTCCATCCTGAATCCCTTCCTATTTATCATCTACAGCCTGCCTCGTTCACACTATTTGTAGGTGGGACGCCAAGCTTCCACGTGTATATTGATGACACCCAGCTTTACCTATTCTTCACCATCCTCAACTTCATGAACTATCATTGCACTGTTTGACTATTGTCCAACATCATTATAGATGAGTCTAAACTTTCCCCAACTTAACATCAGCAAGCCTAAAGCAATGCTGTAAGCCCCATTTCATGACTTGAGCACATAATCTAGGCTGACACTTCAGTGCAATGTTTGAGGTGCTGTTTTTCTTCTTTGTGCTCATTTAGATGTAAAAGGTCCCATGGCACTATTTGAAGAAGAGCAGGGGATTTCAACCAGTGTCCTGGCCAACATCTACTCTTAACAGATTAATTGGTCATTTATCTCATTGGCTGTAGGACTTTGCTGTGTACAAATTGGCTGCCGTGCTTGCCTACAAAGCAACAGTGATTACATTTCAAAAAGTTTTGAGACATCATGAAGTCCATAAAGTCCTTCCACCTCCTTCTCCTTTAAGACCCTCTTTAAAACCTACCTCTTTGACCAAGCTTTTGGTCACCTCTCCTAGTATCTCCTTCTGTAGCTCAGCATTTAATTTTTGTCTGATTATATCTCTGTGAAGCACCTTGGGATGTGTTCTACATTAAAGGTGCTATATAAATGCAATTTCTTTCTTTCAGCTCCCACCAAAAACTCTGCACTCTAACTTCCAACTCCATTCCCCTCCTTGATTGCTCACTCAGGTTGAATACAATGATGTGCAACCATGGTATGTTCCGGAGTTCAGCTTTACATCCCATGTTCAAGCCATCATCCATTCTGCCCCTTTCCACTTCCACATCACCCACCTCTATACTTACCTTAACTCCATCACTGCCAAAACCCTTCTTTTTCATCACCTCCAAGTTCAACTTCTACAACATTTTCCTCAGCAGCCTCCCATGATCCACCTAAAACTCACTCTTTCAAAACCCCACTGCCTGCATCTTATCGCACATACAATCCTATTCATCTATCACTCCTGTTCTTGTCAATTCCTGACCCAGTGTATTAAATTCAAAATCCTCATCCCCATTTATAAATCCCTCTGTGGCCTTGCCCCACTCTGCAACGTCTTCCAGATCATGCCCTCCACTCTTCCAAATCTAGCTTCCTTTGCAGGATCTCTGCCTCCATTCCAAGGCATGAAAGATACTATCCAACAATATGCTGTGCCACCAGGCTGTTTGTTAGTTGCTTTATTATTTGCACCAGATGGGTAAAGAATAATGTATGTTTCTAGAAATCTAGAAAGTGCAAAGTTCCTGGTGATGGATTCAAAAAATTGAATGCCCAGCAACCATTGCCTGACACTGGGAATCTATTCATAGTTCGTACTCAAACAGTATATATATAATTCCAAGTACAGTATTGGTAAAATACATAATGTAAAATGCATATTTCATAAAATAGAACTGACAGACATGTTATCTGTGGTCCCCTGGTTTTGCACGGCCAACAAGTTTACTTGTTCTCCACCGCAGGATTCAGATGATATGAACAAATCAATCAACATGATTTATTACATCATCTGAAGCCTCTGATATGTTACTATCCTGGAACGTGTTCCAGCCTATGTCTGAGCAAACAGATAATATGCTCCAACTGTTCATTTCTAGTAATCAAATTAACATTATCTATCACTAAAACTGCAATGCGAACACAAATGTTAATCTATGTTGTTATTGTGTAATGTGGATACCATCACACACTGACTCTGTGGAGGATCTTGGTCATCATCCACCCCAACACCTGAACAAAAAGGTTTTTAAACATTGTCCCTCACCTGCGGGTTCAACTGGACAAGCTTCGATTTCAATGTTGAGAAGACATGATCTAAACTCCGAGAGTGTATCGCTGGCTTGTTCTTCACCTGTGGCAATAAAACAAGAGGGCTTAGCTTTTGATACCAGTCACTGCAAAGGAACAGACCCTTTGCCAGCGCCGCATGCCGAGCTGTTGCCCACACGAGTGGGTGAGCTGAGGCTGACAGCGGGCTTGCTGTGCGGGCCCAGGCGAACACAGGCTGACACCTGACACAGGCTGACACCGGGTTTGTTGTGCGGACACAGGCTGACAGACTGAGGCTCACACACTGACACAGGCTGAGGCTCACACAGGCTGTCGCAGGTTGAGGCGGACACACTGACACAGACTGAGGCTCACACACTGACACAGGTTGAGGCTCACACACTGATACAGGTTGAGGCTCACACACTGACACAGGTTGAGGCTCACACACTGACACAGGCTGAGGCTCACACACTGACACAGGTTGAGGCTGACACACACTGACACAGGTTGAGGCTCACACACTGACACAGGTTGAGGCTCACACACTGACACAGGTTGAGGCTGATGCAGGTTGAGGCTGACACACACTGACACAGGCTGAGACCTGACACACTGACACAGGCTGAAGCTCACACACTGACACAGGCTGAGGCTCACACATTGACACAGGATGAGGCTCACACACACTGACACAGGTTGAGGCTGACACACTGACACAGGCTGACACACACTGATGCAGGCTGAGGCTGACACACACTGACACAGGTTGAGGCTCACACACTGACACAGGTTGAGGCTCACACACTGACACAGGTTGAGACCTGACACACTGACACAGGCTGAGACCTGACACACTGACACAGGCTGAGGCTCACACACTGACACAGGTTGAGGCTCACACACTGACACAGGCTGAGGCTCACACACTGACACAGGTTGAGGCTCACACACTGACACAGGCTGAGACCTGACACACTGACACAGGCTGAGGCTCACACACTGACACAGGCTGAGGCTCACACACTGACACAGGTTGAGGCTCACACACTGACACAGGTTGAGACCTGACACACTGACACAGGCTGAGACCTGACACACTGACACAGGCTGAGGCTCACACACTGACACAGGCTGAGGCTCACACACTGACACAGGTTGAGGCTCACACACTGACACAGGCTGAGGCTCACACACTGACACAGGTTGAGGCTCACACACTGACAAAGGCTGAGGCTCACACACTGACACAGACTGAGGCTCACACACTGACACAGGTTGAGATCTGACACACTGACACAGGTTGAGGCTCACACGCTGACACAGGTTGAGACCTGACACAGGTTGAGGCTGACACACTGACACAGGTTGAGACCTGACACACTGACACAGGTTGAGGCTGACACAGGCTGAGGCTCAGACACTGACACAGGTTGCGATCTGACACACTGACACAGGCTGAGGCTCACACACTGACACAAGTTGAGGCTGACACACTGACACAGGTTGAGGCTCACACACTGACACAGGTTGAGGCTGACACAGGTTGAGGCTGACACACACTGACACAGGTTGAGGCTGACACAGGTTGAGGCTCACACACTGACACAGGTTGAGGCTCACACACTGACACAGGCTGAGGCTCACACACTGACAGGTTGAGGCTCACACACTGACAAAGGCTGAGGCTCACACACTGACACAGACTGGGGCTCACACACTGACACAGGTTGAGATCTGACACACTGACACAGGTTGAGGCTCACACACTGACACAGGTTGAGGCTGACACACTGACACAGGTTGAGACCTGACACACTGACACAGGTTGAGGCTGACACAGGCTGAGGCTCACACACTGACACAGGTTGAGATCTGACACACTGACACAGGCTGAGGCTCACACACTGACACAGGTTGAGACCTGACACACTGACACAGGTTGAGGCTCACACACTGACACAGGTTGAGGCTGACACAGGTTGAGGCTGACACACACTGACACAGGTTGAGGCTGACACAGGTTGAGGCTCACACACTGACACAGGTTGAGGCTCACACACTGACACAGGTTGAGACCTGACACACTGACACAGGTTGAGGCTGACACAGGCTGAGGCTCACACACTGACACAGGTTGAGATCTGACACACTGACACAGGCTGAGGCTCACACACTGACACAGGTTGAGACCTGACACACTGACACAGGTTGAGGCTGACACACTGACACAGGCTGAGGCTCACACACTGACACAGGTTGAGATCTGACACACTGACACAGGCTGAGGCTCACACACTGACACAGGTTGAGGCTGACACACTGACACAGGCTGAGGCTCACACACTGACACAGGTTGAGATCTGACACACTGACACAGGCTGAGGCTCACACACTGACACAGGTTGAGATCTGACACACTGACACAGGCTGAGGCTCACACACTGACACAGGTTGAGGCTGACACAGGTTGAGGCTCACACACTGACACAGGTTGAGGCTGACACAGGTTGAGGCTCACACACTGACACAGGTTGGAGCGATCCTCGGGGACACCAATTCCCCGCTGCTTGCCGCACGCGTCTCCCTCCACACCCGATTGTCCGCGGGACGGCGGAGGGATCGCAGTGAGCCGACTCGCCCGGTTGCTAGGACACGGCCGTACACAGAGCTCGCGGGCTCTGCCGGACAGTGAGATCAAAGGCGCCGCGGGTGCGGGTTGCTACTTTGGGAAATAGCCACCGTGTCCTTTCGATGCAGGGTTTCCCACTGAGTCCCGCAACCTTTCATTTCGCACAATTCACACATTCTCTCCACCCCCCCCCCCACCCCACTCAGAACCGCACGCATGCGCCACTATCGCTGAGCAAGCAGCAAAACGGAGCCTGAGCCCATCTCACCTGAAGACCTTCTCCCCACTGCCGCCAGCCTCATAGTCCCCCAACCCCGTACAGCCCGCACCTTTCTCCTTCCCCAGGAGGGCTGCCCTGGTTTCAGCCTGTTCTTGCCCCAGTTCCTATCTCAATCCTACTTTTTCTCGCCTTGTCGAGTTTCTTCCGACCTACCTCCAGGACTTTTTCACGCCCTCCGTCACTTGAACACTTTCTAGTTTCCTGGTACCAACTGTCTCCTTTTCACCATCAGGGATGTCCACCACCACCCTCCTCCGCCTGGCTGAACTTGATCTTCCACCAAATACCATGTGTCGCACGATGAGCCTGTATGGGCCCTAGCTACCCCTGCCTTTTTGTGGGATAAATGGAACAATCTTTGTTTCCGTCCTTTTCAGGGCCCCTCGCTCACTGGCTCCGGTAATGATTCTGCTGTTGCCATTTACAGCTCCTCTAGACCTATCTTTTGTCTCTTAACTTGTCCCATTACCACCCCCCTTTGCCTTACACCATCATCCCTTTTGTCATTTAATCTTTAATACCTTCCACCCTATCATCATTATCATAGGCAGTCCCTCGGAATCGAGGAAGATCTGCTTCCACTCTTAAAATGAGTCCTTAGGTGGATGAATATGCGGGTATCATAGACTTTCCCTTTTGCTCTTTCCTTCCCTTCCACCTTTTCCTGCTTCTGCACTTGCTTGAAACCTGTTAAATCGGTAACGTTTTCCAGTTCTGCTGGAAGGTCACGGACCTGAAACGTTAACTCTGTTTCTTCTTTACAGATGCTGCCTGACCTGCTGAGAATTTCGGACATGTTCTGTTTTTATAACCAGTGTATTCAAATTAATTATGTTAAATTCACGCACACAAAAATAAGAAATAATTATAAAAACAAGGAAAATCTAATAAACAGGGAACAAATCCATAAATCTACCCTGCACTGGAAAAGTACATTTTCTTTAATTTTTCTGCAGATTATTCTCTCAGAATAGACACTACCTGACGTCAGATATATTCAAAAAATACAAATGCTTAAAATCTGGGAAATATATAGAGTGTGCAAGAAAAGACAACAGGTCCATGGGCATTTGAATAGAAAAGAAAAACGATGGGTTAAGGTTTCATAAAATTACATAGAATTACATAGGATTATGTAGGATACACGGTACAGAAACAGGCCATTCAGTCCAACCAGTCCCTGCTAGTGTTTATGCTCCACTCGAGCCTCCTCCTGTCTTTTCTCATCCAAATCTATCAGCATAACCCTCTATTCCCTTCTCCCTCATATGCTTGTCTAGCCACCCCTTAAATGCATCTATATTATTAGCTTCAACCACTCCTTGTGGTAGCGAGTTACACATTCTCACCACTCTTTGGGTAAAGATGTTTCTTCTGAATTCCCCATTGGATTTCTTGGTGACTATCTAGTAATGCTCTTCCCACAAGTGGAAACAGACTCTCTCTATCAAAACCTTTCATAATTTTAAAGGTCACCCCTCACCTTTCGTCAAGAGAAAAGAGACCCAGCCTGTTTATCCTTTCCTGATATGTATACCCTCGCATTTCTGGTATCATCCTTGTAAATCTTCTCTGCACCCTCTCCAGTGTGTTTACATCCTTTTTATAATATGGCGACCAGAACTGTACACAATACTCTGTGTGATCTAATCAAGGTTCGATACAGGTTTAGCATAATCTCCCTACTTTTCAATTCTTGGTTTGCTTTTTTTATGGCCTTGCTTAACCTGTGTCGCAACTTTTAGTGATTTGTGTATTTGTACTCCGAGATCCTTTTGTTCTCTACCCCATCTGGACTCGCACCCTCCAAGTAATAAGTGACCTCCCTATTCTTCCTACCAAAATGAAATACCTCACATTTATCTGTGTTGAACTTCATTTGCCAATTGTATGCCCATTCTGCAAGTTTATTAATGTCCTCCTGTAATTTGTTGCAATCCTCCTCAGTATTGACTATCTCCCCCAATTTGATGTCATCCACAAATTTAGAAATGGTGTTTTGATTCCAAAGTCTAAATCGTTAATATAAATGATAAACAACAGTGGTCCCAGCACTGATCCTTGTAGAACACCACTACCCACCTTATGCCACTGTGAATAGCTACCTTTTACCCCTACTCTCTGCTTTCTGTCTTGAAGCCAGCTAGCTATCCATTCTGCTACTTGTTCCCTGACTCCACATTCTCTGACCTTCATCAGTCTACTATGGGGTATCTTATATGGGGTATCTTATCGAAGGCCTTTTGAAAATCTAAATAAATTACATCTACTGTATTACCATTGTCTACTCTCTCTGTTACCTCCTCAACAAATTCAGTGAGGTTGTTCAAGCAAGACTTTCCCTTTTGAAATCTATGCTGACTATTCATTATTATATTTTTGGTTTCTAGTTTCTCTTCTCTTTTCTCCTTTAATAGGGATTCCATTATTTTTCCTACCACCAATGTTAAGCTGACTGGTCTGTAATTCCCTGGACATGCTCTATCCCACTTCTTAAGTCATCATCGTAGGCAGTCCCTCGAAACGAGGATGACTTACTTCCACGCCAAAAAGGGATGAGTTCACAGGTATTTCAATGAAGGACCTAATATTCCAGGTCCCAAACTACATCTTGAAGGGTGGAAGATGCCTGTGCGTGGATTTTTTTAACGTGTGGTGACCATTGCACACCAGCCACCACACGGGCTTGAAGAATGGAAATGACAACTGGAGACCAGCTCTGCTGCACGGACCTCATGCGCACACATATCGCAGTGTGGGCAGGCCCGTGCTGCTCCTGGGCCCTCGCCTCTTCTGGGCCCTGAATTCACGCCTCTCCTGGGCTCCGATCACATCCCTCTACAAACTTTTACCGCTCCTTCGCCTCGACCTCCCCGCTCCAGCTGTATCTGCCCGCACTGCAATCAGCGACCTAGATTTGGGTGACGTCAAATCGAGTCGCTCTCTTTGAAGCTATCGACTTCCTGCGGCAGCACGCGCAGCTCCCTGCAGTGGCATGCCGCTGCACGTTGCTCCCTCTAATGGCCCCAGCCTGCTGATGATCTTGCAGGCCGGGCCCACACCGATTTCTGGGCCAGGTCGCCACATGTTGCTCCCACTAATGGCCCCGGACTGCTGATCAGCAGGCCAGCGCCATTAGAGGGAGCAACGTGCAGCGGCCCGGTCCGGAAATCTTAAGTATAGGTAGTATGTTAGCTATCTGCCAGTCCCCTTGCACCACACCTTTTTCTAATGAATTATTAAATATGTGTAGTAATGCCTCTTCCCTAGTTCTTTTAAAATGCGTGGATGCAATCCATCTGGACCAGGGGTTTTATCCTCTTAGAGTTTGATTAGTTTATTTAATATATCCCCTCTTTTTATTTTAAATGCACTTATCTCATTACTAATCTCATCATCCAATGTCATGTCCACCTATTCTCATCATCATCATCATAGGCAGTCCCTCGAATCGAGGATGACTTGTTTCCACGTCAAAAAGTGCACAGGTGTTTCAATGAAGGACCTAAAATTCTAGGTCCCAAACTAAATCTTGAAGGGTGGAAGATGCCTGTGCATGGATTTACCCTGTTCTATCTTCCTGGTAAATACTGAAGCAAAATAATTATTTAATATTTCTGCCATCTCTCTATTGTTACCTGTGGTATTATCCTGTCTATCCCTTAATGGCCCTATTTCCATCCCAACCTTCATTTTTTTAATTGATGTGCCTGTAAAATATTTTGTGATTTTGTTTTATGTTCCTTGATAATTTACTTTCATATTTTCTCTTTGTCTTCCTAATTGTTTTTTTGACTTCTCTCCTAATCTCTTCGTATTCTCCCTTATCATGCACTCCTCTGCTGCTATGTACTTAATGGATGCCTCTTTCCTTACCCTCAATTGTTCCCTTATGGCTTTATTCATCCATGGAGTCTCATTAGTGTTTAGCTTGTTCTTTCCTTTATTGTTCCTGCTGGACACCATTTTAAATGTTTCCCATTACTGTTCTACATTGTTGTTTGCCAATATAGTTGCTCATTTTATTTTCTCTTTTTTAGTTGATTGTTAATTGTT
The DNA here is from genome assembly GCF_044704955.1 of Pristiophorus japonicus. Classification (NCBI taxonomy): domain Eukaryota; kingdom Metazoa; phylum Chordata; class Chondrichthyes; family Pristiophoridae; genus Pristiophorus; species Pristiophorus japonicus. The sequence goes on from NC_091989.1 coordinate 51,400,610, forward strand.
AAATTTAAAGCTGACCTTTCAGAGAATAGAAGAATACATTGGCATTCTCCTTACAGTTCAGGCACTTTCCCAATATTTTAAACTGTGTTCACCGTAAAAAGGCAGTTTCCACAAGGAACCCAATCTCGTATGAGCTGAAGACTACACCCTTATGCATGTCCTGAATGGGATAGTGTGACACCATATCAGCTAACCGCTATATTCGCTATCTCTTTCCAATATGTCTTACTATCAGATCATCACAATTCGGCCAATATAATGGTTCCATTTATTTACAAATCAGCTAATTACACAGAAGCAGAAAAAAGCAACAAGTAACCAACAGGACAATAGGGACTTAAACAATATTTAGTCTATTCCAAAAACAATAGAATCTAAAATCTTTTCAATAATTTCCAACTGAGTTAAGTGGATGTCACTTGTGGAATAGACAGTGCCAAACATGGAAATAAAGATTATAGGGGGAAATAGCTCATACAATTTTCTTAGACTGCTAATGTTCCATCTCAAGATAATATAGATTCTTCTCAATGGTCAGACAGTTAAGATTTTAATTATTTTTAGTTCTCATATATTTGTCAATGCAGGTTAAAATGGGTACCTGAGGGTTTAGCCACTACAGATAATGAATGCCAACTCCTTCCCTCATACATTACCATCCCTGACATCTTCTGATGCAATTAATTTATGAATACAGGCAACAGCACCAAACAAGGGAGACTAGTTCGGACAGATGGCACTTATTGAAATACAACTCAAACAAGAGAGCTTTGTGTATTGACTGGCCTGTGGCTCCCAGAGATAAAGAAATTCTGTGTCTCAAATACAGCTAACTAAATCCAATTTCTAATCCACATTACTCTGTCCATCCAAATTTATATAAAAATTATAATAAAGCACTTATGCAGAAGCAGAACGGAACTCTACTCATGCTACATTTCCCATAGTCCAGTAAAGAAATTTTCACTTTTCTCCAGATATATGTGTCCTCCATATTGAAAATCTAAATGGAGATTATTTTTTGTACATTAGATTTTATAGCAGGTTAGAGCTGGTGACAGCTATAATAAGAGATATCTCACAAATTTAGCCCTGAGAAATTTGAGCCTAAATCATGTTTTATGAACTCTGGATTGGAAAATGATGACAATCTCTGCAGTGAAACTTTTGCAGAGAAGGGTGGAGAATCCAGATAGATAATAACACGAATGTAGGAGAAGTGATGTATGAAGCTTCATCGCTCATATTTTGTGTGGACTTTAGTACCAGTGCAGATTGTTAAGGTGCAGCAGGAAAATATAACTCATTTTTAATAAGCTTTGTTGTACTTTGAATAATGGGACTGACTAACTCTAATGATTAGATAAATCACAGAAAAATGTTTTATTGTTCGGTATAAAATAGAAAACATATCACAGCGAAATATCCAAACCGTAGCAACATCAGTATTAAAAGATTTGTCATGTCTCATAAAATCCATTGCTAAGGACCAAGATTTATTTGTTTATGCAGTTTGTATTTGCAATAAAACCACCATAGTACAATCTATAGTATATATAAAATATCTTGTAAATACTTCCTCTTATCATGAATTTTGGTCATTCTTTTTGTGTCAACATCTTACTATGTAATGCTATGTAATTTAACACTGAAAACCCCATTATAATGGGAATTCCTTAAACAGGCTTAAGTGACAGCGAAATTACAGGTTGTGGCAATTAGGGGATTCCTGTACGGGCTGCTCTTGCACACTCTCCACTTTGCCATCCTCGTCTGCCGTCCGGACACGCCATGGCGCACCATCCTGCCGTCCGGAGGAGGCGGGAGTCCCCAATGGAATGCTCTCTACGCGGGAGTCCTCCCTTTATTTATTGGGGACTTAGCCTGGAGGGTGTTACACAGGGCAGTCCCGTGCAATCGGTTTTTAAGTCGGTTCACGGACTCCCAGGCCGCCTGCAATTCCTGCGATCTGGAAAAGTCTGTGTTCTATGTTTATGTTGAATGTGTGAGGTTGCAGCCTCTGTTCCAATATTTGAAAGGGCTGCTCCTTAAATTCTGGTTGCACTTCAGTCCCATGCTCCTGATCTTTGGGCATCCTGTGCGGAGGGAAGTGGGCAGGTCGGAAGGCCTCCTCGTAGGACTGCTCCTGGGCATGGCCAAGGTGGCCATTAACCGGTTCAGCCCGACTGCCTACCTCTCTTCCGCGGTTATGTTCAAGCCAGGGTGTCCCTGGAGATGGAGCACGCTGTGTCCACTAGTATGCTCGCGGCCTTCGGGACACCGGACTGGAGTGCATCATCACCCCCGGCAATCAAATTTTAACTTGACCATTTATTGTTTAAAAAGTTTTATTGGTTAATTTGTTGGTTTTAGTGCTCCTTTAATAAGGGGGCACGATTTATAGGTTCAACTAAAATAGTTGTGGTAATTAAGTGGCACTGTAGCTCCACTGTATCCTGTACCATTATACCTTCTGATACCCCATGAGCAAGAGGTAATTTTACAAGTCTACACTGCAAGTGCAAAGTTTAGCTCATACTTTTAATTCAGGCGAATAGTCCACAATTATCTAAACATTTTGATGAGACAGTCATGGGCTGCAAGCACCCAAAGTCAGCTTCTATTCTCTTTTCCGGGTTTCACCACAGCTGACTAGAGGACTCAAGGATCTATCCTTGGCTCCCTCCTAATTCTCATCTGCACGTTGCCCCTTGGCGACATCATCCGAAAACACAGCGTCAGTTTCCACATGTACGCAGGTAATATCCAGCTGTATCTCAGTATCACTTCTCTTGAACTCTCCTCAGTCTCTAAATTGTCAGATTGCTTGTCTGACATCCAATTCTGGATGAGCAAAAATTTTCTCCAATTGAATATTGGGAAGACCGAAGCCATTGTTTTTGGTCCCCACCATAAACTCCGTTCCCTAGCCCCAACTTCTGTCTGAGGCTGAACCAGACTGTGCACAACCTTGGTGTCGTATTTGACCCTGAAATTCGTTTTTGACCACATATCCACAGCATTACTAAGACCACTTATCTTCACCTCCGTAACATCACCCACTTCCGCCCTTGCCTCAGCTCATCAGCTGCTGAAGCCTCCTCTGTGCCCCTGTTACCTCTATTCCAATGCATGCCTGGCTGGCCTCCCACATTTATATTAGTTTAAACGTCTCATCCAAAAGACAGCACCTCTGACAGTGCAGCATTCCCTCAGTTCCGCTAATGAGTATCAACCTAGGATTTTTTGGTTAAGTCTCTGGAGTGGGACTTGAACCCACATCCTTCTGACTTAGAAGTGAGAATGCTATCAACTGAGCCAGGTCTGACACTCTAGGTTGACCTGATGGTCAATAACATACACCTAACATTAGTTTGGATTTTTTTCTTTAAATCAGTGATGACAATCCAGAGTATTTCATTTGTAGATTTTTGCAACTTCTGTTACTTCCTATTAATCCCTGGCATGTCAGGCCATACCACCTCTTTTTGTTCATTATGCCATTTCTGATATTTCTACCACATCATAGTTCTCTACTGTCATAACAGCCTCCAGTTCTGGCAATGTATTTCTAATGCTTCTAATCTTATTATAAATTTGCCTTCTCTTGCTTTTCCCAGTGTCTATTTCTGGTCTTTGGTTTGTGTGTCTCTCTGGGTATGTGTGTCCATGGTGACAGCCTTTTACCCTATTCTGAGATCAGGTTTACTTCTTGCCCTCCCCCCCATCTGTTGACATGGTGATTTTCTATTGCTGCTTCAATGTCCTCACAAATGTAATTGTCCTTTCTTGGTTTAAGAGTGCCCCATCCATCCTATGACAGTCCTTTTTATTCTGTAAGGATTCTCAGCTCTTTATGAAGGTAGCATTGTTGCACGAATACCATGTTAACAGTCATTCATTTATCTTAATATTTTTTGTGAACTCTCCTCATTTCCCAAATACTAGAAGTATAGCAGATGACATTAATTTGCATCCACTTCCTTTGAAGTTTGAGCCAATTCTCATATATGGCTTTTAGAGCCCACAGAGTGTCATTTTCCCTAATATGGACTACATCACCTGGGTCCCATCTATCCCCTTCAATATCCCTTCTAACCAATATGTACTACACTAGCTTTGGTAGTCAGCTCACTATCCGGTAGGCATTGTTTTTGCACCATACATGACTCTGCACTTTCCTGAGCAAATAATTGTCTATGCCTGCAATGTCTCTGTGAACTGGAAAGTGCATCTTGATCCAGGCTGTAGTCTTTGGTTAATCTAGCTATCTTGGTTTTGGAATATTGGACAGTGCCTGCTATCTATTCACTGATGTAATCTCTTGGGTATGTACACAGGGCTTCCTACCTTTCACCAATCTCCATTACCCTGTCTTTTTTTTTTAAAAAGCATGAGTGCCTCGGTCATAAAAATTGTCCCCGATTGTACTAATCTCTAATCTCTGAATACTCACTCTCAAAGTCTGCTGTTAACCTAAGCATATTATGTACCTGGGATTCACTTATTGACTCAAATAGGATCAATTCACCCTTAAAAATCCCCTCGCTTCTGTCTGCCCTTGTAATTCCTGTACCTCACTCTATGGCCAGATCTCTTCCTTTAAGCTTACGATTAAAAACAGTTTTTGCATCTCTTAGCTCCTCTATTGTATATTCCTTTCTCATTAGTGAGTATCCCACAGCAACCACACTTCAGTCTCCATCTTAATTTTCCTTCTCTCAGCTGTTTCTCTTTCTGGTTATATTTCTCCTGTTGCCCACTTTTGGTTTAACTATTTTTACCCCAGGTGTTCTCTTGATTTTCACTTCTGTCAGGTATTTTGTCTCAATTCTCTCGGGTATTATTTTAGTTGGTTTATCAAGCTGGTTCCCTTCAAATTCTACTTCACACATACGTGAACTCTTTCACCTTCGGTCCTCGCCTCTGCACCCGTATAACTTTAACTTGGGCATTTTCCCATTAAATCTACTTATTCCTATGCTCCAATTTAAGAAAGTACCTGGAGGTATTGATCTCCTTTTTCCCCTGCTTTGTTACTCTACCCAATTGCTGAAACGTCACACTGTTTGGAGGCTTTGGAGACACAAGTGATTGCTCAAATCAAAGCTTACCTTTTACCAATTTAGACAACTCCCGATGGAGTCTGTGGTCCTACAAGCTGAATTTAGGGAGCTAGGAGTTAAATTTTAAAAAGTAGGACCTCAAAAAGGTAGTAATCTCAGGATTGCTACCAGTGCCACGTGCTAGTCAGAGTAGGAATAGCAGGATAGCTCAGATGAATACACGGCTTGAGGAGTGGTGCAAGGGGAAGGGATTCAAATTCCTGGGACATTGGAACCGGTTCTGGGGAAGGTGGGACCAGTACAAACTGGACGGTCTGTACCTGGGCAGGACCGGAACCGATGTCCTAGGTGGAGTGTTTGCTAGTGTTGTCGGGAAGGGTTTACACTAATATGGCAGGGGGATGGGAATCTATGCAGGGAGGCAGAAGGAAGTAAAAAGGGGGCAGAATCAAAAAGGTAGGAAGGAGAAAAGCAAGAGTGGAGGGCAGAGAAATCAAGGGCAAAAATCAAAAAGGGCCACATTACAGCATAATTCTAAAAAGGACAAAGTGTTAAAAAAAAACAAGCCTGAAGGCTCGGAGTCTCTGTGCAAGAAGCATTCCTAATAAGGTGGATGAATTAACTGCGCAGATAGCTGTTAACGGATATGATGTAATTGGGATTCCAGAGACATGGCTCCAGGGTAACCAAGGCTGGGAACGCAACATCCAGGGGTATTCAATATTCAGGAAGGAAAAGGAGGTGGGTAGCGTTACTGATTAAAGAGATTAATGCAATAGTAAGGAAGAACACTAGCTTGGATGATGTGGAATCTATATGGGTAGAGCTGCAAGCACCAAAGGGCAGAAAACGTTAATGGGAGTTGTGTACAGACCACCAAACAGTAGTAGGGAGGTTGGGGATGGCATCAAACAGGAAATTAGGGATGCATGCAATAAGGGTACAGCAGTTATCATGGATGACTTTAATCTACATATTGATTGGGCTAACCAAACTGATAGCAATACGGTGGAGGAGGATTTCCTGGAGTGTATTAGGGATGGTTTTCTAGACCAATAAGTCGAGGAACCAACTAGAGG